>NW_027509635.1:565000-1020000 GCF_048541705.1 Temnothorax americanus
CACCTCCACGTGGCCCTCTCCTGGATTTTCAAGGTCCGAGGGGAAGATCCGGACACCGCCGCAACTGCGGTGTTCTTCGCGTTCCAAACCCTATCTCCCTGCTAGAGGTTTCCAGGGAACTCGAACGCTTATACAGAAAAGAAAACTCTTCCCGGATCTCCCGACGGCGTCTCCAGGTCATTTTGAGTTACCCCGACTATGGTCGGAACTGAATCGCAGGTCTCGTACGCCACTCTGACACGCTTGGCTCTAGAACACCGTGACCGCCGGGGCACGAAGCCCTCGGGACACGCACTCCGCCTAACCGAGTAAGTAAGGAAACGATGAAAGTAGTGGTATTTCACCGGCGATGTTGCCATCTCCCACTTATGCTACACCTCTCATGTCTCCTTACAGTGCCAGACTAGAGTCAAGATCAACAGGGTCTTCTTTTCCCGCTAATTTTTCCAAGCCCGTTCCTTTGGCAGTGGTTTCGTTAGATAGTAGATAGGGACAGAATATGTCGTTTGATTTAACGTGCGGCACCTGCTCGTGGAGCCTCATCCACACGTCCCCCATGGGCGCGGGATTGGGATACGCCCAATCAGCGCGTACCGACCGAGGTCGATACTACCAGTGCACCGCAGGATTACAGGATCCCGCGGCAACCCACTGGTCGGGGCGAGCGACTATCCACGCTCTACCAGCTAAGCAGGCTGGCACCCGAGCTGTGGGAACGCAAGCTCACCCGTCGGACACTTAAGTTCGTGAACTCGAGTATCCTAGCCAGCATTTGGCTAAACCATTGCCACCACGATGGTCCTACCCGCGACCGGCAGGAGCAAGCTCCTTGGGCGACCGGTCCCCGTGGTACCAGTCTAGATCACTGGTCGGATTTTCGCAGCCGAGGCCACTCCCGGTTGGGTCTCCTGCAGACCCGGCCCCGGTAAGCCGCATTCGCACATCTCACGCATTCACATTCATTCTTCGCTGAAACACACAAGCCGCAAACCTGCTCAGACTCTCGTATCTTTCCTTTCGCTTCAATACTTCGCTCACGTCCACTCTACCATCCTCACTCACCCTGACTCCCCATTCGTCCAAGTTCCTAACATCCTCATACATTTCACACTCAACCATCACATGCTTCCAATCCTCGCACTCAGCACCACACGCGCAACTTTCAGTTTCAGACAATCCTCTTTTATGCAGAAACTCATTCAGACTGCCGTGACCAGTCAGGATATAGCCGAGCCATATGCTCAAACCCCGGACAAGCCTCGGCAAACCTCACATTCCGTACGAAGCCATGTGTCACTCGTCCTTTCGTACCGTTATCCCATTCACTCTGCCATCTTTCATACAGCCTAACATTCAACAACTCCAAACTCTCGTCCACATCTCTCGCTCTCACTTCCTCTTCGCTCACAACACCTCTTTCACCCAACTCCAACCATTCTTAATTCTCACAGTCATACCTCTTTTCACGCACTCCAGGTCCCACGGAAGACCACCCATCAATACCTGCATGGCCTCCGTGGAGACCGTTCTACAGACACTCAAACAGGCGCATATCGCCACTCTTTGGCACCTGTTGATCGCCACTCGCGCATACTTGTACTCCATGGCTTCGTACCACACGCTCGCACCATACATAACACACGCAGCAAACAAACCTTTATATATCACGCGCCATGCTCTCTTTCGCAAACCCTATTCGCTCCTCATCACACGTCTCAAGTTTCCCACCACGCTCACACACTTCTGTCTCATACGCTCCAGGTGCGGCTTAAAACTCATTCGCTCGCCCATCCACACACCCAGATATCTCATACACTTCACATACCTCACATGCTTCCCATTCACACTAACGCTCGGGTGTCTCGTTTCCGACATATTCCTTTTCAGGAGCATCATCACCGTTTTGCTCTCTGAAACTTTCACACCGACACTCGCACCCCATTCGCTCCCTATCCTCATCCACTCGTTCCCCTTTCTTTCCAGATCTGCCCGGCTCTGTCCTTCGACAGGCACGAACAGATCATCGGCATACGCCGTTGCCATACACCCACGTCTGCGGAATTCCCACAGGAGCTTATCCATCTGTAGGACCCAGATTTCTGGGCCACCGATGGACCCCTGCGGTGCGCCCCACAGCACTCTCTTCCACACTTCCTCATTCATTCCTATCATACATGCCCATCTCTCATCAAAATAACTTCTCCACAACCCAATCTCTTCACATTCTTCTTCACACAGTTTCTCAATCACACATGGCCATTCCAAGTTGTCAAATGCACCCTGGAAGTCCACAAAGATTTCCAACACATACTTGTACTCGGATCCACTCACGCACTCACGCACGCTATTCCACGCACTCTCGGTCGAACGTCCCTTCACAAACCCGTGTTGTGCCTCACACATTCTCCCACTCATCAATCGCTCCAGCCTATTCACCATCATTCGCTCCAACACTTTCCCTAGCACAGACAACAGGCTGATCGGTCTGTAAGACCCGGGGTCCGACCGCACTTTCTCTGGGGACTTCAACAATACAACCACTCTCGCTTTCTTCCACACCTTTGGAAAGCAGTTGGTACTCAGGCACACATCATACACTCTCTTCATCCATCCCGGAATCGCGCGCCAAACAGCGCGCACCATTACCGCCGTATTTCCGTCCAACCCGGGTGCCTTACCCACTTTCATCGCCCTCACAGCCACATCCACTTCATTCCACTCGAACGTTTTTTCAGTCATCTCTCTCTCTGCCAATCGTACATCTTTCATTCCCGTGTCTGGGAAGAAGCGATCTAGCAGCACATTCGCACTCTCCTCCCACGTACTCGTTGTCCTATCACCCACTCTCATAGCGCTCAGCCTATCACGTCCGTACTTGCCCATGCATACTTTATACACGTCACCCCATGGATCCCGATTACCCTTGTCACTCACGAACTGTCTCCAATTCTCCTCTTTCACTCTCCATATCGCTCTTTTGTACTCTCTAAGAGCACGTTTGTACGCATTCAAACATCCTTCCACTCGACTTCGATCTCTCCTTCTCATTCGCTGGTAGGCACGCCTACGCTTCCTCACATCCTTCTTCATGCGCTCAAGCTCATTCGTCCACCACACAAGCTTCCTCGCAACCCCACACACTCGCCTTTTCATTCTTTTGTCATTCGCCCTCAGGATCCATGATGTGACGCGCTCCGCCAAGCTCTCCGCGTCGCAGTCATCCATCACATTCACAGCATCCTCCGACGCATACTCCGCTAGATCGCTCATGTAACCTTCCCAGTCTACGTCTTTACACACCCATCTACGCATACCTTCCATTCGCTCAGCTTTCTCGCCATAGGTCATACGTATCAGCAACACGTCGCTGATACCCCAATCGCTCTTGACTCCCCATTCGTACCGGCACCCCCCAAGCGCATCGCTTACGAGAGTCACATCGATGTCGCTTTCCCCATTGGGTCCGCTAAACGTGTAACTCTCGCTCGGCTCATTCAACACAATCATACCATTCGCGACAATCCACTCCTCAAGCATTCTGCCACGCATTTCGCTTTCTCTACTGCCGCCCCTACCCTTACTGTACCATAAGGGAGAGACGGCATTCGCATCCATACCCACCAACACACGCTTTCCTCTGGTTACCATTCGCACCCCAAGCAGCATTTTGACGTCCGCCCGACGTTAAGATAAACACACTTAACGTTGGTATCCAACGTTTTTGCTACGTCGTTTCAACCCTCTTTTGCACTAATTTGGGGAATCAAATTTAGGTTGTACCAACGTTGGAATCCGACTTATATAAGTTAAATTGAGGTTACATTTTTTCCACCAGTTTTAACGTTGGTATGTAAACTTTGATTTTGTACACTCTGCTAGACCTGAGGTTATTTTTTCACAACGTACATTTTAGGTGTAGTTTTCGTGCTTCCATTCAAACCATATGACGGCATTGGTGTAATAAATGTATCATAATACGTACTTATCAATTTGGCACAAATAAAATGGCTTTATAGGAAAAATATAGTTTGCGCAGTCTTTGATACTATTGTAATTTTGCCATAAATACACGAACCCAGCACTGAAATTGTATAACAAAACCCACTTTATTGATAAATGTGGAAATGATAGGTCAAAATTATACGAATCCTTTCTAAAATATTCCAATTTACTAAATATTCTAATAAATAACTAAAATTTTCCAAAGTGTAGATTTTAATTTTTTTTCATCAAAATTACTATTAAGATAAATATGTTGTCAAAACTTTAACAACAGATATTATATAAATGCTTTAAATTGTTAATAAAGTGCGTTAAAAAATTTAAATCTAAATATACTGGAAAATGGCGGATTATTTGCCTTCCTCTTTGAGGAATGAAAATGGCGAAGTCAGCGTTCCACACTATATCAAACTTTACGTAGTAAAAGGTGCGATAAATTCTACTAAAATTTGTCTTTTTGTATAAAATAATTAACTTTTTCCGACTTTTCCAAACTAAGTAGTATACCACTGTAGGCAAAATTGTACCTATATTGACTAAAAGTCTTAACAAGGTCGCCAAACTGACTTAACATGTCGATAAAGTATTAATTAGTTGAAAATTCTATACTAGATTTGCGAATGAGTCGTATATCTTAACCAAATCCGACCTATGCAATACCATCTATATGGTGATCTAGAGCATGGTTATGGCAGCCGTGCAGCCGAGCAAACGCGCTCTCGAGCTGTGAACCGCGCGACGCGCGCGCGTTGTTTCCCGACGACGCGACGATAACCGCGTGAGATGAAATGGACCGGTTCGGCCGTGGATCGTCAACATTCGTCGCATAGTCCTCATAGCTCACGCACGACGCCGCGAATTGCCGTCGACGATGCCCGCTTGACGCAGCAGTAATCTGCTCTACATTTTTTTAGGCAGAATTTGTTACCATTTCTCGCGATTTCTTAACGTCAGTCAGAAATGACCACAGGCGACGTTTCACAACGTTAGCGTTTTACAACGTTTGATAACAAAACGTTGGTTTACGTTGGGAATTACGTATTGAAGTCGCTCGAAAAGTGTAGTGCAGAGTATAACGTCAGGCGAACGTTAAATATCTTAACGTCGGGTAATAGGACTTAAACTGTTTCGAATTTGACGTTGGGAAAGTGATAAAAAAAAGCACGTCGTAATTTTAACGTTTAGACAACGTCCAAAAAACGTTAGTAATTATAAGTTACATTTTATAACTTTCTTGAACCGCTTACAACGTTGTGATTAGTAGAAAAGTAGTCCTTAGTCGGAAAGTTAACCGAAAAATGCTGCTTGGGTCCCTGTCCATGTACGCCAGGTAAGGCTCGATGTCCTCACCGTGCAGCCGCACACATCAATGACAGGGACCACGAAGAAGAAGGCGAAGGGGCCGGATTGGACGGGAGCGATAGGGCGTTTCAAACGCAGAATTCGGGAATGGGCGGTCGCCCGATATGGCGTTTCAGGGTTCGAAGCCATGCGCGGCGAGCCGAGAGACCGTGGCCGCGGAGCAGCCGGGCCCACGAAACCAACTCCCGTCGAGATCGGTCGGCCGGGTAACAAAATGTCGGACCGTCCGGGAACTCGCACTAGGTGCGTCATCCACGGGAATTGGTCACCCCCGACGTCTGGGGGCACGTCGCCGAGCCCACGAAACCAACTCCCGTCGAGATTGGTCGGCCGGGTAACAAAATGGCGGACCGTCCGGGAACTCGCACTAGGTGCGTCATCCACGGGAGTCGGACATTCCCGACGTCTAGGGGCACGTCGCCGAGCCCACGAAACCAACTCCCGTCGAGATCGGTCGGCCGGGTAACAAAATGGCGGACCGTCCGGGAACTCGCACTAGGTGCGTCATCCACGGGAATTGGTCATTCCCGACGTCTAGGGGCACGTCGCCGAGCCCACGAAACCAACTCCCGTCGAGATCGGTCGGCCGGGTAACAAAATGGCGGACCGTCCGGGAACTCGCACTAGGTGCGTCATCCACGGGAATTGGTCATTCCCGACGTCTAGGGGCACGTCGCCGAGCCCACGAAACCAACTCCCGTCGAGATCGGTCGGCCGGGTAACAAAATGGCGGACCGTCCGGGAACTCGCACTAGGTGCGTCATCCACGGGAGTCGGACATTCCCGACGTCTAGGGGCACGTCGCCGAGCCCACGAAACCAACTCCCGTCGAGATCGGTCGGCCGGGTAACAAAATGGCGGACCGTCCGGGAACTCGCACTAGGTGCGTCATCCACGGGAATTGGTCATTCCCGACGTCTAGGGGCACGTCGCCGAGCCCACGAAACCAACTCCCGTCGAGATCGGTCGGCCGGGTAACAAAATGGCGGACCGTCCGGGAACTCGCACTAGGTGCGTCATCCACGGGAATTGGTCATTCCCGACGTCTAGGGGCACGTCGCCGAGCCCACGAAACCAACTCCCGTCGAGATCGGTCGGCCGGGTAACAAAATGGCGGACCGTCCGGGAACTCGCACTAGGTGCGTCATCCACGGGAGTCGGACATTCCCGACGTCTAGGGGCACGTCGCCGAGCCCACGAAACCAACTCCCGTCGAGATCGGTCGGCCGGGTAACAAAATGGCGGACCGTCCGGGAACTCGCACCAGGTGCGTCATCTGCGAGAAAAGGACGTCCACGATTGTCGAGGACGTCCGCATGAGCGTCCGAATCCGATCGCCGGCGAAATCCGACGATCGGGGACAAAGTTAGAAAACCGTCCGCCATCTTGCGACCTGGACATCGGCTGCGGGGAGAAACCGCGGGAGGCGTGATACCAGGTCCAGAATAAGCCCCGAGGGGGGTCGGCGTCGTCGGCGAGCCTGGTGCTCTGCACCCGGGCGTCTTCTTCAGGGAAGTCGTCCGGACGGGGATATTAGAGGGAGTAATAAACCTGGCGCACGGGTTGGCGTCGACGGCCGAGCGAGAGTAAAAAATTTGGAAAACGACTACCCTGTTGCTAGGACGGAGCGACCGCGCGAACGCAATAAGCATGGAAATTTTCACGGGGATCGGCGCGATCGGCGTAAACACCCGCGTGGAAAATTACCGGCGGCCGACGCGTAGACAACGGCGAGAGAAAGCGGGAGATACGCCCAAGTGGGGGTATACGGTACCAATAGTGGGGAGCCCAAGCGAGACGGGCAACTCGAGGCAGTCTCTCGGGGATGTTCGTGCGTATAACACGTAATAAGATTCGCTCCGTGTCGTCGCGCTAAGTCACCGCGATCGTCATACGAGTTCGAGAATTACGGCTCGCCAACATTCGTAACAACCGGGAACGCCCGCGGAACGCGTTAATTGTCGTCTTTACATTGACGAACGGCCTTTTTTGACCGAAATAACTTCGTGCGTCGTAGAGAAACGGGGCGTGTGTGCCCGCGTATACAAGCGTCCGACATTTTTTGTGACTTCATCTTCTGTGAACAACCAACACTGAAAATCAATAATATTGAATAAATTAAACAATATTTTCATAAAACATATCGAGAATTTATTGAATTGGACTTACCTTCTGACGGCCTGATCCATTGTCGTCGATCACTCGAAGTCCCTCGTTGATCCTGGATTCCGGTGGCAGCGACGATCCTGATCGATGACGGCGATGATCCAGCGGTGGCGGGAACCTGAAAAAAGAAGAAAATTAGTCTAATTGATTGTTCGAGATATCGTTCGATACTTACCTTCTCGGTGGTTCAAAGGTCAAACCGAGTGGCGACCGTTGATTTCAAGGGACACGTAGCGTTGATTCGTGCCTCCAATAGTACCGTCCGGTTACAGTGAAGGAGCACGAGGAGCACATAACCTTCGACATACACCGATCACGTGACAAGGACCTGCGGCTCTTCACACTGAGACAGCGGAACAGCCAAGGTGGGAGATACCTCAATGCTACGGCGGGGTTAAAATCTTCGTGACCTAAAACAAAATGGCGACCGTGACAGGACACGTACGTGTATGATCGGAAAATTCAAAGTCACGGGTCTTGGATATAGACTCGGAGAGCGCGTATAGCAAGTCTAACGTGCGAATAAAGACGAAGACGCGGACATCGTTGGAGATAGCCGACGGTGACGTGGGACACCGAGGTGTCGTGGCAAGTGGCACGACAAGTGCGAAAATCTTAGTGCGTCAGTGTGTGAGGGTACCACGGCACGACAGCTTTCAGCGAGCACCGAGTGCGACAAGGCCAAACGACGAAGAAGTGCAACCGCGTCACAACAACGTGCGTGAAGCGTGTGAAGTCGCGCGTCGACAAACTGACGTGGCGACACTACTGAATCACACGACGACGTACGGGCGTGAAGTGTACAACAAGTCGCAGAGCCGACATAGCGCGAGGGCCGCGAAAATTATTTTCGGTTCGAGGGCAGTGAGAAACCGATCCGACGCGTCGTAACAACGTGCGACAACGAACGCGAGGCCGCAGCGTGGTACGCACGCGGTCTAAACAAACGCGTCTCGACAACGTACGGGCGTGATCAGGACGAAATCGAATCCCGCAACCGACGTCCAGAACTACGGCACCATAGGGCCGAAAGTGCGAGGCGGAAAGAAGAATAGTCGTATGGCGACGGTGACGCATACCCCATCGAGGATCCGCACCAGGTCGCAGCAGCGACCGGCCGACGACGACCAACAACAGGGCGACGACCCGAGAAACGTCGAACAAAATACCGAGCGTCGTAACAACCTCGACGAACCACCACCGGTGGACGCAATTGTCCCGACGAGGGAGCAACAAAACGAGGCGATGAACCTCAGTGCGGAGAAAACAATGGACACTCCCACGGAAAACGAGCGAAAGCGCATGGCGCAAGTGCAGAAATTAAAGGCGCAGCAAATGGAGATTCAACGGACCGCGAGGCAGCAGCACCGACGAGATCCCGCCGTAACAATTAATACGGACCGTGGTCCGGCGGGCGAACAACCCGACGACAAAACGGGCTCACGGGCGTACAGCGACGAGGATCAGTTCAACGCGAGAAGACTGCAGATGGTACCAATCCAAGCGAGATTGCCTAGGGGAGGATGGCTTAAGAGTCCATTCGACGATTTAACGTTTGTAGGGAAAACGGATAAACAAAACCCTATCAGATTTCTCGAAAAATTCGAGAAAATAGCCAAGTACGAAGGAGTAGCCAAAAAGGAACAAATGTTCCATTTCGGAAAATGCATGAGGGGAGCAGCAAGCCAGTGGCACGAGTTACAGCAGGCGGAGAACCTTCAGGAGATCAAGGACAAGTTCCAGCAATACTTCTGGGGCGGCCAGGCGCAGGTGCGCTTCAGACTGCGGGTGTATCTGGGCAGGTACAAACCTGGAGCGATATCGATGACGGAATATGCCTTGGACATGGCGCGTCAAGCGAGAACGTTACGACCTCCGATGACCGATGAAGAGTTGATACTAACGCTCCGGGGGCACTTCGAGGATGACGTCGCGAGGGAGCTTAGGCCGTCAATGGTGAAAACGGTCGCCGACATGATAAACATGTTGGACAGTTTGGAGAACGAGCAAGAAACTCGACGGCTGCGCGAGGAGGCTCAAAGAAGCAATAACGAGCCGCCGGGTCAAGCGAACTACGGACTGTGTTGGATGACCAGCCGACACAGTGAGACGAAGGAGACCGGACGCCAAAACAATTTCGTCAGACGCGACGCGACGAGAAATACGCCGCAAAACCAGTCGACCAGCTGGCGAAAGGCGGACGCTCCGGACACGAGAAAGCGCGGTGGAACCGACACAGCCGAGGAACCCGATAGCGACGGCACTCGGGCGAAGCTCCGGGCAATGAGACGTACCCGGGACAGAAAGTACAATCGGAGGAAGGAGACGGCCAAACCGGAATGCCGAGGTGATGAGAAGACCTCGGCATCGGAAGAAGCGGACGGGGGGCGACGTGAGAGCAGGCGCGGACACGGACGGATGATCGGCAAGGACAGAAAACGGAGGCACGAGAGTGATCCCGGTAGAGGAAGCCCCACCGAAAAGGAGCCACGAAGGTGTTGCACATTGACACGTGAGGCGGAGGAAGAACCGCTGAACATCATTAGAGCCAGGGAGATCATCGAGGAAATCGATAGAGACCTGGAAATCTCGCAAAATGCGGAGATTAAATGTGCCAATGTACCGATGATAGCGCTCGACTTCGGCGGAAGCAAGGTGAGAGCGTTGGTCGACACCGGGTCGCAGATTACGGCAATCACGCGAGAGTGCTACCAACGATTGCTCGATGGTGGCAAGGAGATTGAAGTGATACCGATAAAACAATTCCGTCTGAGAGGAGCGTTCGCCGAGAAGGGGACAGCTGTAACGAGTAAAGCCCGGATCACGGGAAGATATGGAGGGGAAGATCTAACGCACGAATACTGCATCGTGGAAACGCTGGCATACGACATAGTGCTGGGAATAGACTTCCAGCTGAAGCACCGAATGAGGATGGAATGCGAAGGGGAGGTGACCATACGTTTCCAGCAACCCACCGAGCATAGCGGGATCGTGAGCGCGATCACCGTGGAGGAGGCTACGCTGAAACTCCAAGACATCATCAACGAACACGCCACGGTCTTCGACGGCCAAATTGGGAAAGTGAGGCACTACAAACATCGGATCGAAATGAACTCGGCAAAACCGTACAAAAAGAAGACATATCCGATACCTGAAATCCACAAAGAACGAGTGAGGGAATATCTGCAGGAGTTGGAGAAAAAGGGAATTATCGCGAAACAGGCCACACAATATGTAAATCCGCTAGTGGTGGTGATCAAGAAGAACGGCGACATCCGATTATGCCTGGATGCCCGAGAAATAAACAAGTACATGACGAATGACCATGCGCAACCCCCCACTATCGAGGAGGTATTCCGACGTATCGGCCGAAAAAAATATTTTACGACGCTGGACGTCACTAATGCTTTCTGGCAAATCCCATTGGAGAACGAATCCCGGCAATACACCGGATTCCTATTCGATGGACAAACATATGTATTCAAACGAATGCCGTTCGGCCTAAAGACAGCGGGAGCGTCATTTACGCGCGCCATGGATGGAGCACTGGCACCGAGGGAGTTTATCATCCAATACTTGGATGACGTGCTTATCGCATCGGATACCCTCGAGGAACACTTAGAGCACATTGAATGGGTCCTGGCGCGCATGGAAGCCGCAGGGTTCAGGCTAAATCGTGACAAGTGTCAATTCCTGCGGGAGGAAATAAAGTTCCTGGGACACACTTTTAACAAAGTGAAAGCGGAGATTAACCAGGAGACTCGAATTGCGATTGCCGACTTCGAACGGCCCAGAAACAAGAAACAGATCCAATCATTCTTGGGATTGGTAAACTGGGACCGGCGATTCATAAAAAATATGGCGCGTATGACAAGGCCGCTGGAGGAGTTGCTAAAGAAAGGACGGAAATTTGAATGGACGTCCGCGCAACAGAACGCGTTTAACGAGATCAAGCGGGCGTTCCAGGAGGCACCGGACCTATATCTCATACGGCCGGGATGGCGGTTCGGAATGTACGTGGATGCAGCGAGAACGGGACTCGGGGCACGCTTGTTCCAATACGTCGAGGGATCGGAGGAGAAACAGACGGTGGGACACGTGAGTCGCAGCCTGAAGGGAGCCGAGATTAACTATACGGTGACGGAATTGGAATGCCTGGCGTTGGTATGGGCGCTGAGGAAGTGGCATACGCTCCTGTTGGAACGACACGTGCGGGTCTACACGGACCATCAAGCGCTCAAATTCCTAAGCACATGCGTGCATAATAATGGGAGAATCGCCAGATGGTTCGCGTTCCTCCAGGAGTTTGACTTGGAGATCCATCACCTGCCGGGGAAGGACAACGTAATAGCGGATACCCTCTCAAGGAGGGGGGCGGCAGGTGACGGAGAGGCGGAGGACAAGCGCATTGCGGCAATTAACGACGTGAGGCAGGGGGAGGAAACCACCCCATGGATAGATATCATACAAGAGGCGCAGGACGGAGAAGGAGAGCTGCAAGCCGCGAAGCGGGATGACCCGCAGAACGTGTATACGCGCGAGGGCCTGATCAGGATAAAGTACCCACATGGGGACCGGTTTGCGTTACCGCACAGGGCGGTATGGCGGATCACCCAAGAAGCCCATAAGCTGCTGATCCATTTCGGCACGGACAAGGTTCTGGAGTTTATGAAGAAACATTTCCATGGACCAAACTTCGCGAGAGTGGCGAGGGACGTGGTGGCGTCGTGCGACGTCTGCCAAGCCACCAAATATTACACCCGGCCGACGGTGGGAAGTCAGTACTATGACCTCCCGGAGGCCCCGGGGGAGACACTATCATTGGACATATTCGGCCCATTACCACGAACGGCGCGAGGCGAAAAGTACGTGTTGGTCGTGATGGACCAATTCTCCAAGTACACCAAATTGTATCCAATAAAGGATCAGAGATTGGACACCATCACCGAGGCACTCGAGAATGGTTTCTTTCAAGATATTGGGATACCCCAAACGGTGCTGACGGACAACGGGGGCCAGTTCCTCACGGACAGGTGGCGCGAGTTCGCGCGCGAAAAGGGATTCGGGGTTCGGAGAACGAGCCCATATAACCCACAGTCCAACCCGGTGGAGCGGGTGATGCGCGAATTGGGCCGTATCATGAGGACCTACGCGAGCGACCGACAGTATACGTGGCACCGTATCGTGCCGAGGGCAGAAACGGTGATCAACAACACGGTACACTCTTCAACGGGATATGCGCCGTGCGAGCTGAACGACGGCGAGGTTGGACGACTGGAACTGGACCCACGATTGCAACCCTTGGTCACGGAGGAACCGCTGTGGGAAGAAAAGGTGGACGAGGCCCGAGATAGGTTAAGAGAGGCCGCGGCGAAGCGCAAGAGGCAAGCGGAGAAGCACGGAACCGCGGAATACCGGGTCGGACAGAAGGTGTGGGTAAAACTACACCGCCGATCCGATGCGAATAGGCGGATAACACGGAAAATCCATTTGGTGTACGATGGCCCGTATCGCGTCCAGCGGGTCATACGACCCAACGCCTACCTGCTCAAAAACCTCGAGGGGCACACGAAGGGCGTGTACAACGCCCGACAAATGAAACCACATCGGGGGGCGTTACTGAGGGAAGAAGGAGAGGAACAAGATCAGGAACGGGAGGAAAATGAAGACGAGAATGACGGGGAGCAACACGGAGACGCGGAATTCCCAGACGAGGAAGAAGACCGATCCAGTGGCCCCGAGATGGAGAGGCAAGCCGAGGACGAGGTACCCCAGTACCCAGAAACACAATCGGAGAGCGAGGAGGGACCGAACGAGGAACAGCACGCGACCGAAGAGGAAAATACAGACGAGGAGTACAATGACGGGGAGTGCTCGGAGTATGACGAAGAAGAGGAAAGAGGCGAAAACCCACCGAGCGAGAACGCAATGGACGACGAAAGCGGAATGGAGGAGAGAGAGGACGCAGAAGCAGTTGATTTCGGCTTCGATGCGGATGACGAAAGGGAAGAGGTCGAGATCATCCGAGAGATACCCGCCGCAACGAGGAACGAAAGAGAACCGAAAATGGAAGGAGATCAGGGACCGCGCGGCCGGGGGGTACGAATGAAAGAAACAATTGGACCCAAAGAGGAACGAGGGGAGGAAGAGCCACCCGTGGAAGAAATAAGCGACGAAGAGGAATGGCGGGAAATAGCCGAGCGATACCGCAATGCCCCAACGGATGAGGAGGAAGGGCGAGAGGAGCCGCCCGTGGAAGAAATAAGTGGTGAGGAAGAATAGCGGCATATCCTCGACCGCTACCTGGCAACGACCACCGATGAAGAACGAGAGGAACGGGAGAGCGTGATCGAGGTGTCGTCCGACGCGGATTGGGGCGGAAGGAGGACGGACGACGAGGCGGAGATGAGAGACCTGTGGATGCACGCCATCAAGATGGACACGTGCGACTGCGAGAAAAGGCGAAACCCCGAGCGAGACGAGACGCAACGCTCGTGGCTGACGGGGAGTTTGCAGCCGCACACATCAATGACAGGGACCACGAAGAAGAAGGCGAAGGGGCCGGATTGGACGGGAGCGATAGGGCGTTTCAAACGCAGAATTCGGGAATGGGCGGTCGCCCGATATGGCGTTTCAGGGTTCGAAGCCATGCGCGGCGAGCCGAGAGACCGTGGCCGCGGAGCAGCCGGGCCCACGAAACCAACTCCCGTCGAGATCGATCGGCCGGGTAACAAAATGGCGGACCGTCCGGGAACTCGCACTAGGTCATCCACGGGAATCGGACACTCCCGACGTCTAGGGGCGCGTCGCAGAGGCCACGGAACCAAGTCCCGTCGAAATCCGTCAACCGGGTAGCAAAATGGCGGACCGTCCGGGAACTCGCACCAGGTGCGTCATCTGCGAGAAAAGGACGTCCACGATTGTCGAGGACGTCCGCATGAGCGTCCGAATCCGATCGCCGGCGAAATCCGACGATCGGGGACAAAGTTAGAAAACCGTCCGCCATCTCGCGACCTGGACATCGGCTGCGGGGAGAAACCGCGGGAGGCGTGATACCAGGTCCGGAATAAGCCCCGAGGGGGGTCGGCGTCGTCGGCGAGCCTGGTGCTCTGCACCCGGGCGTCTTCTTTAGGGAAGTCGTCCGGACGGGGATATTAGAGGGAGTAATAAACCTGGCGCACGGGTTGGCGTCGACGGCCGAGCGAGAGTAAAAAATTTGGAAAACGACTACCCTGTTGCCAGGACGGAGCGACCGCGCGAACGCAATAAGCATGGAAATTTCCACGGGGATCGGCGCGATCGGCGTAAACACCCGCGTGGAAAATTACCGGCGGCCGACGCGTAGACAACGGCGAGAGAAAGCGGGAGATACGCCCGAGTGGGGGTATACGGTACCGATAGTGGGGAGCCCGAGCGAGACGAGCAACTCGAGGCAGTCTCTCGGGGATGTTCGCGCGTATAACACGTAATAAGATTCGCTCCGTGTCGTCGCGCTAAGTCACCGCGATCGTCATACGAGTTCGAGAATTACGGCTCGCCAACATTCGTAACAACCGGGAGCGCCCGCGGAACGCGTTAATTGTCGTCTTTACACTGACGAACGGCCTTTTTAGACCGAAATAACTTCGTGCGTCGTAGATAAACGGGGCGTGTGTGCCTACGTATACGAGCGTCCGACATTTTTTGTGACTTCAACTTCTGTGAACAACCAACACTCTGAAAATCAATAATATTGAATAAATTAAACAATATTTTCATAAAACATATCGAGAATTTATTAAATTGGACTTACCTTCTGACGGCCTGATCCATTGTCGTCGATCACTCGTAGTCCCTCGTTGATCCTGGATTCCGGTGGCAGCGACGATCCTGATCGATGACGGCGATGATCCAGCGGTGGCAGGAACCTGAAAAAGGAAGAGAATTAGTCTGATTGATTGTTCGAGATATTGTTCGTTACTTACCTTCTCGGTGGTTCAAAGGTCAAACCGAGTGGCGACCGTTGATTTCAAGGGACACGTAGCGTTGATTCGTGCCTCCAATAGTACCGTCCGGTTACAACCGTACCGGCAGTACACGGACACCACATACATCTCGCCGAAGTCTCTCTTCAGCCATACACACACGCCATACTCATCCGAGCACTCCCTTACACACAGCACATCGAGATTGGGATCATTCACCACCACTGCTGCTTTGACATACTCGCTCTCACTCACAATTACATCCATTCGTAGCGGGAGTCCAACTACCCTTCCATCCTTCACACACGGTTCCTGCAGCAGTGCCACACTCACTCTACGTTCACACAACATTTCACCCAGATCACACATAACCGCATACGCTCTCTGACAATTATACTGTACCACATTCATACTCGAGACACCCTGCGGGTCCTGCCTAGCCATTGTCAATGGTGCCCGCATACCTGTCTCTGGCTATCTTATACGAGGGACACCCCACGTCGTTAACCGCGTGACTCGCCGGCCGTCCCCGTCTTCGGCAGACCGCGCATACTTTCGGCCCTGTCGCGTTAGGACACTTGTCCTGTCGATGGCCGTCGAGGCCACAGTGGGAACAGGCATCTTTTGCCGCTTTACAATATTTCACGACATGGCCCAGGTCCAGACATCTATAACATCTGGTCAACGACGTAAAGTCCGCGACCCTACAGCTCCTCCATCCTACATAAATACGCGACGCCTTCTTAAACCTGTCACGCATGCCAGGCGTTACCTCTATTACCCAGTTGACAGTTTCCTCGTCACCTTTGCCCATCCTAAATCGGAATACGACTTCCTCCAGATAGGTTTTCTCTCCCACCCCCTGGAGGAGCTCCGGGTTCTGCCTAGCTATCGCCTGGCGGACACCATTGACCTCTAACCCCCTAGGCACGTCATATAGAATCATGCGGGGCCTTCTGGCCGTCAGCAGATCCGCCGTAAGCCCCTTCTCTCTAATAGCCTGATTGGCTACTAACTTATCCACATCTTCCTTCGAGTGTGTCTGTACCACTACTCTGCCGTCCCTAGTCTTCCTGACATTTCTAATTCTAATGTTAGACGCTACTGGATCAATCGCCTCCAGCAGCGTCTTTCTTACCTCGTCCACCGATTTCTTTTCGGCCTTACTGGCCACGACCACCGAGTACTCCCTTGCCTTGTTAGGTTTTGGTACCACAGAAGCCCCCGTCTCGATCTTGCGACGAGGCTCCTCCCGCCTATTCACCACATCGGCAAATGTGGCTGGCGGTGGTCTGTTCGCCTCCGATCTCTCCGCCAGACGACCCCTCAGGAACGTATTCTCGCACCCCAACTACATGACTAACTTATTAGTCTCGCTGAACAGCGCAGAGACCTTTTGTGCCGCTAATTTGCTAAATTTAGCGTTGGGGTCCGACAAAATGCACTTCAACTTTAGTCGGATGTCATGCATCGTCCCAGCAGCCAATATTTCTTTTCTCCCGGCACCGTCCCGAACAAATACGTCGTCGTCGCCAGACTCGCTGTCATTCGCGCTCTCGCTGCTGTCACCCATCCTGGGCAGAGCCGAGTTTGCCCGTTGTTGGCCGGTTCCTCCGGCCATACCTCCTCCTACCGCTTCGTTCGACTCGCTCTGCGTGACCCTCGTAATAGTCTGAGAGCCTGGCGGGTTTCTCCTCAACTTCCCACTACGTTTGAACGTACGTTGTAGTGGATCACCCACCAAGCTCTCCTCGTCCGTCCCCGTCTCGTCTAGCGTCTGTACGTTTGCCCACTTTTTCAGATCGTGCGTGGGTGTCTTCTCCGATACCTTCGCGTCAACTTTAGACAGTGCCACCGTCACTGCCTTTGTGATTACTTTTTGTCCAGACACCGTCTTAGTCTCAGTCTTGTCCGTATCCGATACTTTGTCCATTTCTGTTTTTGCCTTTTTGTCAACAGTTCTTTGTCCGTCCGGGTTGGAGGTGTTTTTGGAGTTCTTCATAATGCATATACTTAATTTTTTACGACGGTTCGGCCATCATGGCAGCCCATACGCATATGGGCATCTATCCCCGCCGTTTCAAAGCTTTAGTTAAACTGCATGAAAGCTGAGAAGCAGCTTGTCGGGTGATCAGCCCTATTCATGCAGACGTGACTCTATAAAAAGGTTATGTTATTTGATGCTAGAAGTTCAACGTCACCCCTACTGATTGAGCACGTATGCTCCGAAACACCGCCCACTCAAAGTTCGGGCTAGACGTTGCCAGTGTATCTTCCCACTAGCAGGATATGAGGAAATAGTGATCAGCTAATCCTCCATACATACGCCCGGGGGGCCGACTTCAACTCCCGAATAGGCTCCGCCCGGACACGGACAGCGGTTCTCCCACATTGAACATGCGGTTTCACATGGACTTTACTGGCGCTAGGCCAGAACTTACCATTTATTACGCCGCAGAGGTCAGGTACTAACATGACCGCATCCTACGGTCGTGGGGCTACTACTCCCCACTTGGTTAGTCTTCGGGAAATATTCATCGGCACCCGGCCGCATCTCTGACACCCGACTGTTACAATTACGGACACGCAAACGAACATAGACACTCACGCACTCACACACCCCCAAAACCCCCGCACCCCCTCCGGAAAGAGCCGGTAGCAACCCGAAGGCCCGCGGGCCGGGGGAAGCCCGCGTATCGCCTTAACTCCGTTGGCCTACGACGGCTAAGGCCGAAGCCCAAGCCAAATCGTAGTTACCGGTGGGAACCACGATGGAGGTGGAGTTCGGCTTGACCATGATAGACTAAGTGCTGCGGCACAGCATGTATTGCGCTTCAACAATCCTGTAGATCATGACTTTATACCCGAAGAAGATCGCCGACCTCAAGAGATCGGCGCCGCGTGTTGCTTTAGATGGTGTTCAGCAATCAGACCCAAAGTTTTCCGCGGCGTGCTGCCTTCGGCGGCGAGTAGCTCAGCCGCGTGTTGCTTTGCGGGCACTCACGCGGCGTGTTGCTTCCGCCGACGACGGTCACTCAGCGGCGTGTTGCTTTGTGGGCACTCACGCGGCGTGTTGCTTCCGCCGACGGCAGAGTCGCCGCCGACGGCAACACCCACGAGGAAACCAAGTTCGCCCGCGGCGCGTCACTCCGAGTCCGACGACTCGCGATGCCAAGTTTTTCCCGGCGTGTTGCTTTACAAACGCAACTAAACCGAACTGAGTGCGACGAATCATTCTACTAAGTATTTCGCGGCGTGTTGCTTTCTAAATCTAAAATCTGTTGAGGGTTGTCACCCACCGTTCGAACAACACCTAAATGTTGTGACGCCCTACTCTCCCACCGTGCGCAGCACAGCACAGCAGAAGAGCACAACGCCCTTAGACCGCCTCTCACTCGCAACACTGTCGGGACGGGCCAGCTAGCTCACCGGGTGTGCTGCGTCTCAGGAGAGACACCCGGGAGCTCCACTGAGCCCTTTTACCCCATTTCGGGATCACCAGACAGCATCGCGAGCACGCCTAGAGGACGGCCCGTATTTCTCGAGCGGACGGCAAGATCGTGACACAGGCGAGTGCCAACCGATCCTAAACCGCCGCCCGAGCAGTTATCCCTGTATCCAGCAGCAATGGGAATCTCGTTAATCCATTCATGCGCGTCACTAATTAGATGACGAGGCATTTGGCTACCTTAAGAGAGTCATAGTTACTCCCGCCGTTTACCCGCGCTTGCTGGAATTTCTTCACGTTGACATTTAGAGCACTGGGCAGAAATCACATTGCGTCAACATCCGCGAGGGCCATCGCAAATATCGAAATCGAATTCAACGTACGATTACACCTGGGCACCGAAAACTATGAAGCGCACTATCTAGATCCCGTCATCGGCAACCTGGGATACGTGGACATCAAATTCAAGGTATTAATGCACGTAGACACGGAAAACTACGGAGCGCACTATGTGGACCTTGTCATCGGCAACCTGGGACACCTAAACATCGAATTCAACGTACGATTACACCTGGACACCGAAAACAATGAAGCGCACTATCGGGATTCCGTCATCGGCAACCTGGGACACGTGGACATCGAATTCAAGGCATTAATACACGTGGACACCGAAAACTACGGAGCGCACTATGTGGACCTTGTCATCGGCAACCTGGGACACCTAGACATCGAATTCAACGTACAATTACACCTGGACACCGAAAACTATAAAACGCACTATCTGGATCTCGTCATCAGCAACCTGGGATACGTGGACATCGAATTCAAGGTATTAATACACGTAGACACCGAAAACTACGGAGCGCACTATGTGGACCTCGTCATCGGCAACCTGGGACACGTAGACATCGAATTCAACGTATTATTACACCTGGACACCGAAAACTATGAAGCGTACTATCTGGACCTCGTCATCGGCAACCTGGGATACCTAGACATCGAATTCAAGCTTGATTCATAAGAATTGACTTAAAAATTCCCTAGCGGCACTTTCTGCCAGGCGTAGAGAACCTTCTTTTCCGGCAGCGGTAGTAATACAATGTAAGGATACGAAATCTCTCCAGATAAACATGAAGCAATTGACTCAATATATATATTATATATATACCTAATTTTTACTTAAATAGAAATTTTCCTCCTGACCGATAAGTCTATCGACCTAATTTCGAAATACGCGCGCGATATCGAAACAGGCGATACCTGCGCCGCCAGCGTCGAAAAAGTGAAAGTGACGTTTCTCTAAAATAATATTGAGACGTCGGCGTTAGGAGGAGGAAAAGTATCTTAAAAATAAATTTTCACATTTGGACTTTGCGTCGCAATATCTCCGCTCGTAGGGCACGTAGCGGTATATTATAAGAGAAACCCCTCCCCTAATTCGACCTCAAGCTATCAATCAAGCCTACTTAGGCCCAGTTTCACAAGTGTCGGTTAACTTTTAACCTTAGATTAACTCACTCTTCGTCTTCGTCCCTTTCTGAGGGACGTTAGAAGGAAACGAAGAGTGAGTTAATCTAAGGTTAAAAGTTAACCGACACTTGTGAAACTGGTCCTTAGAACTTGATCCGTTCGCTCGTTATCGAGATCTCAACATCTCGGGTACTCGCAACCCGTCGCGTCGCGTAAAAGAGTCACGGTCGGTCTCGCTCCGCGTGTATTTGGCGCGAGACATTACCGTGTCTCTTGATTCCAGAAGTTGACACTGTCTACTACCGTGAAATTAACTTGCGCGGAATTTCGGCGACCTTTCTGAGTATGTATTAAAATACTTTTTAATACGAAATGCTTCCTTTATACCTGAGGCGGAAAAAATGTGAACATTACAAACATGCTGACCGATGGGATAATTTTTTTTCTAAGCTGCGACTGATATGGCCATATCCGACCATCGACGCAAACAGTTTTATAGTTATATAATAGCGCGTGTCGAACAACGCATTTATGTTAATCTGCCAACGTACTGGAAATTTGTGGGGGAAAAATTGTACGAAGGGGGACGCTTCGACGAGAGGGAGGAGCGGAGCTGTTAGTTGCACAGACGAATCATCAATAGACAATGTATTTGTCCCCGTCGCGTCACGTTGACAAGATGTACTTAACAAAATTACATGATCCAAAATATGAATTTTTCATGCTTCAGCAAAGTAAAAAAAGAGAAAGGAGAAGCGGATAAAAAATATATAGCCAGAGTAGACATCTAATATGTAGCCAGAAGAATAAGATTAATTCTGAGAAGGAAGAAATGTTAATTCTGGAGAGGCCACGCGCAGTTCAGTTTTCGATACAAGAGAGCAGATTACGCAATATGCGGCGGATAAAGTCTATTGAAAGTTTATTAGTCACTTCTCTTATCATTTATGTCAATTTTTTTCATATTTTAAAAGATCAAAATCTAGATGTTGCGCGCATTAAAATTTCTTGAGAGATTTTTAACGAATATATGTCTCACGTAAAAATGGTAGTAACTTTATTTCTCCCTAACAAAATAATTCACAAAATTGCGTTACCTAACTCAACTCTTGTCAGATATAATTATCGTTTTTACCGTAGTTTTCTTCATAATTCTTACGTAAATGTTGATGAAATAAAGAATAATTAAGAAAGCTCAGAATGGAAAATTGTATTGTAAAATAGAGATAATTGGCATTTAAAATTTTCAGTTGAAAAATATACAGGAATACATACGCAGTGCGTTATTAATTTCAACGTGCGGACCGATTAATACCTGAGAGAGGAAAGTAATTCCGTATTGGAATGATTGGATTATCTCAATTATCACAAAATTACACAATCTTTGAATAAATTGTATAAACAATTTATTGACGTAGAACTACGTCGTCGACAGTAAGTAGGGGGTAACATTGGGAGCACACCCAAGTAGCAGATTATATTTTTTTAATGTTCTTTTAATATTTATTTTTTATTAATTATACATTGTACAATTTATTGTAAACAAATATTTTTTTAACATTTATTAAATATTTATTTTACATTAATTATTTGTTTAAACTAATATAATTTAGAGAAAATATTTATTTAATGTTTATTGCTTCCTCTCTCTTTCTTATATAGACAGGGAGCTGGGTGCCAAAATTTCTATATGATTTGCTCATGTGGCAGACATTATTAATAGCGATAATTGTACCATAAGAAACATTAAGGACGTTCACCGGCAAAATCGTTTTCTTAGAAATTTTCTTAAACTTTCAATATATGTTTAATTAAACGCGTTTTATACGTAGGCGTTTTATTCAATGCCCTTTGCGGTACTAAAATTTGAGATATTCAGCTTTAAAGTTCCGATTTTTAACACGGGATCCCTATGTTGAGCTCTCTCGACACGGACATTTTAATGAATAATAAGTACAGTTTTCTTAGAATTTTTTTGAAAAAATAGTATAAAATGCCTCATATCATTAGTAACGTGTGACAATAAAGTTCGATATAGCAAGCGGTATTTATTTTTGAGAAATAGTCGTCTAAAGAACACTATCGGACATAATTTTCGTCTGCTCGGAGGCAGGGAGAGGGAGAGATCACTGCGAAACTTGGCAACGTTTCTACCGCTGCGACATATAGGTTAAGTAGAGAACGTCAAGATCTCTTATGGGCAACGTTATTTAAATCAAGTTATTTAATATTTTTTCTTTATGAGAGAGAGAGATTCATTATTATTTACTTTTAGAATGCTCAATAAACAAGTAGAACGTACTCATTTATGATTGGTATTGGAGAAATGGAAACGGAACAAATATTTGACAGATCGAGTAAAGCTGCGCGGCTAGACGAGTTTCAGACTTTTACGCACGGAAGTAGTTGTCAACCATATCATTACTCCGTGAGTCTGAGTTGAGCACAACTGCCACCGGAGAACGTCCTTAATAAAGCCCGTATCAGACTATCGACTGCGAAGACCGACCTGACTGCCGATCGCGACTGCCGACTCAAGCCCGTATCAGACTACCGACTGCGAAGGCCGACCCGACTGCCGATCGCGACTGCCGACTCACATCTAGCCAATAGACCATGACTGCCGACTCACATCTAGCCAATAGACCATGACTGCCGACTCACATTTAGCCAATAGACCATGGTCTATTGGCTAGATGTGAGTCGGCAGTCGCGATCGGCAGTCGGGTCGGTCTTCGCAGTCGATAGTCTGATACGGGCTTCACATCTAGCCAATAGACCATGGTCTATTGGCTAGATGTGAGTCGGCAGTCATGGTTTATTGGCTAGATGTGAGTCGGCAGTCGCGATCGGCAGTCGGGTCGGCCTTCGCAGTCGGTAGTCTGATACGGGCTTAAGGGGATGCTAAAGCTAAGGCCGAACTTCCTCGACGTCGGTAATGTCAACTCTGTCAACTAAAAGCAAAGGCCGAACTGATATTGGAGACCTCGCGTGGTGACAACGCAAAACTCCGGTTTCAGTGTTACCAACTAATTTCAGGTTCTATGAAGTGGTGTATGTCCGTACACGTACACACACCACTGAATTGCTCACACGGACGCACGGTGGAGAGACATATGCTATAGACGCGGCAACGCCGCGCGGCCAGACTAGAGTCAAGCTCAACAGGGTCTTCTTTCCCCGCTAATTTTTCCAAGCCCGTTCCCTTCGCAGTGGTTTCGCTAGATAGTAGATAGGGACAGTGGGAATCTCGTTAATCCATTCATGCGCGTCACTAATTAGATGACGAGGCATTTGGCTACCTTAAGAGAGTCATAGTTACTCCCGCCGTTTACCCGCGCTTGCTTGAATTTCTTCACGTTGACATTCAGAGCACTGGGCAGAAATCACATTGCGGCGTTGCCGCGTCTTGGATTCTTTAGCAATACGGCCTGAACCTGAAAATGCTTTCTGGCCGTCCGCGTAGCAGAAGGCAGTAACGTATCAAGGCTGATAAGCACCCGCTTTTTATAAATTACATATATTCTTATGCACACATGCGTATATATATATAATATCTATCTAATTATTATGTGTATGTTTATAATTGTCTGATGACAAATAATAACAGTAGCACAATTGAGAATGTGAATTAGTATACATAGTATATATTGACGCGGGTACTTATTAGACTTGGCAATTTACTGCATCTCTTGCACCTCAAATAATTTTCTTATTGTAATGTAAATGAATGATGTAAAACTATTTCAAAGGATCTATCGATCCATTCTTGATGGGGTAAAACAATAACTTCTATAACACAAATGCAATAAATATTAAATTTATATAGTATTGATTTATTACACTCAGTAGCATCAGAGTAGAGGGTAACGCAGCTGATGAACAGTATAGATAACAAACTGAATAAAAATCTTAATTATTATAACATAATGATATTAAGAATTAAGATTTTTATTCAGTTTGTTAATTATCTATAACTGCATAACGTGTGCAGTTTACGCCGAAGCGGCTGTTTTAACGCGAGCGATATGTTTCGTCGACGGATGATTAGCTAATTATGATTGTATATACAGAATACTGGATATTTGCGTAAAGTATCGTTGCCTCGCGAATAAAGTCGAAGGACCGTCGAGAAGAGGAAACTCGCGGTGCTTTCATTTCCCTTCCGAGTGCGCTTTTCAATCTTTTATCCGTTTTCGCTCTCGTCTTCGTTTCCATTGTTAGTATGCGACAGCCGTTACTGCACTCCATGAAGAGTATCATTGCTTTGTCGAATAATACATAAGCAAAAGAGATGTTTTTCCTTGTGCTTAGAAATCCAAACAGATTTGATTTCGAGAATCATAAAGAAATTGTATTGTGTTACTTTCTTTCCATCGCGGCGAGTACCTAATCGTTTTTATATATTTATAGTTTACAAGTATACAGAGTACTTGAAAAGAAAGAAAAAAGGTGATCGTCGCGTTTTTTTTTTACAGAGACGGGCAAACGTGTAACTGTGTTCACGTTGCCCGACTAAATCAAACTCGGATGCTACTAAGTATTTAGTTTTTATCCATCGGGACTTTAGGGTGCCGCGAATGCTGATATCAAGAATAATTATGATTTATCTTAGTGGAGTACGTACATCTTTTCGGCTTAGAAACGAAGACGATGACGATCAAACGAACGCTTCCGTTCTTGTCCCAAAATTGTTTTCGTTTTCTTTTGTAGCGAACGTTTCGAAGAATTTGCTTACGACGGTTCGTTAGCGGTAATTAACGATTATACGGAGCCGTCATATTTTCCACAACGCGTCGGGAAAAAATTGAATGGTTTCTATATGTATTCAGAGAATGTTGATTCATCATATTATTCTTTCAAACTTGCTTTCTCCTTTTAAAAATTTACACCAAGAGAAACTTTTGTTACATATTACTTTATTTTGATTTTTTTTAACATCTTTATTTTTTAAAAAAGAAACGAAAACCGTAGAAGAAAATTATTAAACTTATCTTTATCGTGTTGGAAATTCATTCAATTTTATCGCTACGTGTCTCAACTTCTCTTGTTAAAAACAAAAACTAATTTATAGCTTTATGATTTTACATATAATTGTTAAATTTCAGTTTTGTCAGATGCGATTTGTGCGAGCTTATTTCGTGGAGCAAATATTTTGTTGCGTTTTTTAGAAAATGTTCATCCGATCATTAGCGAAGCGACGCGATCCATTTATATTCGATCACGAGGGACTGCGCAAATTTTCGCATTATTTGCGGATTTTATAACTTTATTGACAAGTATAAGATCTAAGATCTTTCGCATAACTGATTTACGATTAAACTTGCGCTTTATTGAGGCTCAGATGTACACCCGTCTGTATCACGTCAATAAAAATCTGGCTGCAAAACGTGTATGAATTCATTCGTTTAGCAAAGGATGCGCGTTGACCTTAGAAGTGCACGTTGGAATTTCATCCGGAGGGAAAAAACTTTGTCGCATTTTTTTAATCTTTCTGATTCTCAAAATACATTCTTCGTGTATATTTTTTTGTGCAATGCTCATAATATTATTTGATTTTTGTAGATTAATTTTCTTTTCATGAAATATATTTTGGCAACTATGCCGTCTATAGAAAGAAATCTGTCGGACCTGTGCTAACTCGGACCACGTGCGTTTCTGACGTTTAAATATTAGTGAATTTCGGTTAGAGAGAGTGATTGAATTCTCTTAGAAAACAAAAAAGTAACCTGTCTCGTTTTTTGATAGAAATTCGATAGAGATGCTAAATATTAATTTATTAGGTGCGTTCGGGAAGACGCTATTAGTGCTATTTGCTTATTTTATTCTTGTTTTACACCTGATGAAGCGATAAAGATAGAATGATGCAATAGCGCTAATAGCGCGCTTCCCGAACACAGCCATTGTGTTATAAATTCGATGTTCGCTTTTCGCGTGAGACTAGCTGGCACCGGCTTCCTATTTCGCTAAACGGGCCTTTTTCAGTAGGATACGTTTCTTTCATTATAATATAGAGAGGAGAAGAAGCTATAGGGATAGATACACATACATTTTGTACGACAATATCGGGGGTCTATCGTTTGTATAATACGATTATTTTTTCTCTGGGCCCGGAGCCTCGTCCACGATGACGATATCGCGGACACGGGATGTCTCCAGGATCGTGCTCCGATTACTTTGTACTAAGAATAATTTTGCATAAATTTTTTTTGTGCCTTTTATATCACATGTATTTTTCCAGCAAACCCATTTTTTTCCCCCCCTTCTTTTTAAAAACCAAAAATTTTTTCCCCCCCCCCCCCCAAAATTGGGGGTTTTGAACCCCCTTTTTTTTTTTTTTTAAAAATTTTGTTTTTGCCCCTCTGTTTTTTTAAAAATTTTTTTGGGGCCCCCCTTGTTTTTTGCTTATTTTTTTTTCCCCTTTTTAAAAAAACCCCCAAAAAAGGGGTTTTTTTTTCCCCTTTTTTTTTTCCCCCTTAAAAAAAAAAAAAACCCCCCCCCCCCCGACCCCCAAAGGCCCCCAAAAAACCTTTGTTTTGGGGGGCCCCCCCCCCCTTTTTTAACTTTTTTTTTTCCCCCTTTTTTTGCAAAATTTCCCCCAAAAATTTTTGCTTTTTTTTTTTCCGGGCCCCCAAAAGGGGTTTTTTTTCCCCCCTTTTTTTTTCCCCCCTTTCCCCCCCCTTTTTTTAAAAAGTTTTTTTTTTGGGGCCCTAAAAAAAACCCCCCCCCCCCAAACCCCCCACCTTTTTCATTCCCCGGGGGGGCCCTTTTTCCCCCCCCCCTTCCCCTTTTTCTTTTTTCCCCCCCCTTGGTTTTTTGGTTTTTGGTTTCCCCCCCCCCCCCCCCCCCCTTTTCGGTGGGGGTTTTCCCCGGGGGGGAAAAAACCCCCTTTTTGGGGGGGGGCCCTTCCTTTTTGGGGGGGGTTGGGGGTTTTTGGGGCTGCCTTTTTTTTTGGTTTGTTTTGGACCTTTCCATAGGTTTTGTGCGGGTCCCTTTAAAATCTTATAACCCCCATTTGAAATATTTTTTGATTTTTTTTTAGTTTTTTTTAAAAAAAATTTGAAAAAAACCCCGCCCCCCCATTTTTTTTGGCCCATTTCGTAAAATTATGGGCTTTAAAAAAAGGTACCGTAATTTTTCAAAACATATTTTAAAACGGTTCACAAAAAATTTGAAAAAAACGGGGTTTTTTCCATATTCATAAAATTTTCAAAAAATCGGATGCCCCAAATGTGTCCGATTTGCGCGGTATTTTAATATTCTTCCATCGCGTAAAGTTCTACAATGAACTTTGCTGGAAAAATACTGTGATATAAAAGGCACAAAAAAAATTTATGCAAAATTATTCTTAGTACAAAGTATCGGAGCACGATCCTGGAGACATCCGTGTCCGCGATATCGTCATCGTGGACGAGGGCTCCGGGCCCAGAGAAAAATAATCGTATTATACAAACGATAGACCCCCGATATTGTCGTACAAAATGTATGTGTATCTATCCCTATAGCTTCTTCTCCTCTCTATATTATAATGAAAGAAACGTATCCTACTGAAAAAGGCCCGTTTAGCGAAATAGGAAGCCGATGCCAGCTAGTCTCACGCGAAAAGCGAACGTCGAATTTATAACACAATGGCTGTGTTCGGGAAGCGCGCTATTAGCGCTATTGCATCATTCTATCTTTATCGCTTCATCAGGTGTAAAACAATAATAAAATAAGCAAATAGCACTAATAGCGTCTTCCCGAACGCACCTAATAAATTAATATTTAGCATCTCTATCGAATTTCTATCAAAAAACGAGACAGGTCACTTTTTTGTTTTCTAAGAGAATTCAATCACTCTCTCTAACCGAATTTCACTAATATTTAAACGTCAGAAACGCACGTGGTCCGAGTTAGCACAGGTCCGACAGATTTCTTTCTATAGACGGCATAGTTGCCAAAATATATTTCATGAAAAGAAAATTAATCTACAAAAATCAAATAATATTATGAGCATTGCACAAAAAAATATACACGAAGAATGTATTTTGAGAATCAGAAAGATTAAAAAAATGCGACAAAGTTTTTTCCCTCCGGATGAAATTCCAACGTGCACTTCTAAGGTCAACGCGCATCCTTTGCTAAACGAATGAATTCATACACGTTTTGCAGCCAGATTTTTATTGACGTGATACAGACGGGTGTACATCTGAGCCTCAATAAAGCGCAAGTTTAATCGTAAATCAGTTATGCGAAAGATCTTAGATCTTATACTTGTCAATAAAGTTATAAAATCCGCAAATAATGCGAAAATTTGCGCAGTCCCTCGTGATCGAATATAAATGGATCGCGTCGCTTCGCTAATGATCGGATGAACATTTTCTAAAAAACGCAACAAAATATTTGCTCCACGAAATAAGCTCGCACAAATCGCATCTGACAAAACTGAAATTTAACAATTATATGTAAAATCATAAAGCTATAAATTAGTTTTTGTTTTTAACAAGAGAAGTTGAGACACGTAGCGATAAAATTGAATGAATTTCCAACACGATAAAGATAAGTTTAATAATTTTCTTCTACGGTTTTCGTTTCTTTTTTAAAAAATAAAGATGTTAAAAAAAATCAAAATAAAGTAATATGTAACAAAAGTTTCTCTTGGTGTAAATTTTTAAAAGGAGAAAGCAAGTTTGAAAGAATAATATGATGAATCAACATTCTCTGAATACATATAGAAACCATTCAATTTTTTCCCGACGCGTTGTGGAAAATATGACGGCTCCGTATAATCGTTAATTACCGCTAACGAACCGTCGTAAGCAAATTCTTCGAAACGTTCGCTACAAAAGAAAACGAAAACAATTTTGGGACAAGAACGGAAGCGTTCGTTTGATCGTCATCGTCTTCGTTTCTAAGCCGAAAAGATGTACGTACTCCACTAAGATAAATCATAATTATTCTTGATATCAGCATTCGCGGCACCCTAAAGTCCCGATGGATAAAAACTAAATACTTAGTAGCATCCGAGTTTGATTTAGTCGGGCAACGTGAACACAGTTACACGTTTGCCCGTCTCTGTAAAAAAAAAAACGCGACGATCACCTTTTTTCTTTCTTTTCAAGTACTCTGTGTATACTTGTAAACTATAAATATATAAAAACGATTAGGTACTCGCCGCGATGGAAAGAAAGTAACACAATACAATTTCTTTATGATTCTCGAAATCAAATCTGTTTGGATTTCTAAGCACAAGGAAAAACATCTCTTTTGCTTATGTATTATTCGACAAAGCAATGATACTCTTCATGGAGTGCAGTAACGGCTGTCGCATACTAACAATGGAAACGAAGACGAGAGCGAAAACGGATAAAAGATTGAAAAGCGCACTCGGAAGGGAAATGAAAGCACCGCGAGTTTCCTCTTCTCGACGGTCCTTCGACTTTATTCGCGAGGCAACGATACTTTACGCAAATATCCAGTATTCTGTATATACAATCATAATTAGCTAATCATCCGTCGACGAAACATATCGCTCGCGTTAAAACAGCCGCTTCGGCGTAAACTGCACACGTTATGCAGTTATAGATAATTAACAAACTGAATAAAAATCTTAATTCTTAATATCATTATGTTATAATAATTAAGATTTTTATTCAGTTTGTTATCTATACTGTTCATCAGCTGCGTTACCCTCTACTCTGATGCTACTGAGTGTAATAAATCAATACTATATAAATTTAATATTTATTGCATTTGTGTTATAGAAGTTATTGTTTTACCCCATCAAGAATGGATCGATAGATCCTTTGAAATAGTTTTACATCATTCATTTACATTACAATAAGAAAATTATTTGAGGTGCAAGAGATGCAGTAAATTGCCAAGTCTAATAAGTACCCGCGTCAATATATACTATGTATACTAATTCACATTCTCAATTGTGCTACTGTTATTATTTGTCATCAGACAATTATAAACATACACATAATAATTAGATAGATATTATATATATATACGCATGTGTGCATAAGAATATATGTAATTTATAAAAAGCGGGTGCTTATCAGCCTTGATACGTTACTGCCTTCTGCTACGCGGACGGCCAGAAAGCATTTTCAGGTTCAGGCCGTATTGCTAAAGAATCCAAGACGCGGCAACGCCGCAATGTGATTTCTGCCCAGTGCTCTGAATGTCAACGTGAAGAAATTCAAGCAAGCGCGGGTAAACGGCGGGAGTAACTATGACTCTCTTAAGGTAGCCAAATGCCTCGTCATCTAATTAGTGACGCGCATGAATGGATTAACGAGATTCCCACTGTCCCTATCTACTAGTCACGCGGTTAATGATGTTGGGTGCCCCTCGTATAAGATAGCCAGGGACAGGTATGCGGGCACCATTGACCATGGCTAGGCAGGACCCGCAGGGTGTCTCGAGTATGAATGTGGTGCAGTACAATTGTCAAAGAGCGTATGCGGTAATGTGTGATCTGGGTGAAATGTTGTGTGAACGTAGAGTGAGTGTGGCACTGCTGCAGGAACCGTGTGTGAAGGATGGAAGGGTAGTTGGACTCCCGCTACGAATGGATGTGATTGTGAGTGAGAGCGAGTATGTTAAAGCAGCAGTGGTGGTGAATGATCCCAGTCTCGATGTGTTGTGTGTAAGGGAGTGCTCGGATGAGTATGGCGTGTGTGTATGGCTGAAGGGAGACTTCGGCGAGATGTATGTGGTGTCCGTGTACTGCCGGTTCGGTGAGGACATCGAGCCGTACCTGGCGTACATGGACAGGGTGCGAATGGTAACCAGAGGAAAGCGTGTGCTGGTGGGTATGGATGCGAATGCCGTCTCTCCCTTATGGTACAGTAAGGGTAGGGGCGGCAGTAGAGAAAGCGAAATGCGTGGCAGAATGCTTGAGGAGTGGATTGTCGCGAATGGTATGATTGTGTTGAATGAGCCGAGCGAGAGTTACACGTTTAGCGGACCCAATGGGGAAAGCGACATCGATGTGACTCTCGTAAGCGATGCGCTTGGGGGGTGCCGGTACGAATGGGGAGTCAAGAGCGATTGGGGTATCAGCGACCATAATGTGTTGCTGATACGTATGACCTATGGTGAGAAAGCTGAGCGGATGGAAGGTATGCGTAGATGGGTGTGTAAAGACGTGGACTGGGAGGGTTACATGAGCGATCTAGCGGAGTATGCGTCGGAGGATGCTGTGAATGTGATGGATGACTGCGACGCGGATAGCTTGGCAGAGCGCGTCACAACATGGATCCTGAGGGCGAATGATAATAGAATGAAAAGGCGAGTGTGTGGGGTTGCGAGAAAGCTTGTGTGGTGGACGAATGAGCTTGAGCGCATGAAGAAGGATGTGAGGAAGCGTAGGCGTGCCTACCAGCGAATGAGAGGGAGAGATCGAAGTCGAGTGGAAGGATGTTTGAACGTGTACAAACGTGCTCTTAGAGAGTACAAGAGAGCGATATGGAGAGTGAAAGAGGAGAACTGGAGACAGTTCGTGAGTGACAAGGGAAATCGGGATCCGTGGGGTGATGTGTATAAAGTGTGCATGGGTAAGTACGGACGTGATAGACTGAGTGCTATGAAAGTGGGTGATAGGACAACGAGTACGTGGGAAGAGAGTGCGAATGTGCTGCTAGATCGTTTCTTCCCGGACACGAAAATGGAAGATGTACGATTGGCAGAGAGAGAGATGACTGAAAGAACGTTTGAGTGGAATGAAGTGGATGTGGCTGTGAGGGCGATGAAAGTGGATAAGGCACCCGGGTTGAATGGAATCACGGCGGAAATGGTGCGTGCCGTTTAGCGCGCAATTCCGGGATGGCTGAAGAGAGTGTATGATGTGTGCCTGAAAACCAACTGCTTTCCAAAGGTGTGGAAGAAAGCGAGAGTGGTTGTACTGTTGAAGTCCCCAGAGAAAGTGCGGTCGGACCCCGGGTCTTACAGACCGATCAGCCTGTTGTCTGTGCTTGGGAAAGTGTTGGAGCGAATGATGGTGAATAGGCTGGAGCGATTGATGAGTGGGAGAATGTGTGAGGCACAACACGGGTTTGTGAAGAGACGTTCGACCGATAGTGCGTGGAATAGCGTGCGTGAGTGCGTGAATGGATCCGAGTACAAGTATGTGTTGGGAATCTTTGTGGACTTCCAGGGTGCATTCGACAACCTGGAATGGCCATGTGTGATTGAGAAACTGTGTGAGGAAGAATGTGAAGAGATTGGGTTGTGGAGAAGTTATTTTGATGAAAGATGGGCATGTATGATAGGAATGAATGAAGAAGTGTGGAAGAGAGTGCTGCGGGGCGCACCGCAGGGGTCCATCGGTGGCCCAGAAATCTGGGTCCTACAGATGGATAAGCTCCTGTGGGAACTCCGCAGACATGGATGTATGGCGACGGCGTATGCCGATGATCTGTTCGTGCCTGTCGAAGGACAGAGCCGGGCAGATCTGGAGAGAAAGGGGAACGAGTGGATGAGGATAGTGAGTGAATGGGGTGCGAATGTCGGTGTGAAAGTGTCAGAGAGCAAAACTGTGATGATGCTCCTGAAAGGGAATATGTCGGAAGCGAGACACCCGAGCGTTAGTGTGAATGGGAAGCATGTGAGGTGTGTGAAGTGTGTGAGATATTTGGGTGTGTGGATGGGCGAGCGAATGAGTTTTAAGCCGCACCTGGAGCGTATGAGACAAAAGTGTGTGAGTGTAGTAGGTAACTTGAGACGTGTGATGAGGAGCGAATGGGGATTGCGAAAGAGTGCATGGCGTGTGATCTATAAGGGTTTGTTTGCTGCATGTGTTATGTATGGTGCGAGCGTGTGGTACGAAGCCATGGAGTACAAATATGCGCGAGTGGCAATTAATAGGTGCCAAAGAGTGGCGATGAGTGCCTGTTTGAGTGTCTGTAGAACGGTCTCCACGGAGGCCATGCAGGTATTGATGGGTGGTCTTCCGTGGGACCTGGAGTGCGTGAAAAGAGGTATGACTGTGAGAATTAAGAATGGCTGGAGATTGGGTGAAAGAGGTGTTGTGAGCGAAGAAGAAGTGAGAGTGAGAGACGTGGATGAGAGTTTGGAACTGCTGAATGTTAGATTGTATGAAAGATGGCAGAATGAATGGGATAACGGTGCGAAAGGACGAGTGACGCATGGCTTCATACGGGATGTGAGGTTTGCCGAGGCTTGCCCGGGGTTTGAGCCGAGCCTATGGCTCGGCTATATCCTGACGGGTCACGGCAGTTTGAATGAGTTTCTGCATAAAAGGGGATTGTCTGAGACGGAAAGTTGTGCGTGTGGTGCTGAGTGCGAGGATTGGAAGCATGTGATGGTTGAGTGTGAAAAGTACGAGGATGTTAGAAACCTGGACGAATGGGGAGTCAGAGTGAGTGAGGATGGAAGAGTGGACGTGAGCGAGGTACTGGAGCGAAAGGGAAGATACGAGAGTTTGAGCAGGTTTGCGGCTTGTGTGTTTCAGCGAAGAATGAACGAGAATGCGTGAGACGTGTGAATGTGGCTTACCGGGGCCGGGTCTGCAGGAGACTCAACCGGGAGTGGCCTCGGCTGCGAAGATCCGACCAGTGATCTAGACTGGTACCACGGGGACCGGCCGCCCAAGGAGCTTGCTCCTGCCGGTCGCGGGTAGGACCATCGTGGTGGCAGTGGTTCAGCCAAATGCTGGCTAGGATACCCGAGTTCACGAACTTGGGTGTCCGACGGGTGAGCTTGCGTCCCCACAGCTCGGGTGCCAGCCTGCTTAGCTGGTAGAGCGTGGATAGTCGCTCGCCCCGACCAGTGGGTTGCCGCGGGATCCTGTAATCCTGCGGTAAAACTGGTAGTATCGACCTCGGTCGGTACGCGCTGATTGGGCGTATCCCAATCCCGCGCCCATGGGGGACGTGTGGATGAGGCTCCACGAGCAGGTGCCGCACGTAAAATCAAATGACAGATTCTGTCCCTATCTACTATCTAGCGAAACCACTGCGAAGGGAACGGGCTTGGAAAAATTAGCGGGGAAAGAAGACCCTTTTGAGCTTGACTCTAGTCTGGCCGCGCGGCGTTGCCGCGTCTATAGCATATGTCTCTCCACCGTGCGTCCGTGTGAGCAATTCAGTGGTGTGTGTACGTGTACGGACATACACCACTTCATAGAACCTGAAATTAGTTGGTAACACTGAAACCGTAGTTTCGCGTTGTCACCACGCAAGGTCTCCAATATCAGTTCGGCCTTTGCTTTTAGTTGACAGAGTTGACATTACCGACGTCGAGGAAGTTCGGCCTTAGCTTTAGCATCCCCTTAAGGAGCGCGTCTGCCATGGTAGCGCTGCGTTTTCAATTGACAGCGCTTCGAATTTATTTAAAAAAAAGGGGGTACTATATGATTTGCTCATGTCTGCCTCTGAGGCTGATGTTCAGGATCCTTCTGAAAACGAAGAAAATCGAAGAGGCAGACATCCAGGACTCTGACTTTTGTAGTAATCAATTTTTCAAGTTTTTTTTATGATTTAAAAAAGTGTATATGAAGTGCACACTTTGCAGACCTGAACTGTTCGATTAAAGACAATGTGAAGGACCAATGGTCTGCCAGCATGTTGCCTCTGCGTTGTCAATTGACAGTGCTTCAAAAATGTTAAAAAAAAAGGTGTGCTATATCATGTGCTCATGTTTGCCTCTTGGACTGATGTTTAGATTTCTTATAAAAACAAAGAAAATTGATGAGGCAGACATCCAGGCCTCTGATATTCCAAAGGCAGACCATTTAAATATTTTTTTTGAAAAACTCGACGCTCGCGCCAAGCTACAAGTAAAAAATTCTACGTCTACAAAATATCAATAAAAATAATTAATTAATTTAATTATGTTAATTAATTAAAATAATTAATTAATTAAATAAATAATTAATCGAGCAGCCACCGCGTCTCTAGATTATGTTCGTATGTGAAACACAAATTTAAACACGTTGTGTATTTTTTAGATGAAGCAGGTGACATGAACGAAAGCGCCGACATCAGTTATCAATCGGGTTCGAAAAACCGGCACAGTATCTCGGACGACAGCGATGACGACGCTATTTAAATTTATTTGCTTTTTTTTACTTTAAAAACTATAAACTATTAATAATAACAATAAACTATAAACTATTAATAATAACAATAATCAGCCGTAATACCCGCTTTCCATGAATTTCAAAAAATTGTACAGCTTAAAATCAGTAAGCAAAATGTCTGCCAAATTTGTTTCGTATTTAGGGAGTAAAAATTAATGAATCGAATGGACGAAACTAGAACCATGAGCAAATGACTTAAGTAGAGCTTTTTTTTTACATTTTTACAACTACGTCCCGTGATAATGCAGAGCCCTGGATGTCTGCCTCATGGATTTTCTTCGTTTTCAGGATGATTTTGACCATCAGCCCCAGAGGCAGACATGAGCAAATAATTTAGTACCCTTTTTTTTTACAAATTTGAAGCGCTGTAACGCAAAAACGCAGCGACGTAGGACCTTAATTGACTGGACCAAATCGATTCGTATTGATCTGAACTTTGGCAGCCAGCTCCCTGTCTAATAGAGGAAGTTTTGTTTTCGTGAAAAAAATTTTTATTTTTGGCAAAGTGTTTACAATGTTCTAAAACGTCAAAAAATCACTTTTGTACAAAATGTCCGTGTGTATGTATGTGTGTATGTTTGTATGTATGTACGCTTTTGTTGTTCGTTTATGCTCTAACTTCCGTAATTTTTTAGATATCGGGATGCATTTTTTTTTAATCGATAGAGTATCATGTAAAAGAAGGTTGAGATTGAATTTGGCGATGATCGGTAAAGCGGTTTTTTTTAAATAAAATTTAGAATTTTTGTAGAAATGTCTGTTTATGCTCTAACTTACGTAATTTTTTAGATAACGGGATGCATTTTTTTTTTTTTTTTTTTTTTAATCAATAGAGTATCATGTAAGGAAGGTTGGAAATAAATTTGGTGTTGATCAGTAAAGCGGTTTTTTTTAAATAAAATTTAGAATTTTTGTAGAAATGTCCGTTTATGCTCTAACTTTCGTAATTTTTTAGATATCGGGATGCATTTTTCTTAATCGATGGAGCATCATGTAAGGAAAGTTGGGATTGAATTTGGCGATGATCGGTAAAGCATTTTTTTTTCAAGAAAATTTTGAATTTTTGTAGAAATGTTTGTGGTTGCTCTAACTTCCGGAAATTTTAAGATTTCTACCGTTCTTTTCTACCGTTATTTCATATATAATTCTTTAAGATTTGGGTGATTAGATCCAGTTTTATACACGATCAAAGGTCCAAATGCGAAAGTTCATATATGGACCATGTAGTCTGAATTCCCAAAGTCAATATCAATTTGACATTGCGTCAATTGTAAAACTCCACTTGTACTACTAAGGTGATCCTTTTTCAATTCATAAAAAAAAATTTAAAATGAAAAAAGTGTGCAAATTAGAAACTTGCATATTGGTTTCTCATCATTACAGATCGCTACCATTGCTCCTATCCTAGTAAACAAGAAACATTAAATTAACGTTTAGAAATATTGACTTTATATGTATTTTTTAAACGTTTTTTAATAATATTATACACATATTTGAAAATTATTATTTCGTAATATGATTTTTCTGAATGTTGTTAAAATATTTTAAAAACGTTATACAAAATATTTTTCAAATCTCAGTGAACACAGTAATATAGCAGCAATGCAACGGCAATGTAACCTAATATAACAGGTTATATCAACCAGAGTGTTACATGCAACTTACATGTAAGTTACAATTTCCGACTCAGCAATATAACATGTTACATAACGTGTTATTTAACTATTACGTAACAGTTACACCAACTGTTATACTAGCTGTAATAATAAACGTAAAAAAAATTTTTTTTCGAAATTTTATTACCATTTTATAACTAAATTTGTTTTTTAAGATGCAGTTTATTATTATAAATATTGTCTCGTATTTGAAAAACACACCTTGGTGGGATTCGAACTCGGGACCTCTGGATCGCGAGCCAACTGCCTAACGTGGTAGACTACTTCTTAATTTGATGTAAGAGTTATATATAGTCTACATATGTCACAACCAGCGCAAATATATAATTTTTCAAAAATTATCTTAAGAAACAAATTCAGTTTAAAAAGAGTATATAACTGCACAAATTTTTAATATTGACATTATATCTATTATATGTACACTAGATTTTTCGCCCGCGCTTCGCGCGGGCTCAAGATCTATTCCCCTCTCCCCAAACTCATTCATTAATTAGGAGCACTAATAGAACCCCATAAAACCCAATTTTCAATCCCATAGTAGCCATTTCCATGAAATTAGTAATCTTTTGGTACCAATTTCATGAAAATTATCAACAAAAAATTAGAAAAATTTTGGCACCGGTTTCGAGAAAATCGATCCATTAATAAAAAATTAAACTTATCCTCCAAAAATTTAAAATGTTGGCACTGGTTTCAAAAAAATCGGTCAATTAATATTTATTATTTCTCAAAATTTTAATAATTTTAAAACAGGTTTCTAAAAATCGGTAACAAAAAATTATCCATAAAAATTATCCATTAAAAAAATTATCCATAAAAAAATTCAGCTTGATATCTCAAAGTCTTCGGAAATTGAAGCAATCACGTATATTTTTTTTTACAGAAATCGTAAACCACTTTACTATCAGCAATTTTTCTGGTAATTCTTCAGAATAGGGCCTTTTCCGAATTTTGATATTTTCTTGCGGTTTTTTTGGTAAAAACCTTTGTTGTGACTCCGACAGTGATAATCAATCGGGGGAGCCCGAAAAATATGCACCCTACCTAATTTTTTTCCTATTTTAGTAAATCTGAAAGAAAGCTCACTCCTCTCCGATTTCGATGAAATAAGGCTCAATTAAAGCGTTTTTGCTCAAAATGACTAAAAGTATTTAATTGTTTAAAGCGCGTCATTAACCTATGTAGGTTAGTGATGCGCTTTAAAAGTATTTAATTGTTTAAATATAATGTTTCATTCTGTATACATATATATATATATATATATATATATATATATAAACAAGCTTGTAAAGCACGCCATGAACCTATATGACCGTGTGTTATGATTTTGTTCTTCGTCTTCCTTTCCTCCCGTTCCTACTCGGCTTCATGTAAACAACACAACTTCTATAAAGCAGGGCACACACATACGTGTGTATGCCCTGCTTTAACGAAAATCACAACTTCTATAAAGCAGGGCACACACATACGTGTGTATGCCCTGCTTTAACAAAAATCACAACTTCTATAAAGCAGTATGCGTGAACTATTTCGGGGCTACCGCACCTCCCCCAAAAGCAGGGGGGGTGTGCGTGAACCTCGGTTTGCGTGGAAAGTGTATGCGCCCTTAATCTAGACATTTATCAAAAATAAAGTAAAAATAGGTTAAAAAAATAGATAGGGTGCATATTTTTCGGGCTCCCCCGATTGATTATCACTGTCGGAGTCACAACAAAGGTTTTTACCAAGAAAACCGCAAGAAAATATCAAAATTCGGAAAAGGCCCTATTCTGAAGAATTACCATTTTTCTAATTCTATTACATTCTTTAGTTCTTTCTACCCCTATCTATATATATAAGTACCTGACGTCTATATGTCTGTCTGACCGCGAACTACTTGTTATTTTCCGAGAAATTAGAAAAATTTCGTAACCGGTTTCCAAAAACCGGTCTTAATCGCTCGCGACAGTCACGAATTGAAGTGATTGATGGTTAATTCCCAAAAAATTTGAAAAATTTTTGATACCGGTTTCCAAAAAGATCGATAACAAAAAATTATGCACTTTATAGCACTCCCCCGAAAAATTCTACCCCTGTTTCATATATAACTCTTTAAAATTCGGTCAATTATTTTCCGAAAAATTAGAAAAACCGGTTTCCAGAAAATCGGTTACAAATTCTACATACAACATATTTCATTTAAAACTAATCGACCTGTTGAACGATTTAATTTCCAAAAATTATAAAAAAAAGATGTACTTTTTTTTTGGCCTTTGCAGCTTCCTCCATTTCATAATTTAGTGCTGCTCTTAGCAATAGATCACTGTGCAGTTATTTTCTGCATACTTTTTTACATGCTCACTGACCATTATTGTTTCCAGCGATCAGTTGATTATTTTGGGCAAAATTTTGGAGAATGCCGACGTTTAAGTTTGTGACAAGGAATAGTTACCATCAGGTATCGCTTTATCTATAATATGTTCTCCTGACTATTAATTTTATCCTGCTGACCAAATTATTGTTATACCGGATTGTTTGTTTTTTTTATTTAGATTGCTTGATAAGAACCCGATCCGAGGGGTCGAAACGTACCGTAGCAACGTTTCAATTTATATTGCCATTAGATGTCGAAACTAATAAACGTTTCTTGTTTATTATTGTTGGTGGAACAAACCATTCTACATTTCTTTCCTATACAATTCTTTAAGATTTGGTCAATTAATTTTCGTAAAATTTGAAAAAATTTTGGAACCGGTTTCGAAAAAGATCGGTAACGAAAAAAAAGCCGCGACATTTTCATCCCCGGAAAATTCTACCCCTATTTCATATAATTTTGGTAAAAATTTGGTCCACTAACGAATGAGCAGTTCGCGTACATATACAGACAGAAGACGGTACTTATATACCTATATTATAGATAGAAGCAGTACGTAAATGCATTCTACTAAATTGGTACAGATATATTGTACAATAAAGTAATAATAATATAAAAACTACAAAATTAACTACAATATGTTTGTTTCGCAACTTTATGATTGAAGTGGTGAATTTATGGTATAAGTAGATATATGTATAGTTGCGTGATGGGATTATATAGTTTTATGATAACTATTTTATGCAGTGTTATAGCTATCAAAAAGATATTACAAGATTTTTGAACATTTTAAAGATGTACCTGTTATAGACAAGTACATCAGTTGATAAGGAAGCATCAGGATCAGAAAAGATCGCCACTGTCCACTGGATCATCGAAGTCAAACAACACGGGCGCGGTACTGTACTAGGATGGGTGGTGACCGCCTTGAGAGAAAGCGGTTATACGCACTACATGATATGTAAATAAACGCAGTTAAAAAACCGTTTTTTCCTAGATAAAGAAAAAGAACGTTTTTTTTATAAACGTTTATCAAGTAGACGTTTTAACATTTTAATTTCATAAAAAACATTTCTAGAAACCGGTATGTCGTACATTGGACCTATTTTTGCCGTCAATAAGACGTCAGAAAATGACGTCGTGTGGATGTGACATATCGACATCATTTTCGAGTCTCACGAGACCTATTTAGGACGTCTGATTGGTCATTTTGTGATCAAAATTTAACGTTATTATGACGTCATTTTGCTACTTGGGAAGACGCATTTGCAGTAAAAAAAGCAAGTTTCTACGATAAATTTAAATTGGCAAAAAGCCTAGTGTCAAGTTTGCCCCGATGTCGAATTTGCCCCGGTCTCCTCTACTGATCAATAGATAATACACGTTTTTGCCAAAGCTGCGAATACTCGAAGGCTATCTTATCTCTATCTGATAGAATGTAAACAGCGGCGTAGTGCTAGCTTGTATCGTTAACGTTATCTTTATAGAACGCAAAAAAATATCGCGATTTTTTATCGATTGCGATCGATTCGTACTCATAAAATCTCAATAATGAAATCTCAATAAGTAAGAGAAAAATTAGGACGTGCAGTTGCAGATTTTGTTAAGAGTAGTGAACTTCCTCTCTTTATCTTTTATCGAGTATAAGCGCACATTTATTCCAAATCAGTCATTATATATATAATTCATATTGCAGCACGCATCTTAGCAGCAGTTAAAATTTGTCTCCATTTACAAAACATATCGATATATATTATTAATATAATCAATATTAAATTAATATATCCGCGTTTGTAACAGTCAGTGATTCACTTGAAACCGCACATTTCTCATCTCTCTTAAATTATGTATTTAAGAAGAATATACATATTCACAATAGAATAGATTGTATGTAGTAAACAATCTTTCTCTGAACAAAGAAAAATTTTCTCCTCTTTTTAAGAAATATTTCTTTATTTTATATTTCTTTTCATTTGTGTTGTAACCATTAAAATATATGAATTTGCAATTTGAAGCAAATCGATTCCATTCAATTATGTCGCAATAATAGGGCGATAATAGTGCAATGATTAATAATGTTATAAATTCCATTCGGGAGATTAATGGTAGAAAAACAGACTGAGAAGAATATTGAGCAGGTGTATAATTAAAAGTAAGATTACATTTTTCTGTAAGTGATTTCCGATACAGAAAAAGTATTGTCTAATTATTAATACGACAGTATAATAAAACGTGCCGTCGTTTAAGCACACGTTTCAGCGTAAAAAGTGGTGGGAGAATTTCGGTGATAGTATAAAGCTACGTGGTTGCGATCGATGTGTCGTAGTCGGTTCTGCAATTTGCTTCAGTGTCAGCTTCGTTAGAAGTTCACCATAATGGCGTCGTCTCTGCGGAGGAAGAGGATCTCCATAGTATCTCTCTCGGAGAGGATGAAGGTTCCATCGGTTAAACCGAAAGGTGATCCAGAGTAAATAATAATATAAATAATCAACAAATTAATAGACGGCAATACGAGTCAAGCGCGGTACGTAAAGCGCACGTATAGAATTAATAGTTACAGAAGTAACGAATTAAAATGTATATAATCCGACAAATAATCGGCGCGCAGTCTATTAAGTTGAAATATATGTATATGATATTATATACATTTTAATTCGTTACTTCTGTAACTATTAATTCTTTACTTGCGCATCATGTACCGCGCTTGACTCGTATCGCCGTCTATTAATTTGTTGACATTTTCACGAGCTTAATGATATATTTGATATAAATAATATACACATTTTAAATAGCTCGTACAAATTAGTATAATTCTTGTGCAAAGAAACAATTCACCATAGAGGAAGATTTTCAAAAAATATTTTATGAATAAATTTATTTAAACAAATAAGCCTCCTCTATGAGGAAGCAAAAAAGATCTCAGTGGAACTCGGAATTATTAAAGACTATCGATATTAATTTAATTCATTTACAAGATTTTCTAAAGATCGTTTCATATACGATAAAAGAATAAAGATTGCTATTGCTGAGATATGTCCCACAATTATTAATTTTAATGATAAATTCCCTAATAAATTTTGTATCAATATTTTTTAGCAAAAATATCAAGATCGCAAGTAATGCAACAGTTTATATAGTGAATTATGCTATATTATGGAGTTTAGTAAAATATATCCTATATAAATTAATTTTGGACTTTTACACAATTTTTGATTGGTCTTTTTAGTCAGAATTTTTCTACGTACAATGTTTCAAAATCTTATAACACATGCAAGCTAGTGCGAATAATGTATAAAGCTAAAGATATTTCTTCTTTCTCGTTGTGCCTATCATTAACAGTACTGGACAATATTTATATCGCGATATTATCCTCAATATGTAGCAGACAAAAACATAATATCTTCGATTACACGTTTTTGATAACGATAACGCTAGGTGGAATCATTGTGAGAAAGAGACAGTTTGATTCGGATCGATTGGTTAAATTACAGATGAGAAATCAGATTGTTGAGATTATAGGACAATTTATCACACGAATTAAAACGTGATATAAACCTGGAATCAAGAGTGGTGCACGTGTCATATCGATCTATTGTTCATTATATGTAAAGAAGTATGAACGTTTGTTACATATTTACTATTCGCTCCGTGATAATTAAAGCATGTGCATTTTATGTCGTTATATTGTCGCTTCAGATTTCTGTTTTTGTAATAATCAAAAATATCTTTTATATATTTCACCAATCGGTGTAAAAGACACATAAATAAAAAATGATAAGACAGTAAGTCAAAATAAAAATTTCTCTTTCTCAATCCATTCGTCAATTACTTTCTGATCCACCTTTGGCTCGAGACGACTTGCGCCGCGGAAAATATTTTGCAAGTGAAAACAGTATTATGTAATTATCGATTAGAATTAATCCGCATCTACGCATTCCTCGATCGAACGGTTTACTTCTTAGGAATGAAGAAAAAATCAGGCACGTTTACTAAGATTTTTATCGATCGCACTCGCATACCGGCTATTTCTCTGATGCAATGGATAATTGTTGTTGGATTTCGAGCGCAAACACCGAGCGATCGGTCTTACTGACGCAACACGCAACGCGGTCTTGATGACAATGACACAATTTGTATTCGATTCCGCGTTTATACGTGACACTCATGAAACTTCATCGAGGGCATCGTAATGAACGTACTAACAGAGTAAAGAACTGCATAGATTGCAATAGGAGATCGAAAAAATATGTCACTTTTATATCTTCGACAGAGAACTTAGAGATTAAGGTACTTGTTTCCTTTTAATGCATCCAATTGAATTTAAGCGAGCAATATTATTATATAATTTCCTTCTCTTATATATATATATATATATATATATATATATATACTGAAATAAATTATTCAGTAAACACCAACTAACAGTAACATTGTATAAATATTATAATTTTCTGCTCATTAATATAACTGTTAAGTGCAACATATGTTATATTACACTCAGTGTTTGTCAGTATCTGGATAAAATTATCTAGATGATTATCCAGATGAAGAAATGGAATAATTTTTATCTTATCTTGATGAAAAAAATACAAGTACATTTATCTTCATCTTATTGTTAAATAAAAAATTATGTCATCTTATCTATAAATTATCTAATTATAAGATAAAATGTTCATTCTTTCTACTATTTTCTTTACCGCCGTTTAAATTAAATTGGATTCCAGCACGTTATATGTATAAAATTGTGTAAAAACCTATTTTTGGAAAAAAAAATTATTTCTGTAAAATATTCTGCAAAAATAGATTATTTTAAAATCATCTAAGGCAAACACTGATTACACACTTATATTGTTGGCCAAAAAATATAATATTGAGTGGAAATTATAAATACTGCTGTAACGTCACTATTAATTAGCGTTTACCGGGTAACTTTTGATATATATATACCCTGAGAAATATAATGTAATCTCGCTTTACAGCATGGTTCGGATGTAGACACAGTCAGGTGATGCTCATGTGCCTGGGCTTCTTCTGCTGCTACGCCATCCGCGTGACGACGTCGGTAACCTTGGAGGCGATGACCAACGCTGCCAGTGCCAATCCCAATTTCGAGGTACGCTTCAATAACGCCGATTCTCTTCCCTACCCTCGTGTCATCTAAAAGAGACACGCTTCTCTTCTTTCCTTCGAAGGAGTTCCGTTGGGACGAATCGGTGAAGCACATAATCCTCAGCTCCTTCTTCTGGGGCTACACCTGCACGCAAATACCCGCCAGCATCCTCACCCAGCGATGGAGCGCCCAAAAATTGTTTGCGGCGACTCTGATCATCTCGGGATTGCTGACCTTCACCACCCCCTGGGCCGCTCATTACGGCGGCTGGCAGACGGTGATCGCCGGGAGGGCAATATGCGGCCTCGTCCAAGGTGCTGTATTACCGTGTCTGCACACCCTGCTGTCCAGATGGTCGCCGCCAGAAGAACGTGGTAGACTTTGTGAGTGTACATTTAGTTTACTTTTAGAGTTAAACATATGGAGTAAATACTTTCACTGCTGCAATTAAGTAAAAAAGTATATTCTAAACGTGTTAAGAGAACATTAGTTTTCGCATTTGACTGCTTATAAGTGATTGATGATTCCCATACTCATTTAAGTAAAAATTCCAAAATAATTCCAGCATCTCTGCATATTCGGAGTTGCTCAAATGCTGATATTATAAAGTCAGTGATTTTGTTTGTTTTATTTCACTGTGTTGAGAAACGTTGCAACTTTCAGTTTTTCGTTTTTCCAATTTCAATATTTCCAATTTCAATCTCTTTTATGTCCTTTCTTTTGAATCAGGTTAAAATGCAAATTGGCTACATATACACTGTTGCTTGATGATGCATCGCAGAAATGTAATTTAATTAGCAGGTCACGTTTGACACATATCGCAGACGAATTCTTATCGCCGTCCGACGATGCTGAATTGATTAAGCACGTCAAAATTGTCAAGCAAAAAGCTTTTTACGATTTAAAATCCCACAATAAAGAAATTCCTATAATTTCCTGTTATCCAAGCTTCTCGAATCTTCTCTGATTTCTTTTTCATCGCTAAAGCAGTCTTTGAAATTTTCTGCCTTTCGAACAAAATTAAACTACAATAAATATAATTAAAAATTATTTAAAAAATTAAAAAAAGAGATTATATATATATTTTTAACAATTAAACTAATGTTAATCGTGTCAAATTTGGCACAGAAAAATCGTGGTTGCGACACACGTACAATTCGCATTTTTCTCCAGCAACGTTCGTTTATTCCGGCGGCTGGATCGGCAACGTGGTATGTTTGCTGAGTACCGGCTTCCTCGCGGCATCGTCCATCGGCTGGCCTAGCTGCTTTTATGTCTGGGGAAGCCTCGGCGTCCTCTGCGGAATCTGTTTCTACCTGTTCGGGCAAGATTCACCCTCCGAACATCCTCGCATACCACTCGACGAGAAGAAATACATCGAGACGAGTCTGGGAGTAACTGAGATCACTGAGGTAACGCATCTCTTCAACGTATTGCATTGGAAGAAAGAAAAAAAGCAAAAAAAAATCACGACGATTAAATTATCACTTCGAATATGAAAGCAAATTAAAAAACCAAACTTAATTTTAAATTTGATATACATTTATATTAGGATTAAATAAGTAAAAGATTGTAGATGAAGAAGTCCTATAGTTGCAAGCTTTTTAGCATCTCCCACACGTTGCTCTCTCTATTTTCAGAGACCCTCCACTCCATGGAAACCCATACTGGGAAGTTTGCCGGTCTGGGCACTACTCATAGTGCAGTGCGCGCAATCCTGGGGATTCTGGATGCTGCTGACGGAAATTCCATCCTACATGACTTCGATCATGCGTTTCGATATCACGAAGGTAAGTCTTTCGAATAATCCCGTAAATAACTTCGAGTAGAATTTAAGCCTTTATTTTTCTTTCTGTTATTACGCTTTTACGAGATTTGGTAAACATTGGAAGTCGCCTTCGAATTAAATCGCACATGTGTTTCGACTTCGAAAATTGTGCGCGCCGTGTTTGGAATATTGATTAATAATTCGATGCGTACGTCGTTGAGGTCATGATTAATATGCTACGTGAAGCTTAGATCGATTCGAGTCTCTGAATCATGAACAACGTGAACATTAGATCACTCCAATGTCATATTGTCAATGAACCAGTCAATGACGGCCGAAAACAAATCAATGAAACGTTAAAATTTAAATTTTTCTTAAATTTTAATAAATACATTTTTCAATGCAAGCTTGATTCTTAATCCTTATTAATACGAGCGTTTCAATGATGTTTATTTCTACCAATGTGGATTAACTTTAATCTCGGTTTAACTTACTTTTTATCTTCTTCTAATTCTTAGAACCGAAAAAAGATAAAAAGTAAGTTAAACTGACAATAAGATTAAAGTTAATTTGCATTGATACAAATGGACATAAGTAAGATATCACTTTAAAAAAAATCAAATTTAATATAAGTAAATTAGTTCATATTTTAATCAATATAAAATATAAACATTTTATAGTAATATCTAATTAAATTTCCATTAAAGCAACAAATACTATCAACTACTATCAATTACTATCAACAATAAATAAACTACTATTCCTTTTTTATTGCAGAACGGTATGATGACGGCGTTGCCCTATCTGTCGGCATGGATCGTCGGCTTTCCGATCAGCAACATATCCGATCTGTGCATCAGGCGGAACATCGTGACGACGGAAATGTCCCGGAAGATTTGCAATACAATCGGACACTGGATACCGGCGGCCGCGCTAGTTGGGCTGGGTTACGTGAGGCAGGACCAGCCGGAATTGGCCGTGGGCATTCTCGTCATTGCCGTATCCTGCAATATCGCCGCTTTTTGCGGTCACAACATCAATCACATGGACCTCAGCCCGAACTTCGCCGGCCCGCTCATGGGATTCACGAATACCGTCGCGTCTGTATGCGGCATCCTCGCGCCGCTGATCGCCGGGGTGATCGTCCAGGATGCGGTTCGTAACACTCCACATTTGCGTTTTCGCTCTTACAATTATGAGATAATTATTTGCATCCTTTGTTGCCATGAATTCGATTGTTTCATCATTTCTCTCTTCGGATTTTTAGACCAATATATTACAATGGCGAAGCGTGTTCTTCCTATCGGCTGGAATATACACTGTGGGCAATCTAGTCTTCATTCTACTCGGTACCAGCAAAGTACAAAAGTGGAATGATCAAGTTGGAAACAAGCGGGATAGCGTCGTGCGGAAAATATCGATGGCACCGGTAACCATCGCGACAATACAGGAAAAAGACGTTGAGAGAACTCCATGACAATAAAAAAAATAGAGAAACGTTGCGCGATATTATTTGTTTCCTTTTTTTATATTTTATTTTTCGAATTATGTGTTTATCTGTGTGGATGTGTGACTTGCGTGGTAACTTCTGAATGACTTAGAATATTAATATTATCTCGAAAGCGTATACAAAATACGTATTAAAACGCTTAGACTAGAAATTGCGTGTAAATATCGCTCGAAAATGTATAAAATTCAAGCCGAATATATATAAGACGTACCGGAATCCATTCCTTTTTAATTTACCCTTGACAATACAGCGGAGAAATCAATCCCATCTTATAATTTTACTTCTCGATTCTGCGGTCGCGGAAATATCGCAATTCGCGTTAAAGAGCTTAGAATTTGGCTTTCGTACGCCTCGTACAAGAATTGATATCAAATCTGTCTAATTGTAAGATATTCATTAATACAAATTTGATAATCGTACAAAACTGCCTGTATATTTAAATCTCAGTCTTCTTTTGGATGACTTTGGCCCGCATTGGTCCAAATGGCGTGGCCGATGAATATCGCGCCGATAATAGTCGTCAGTAACGTGGCGCAAGTGACAAAGAGCGATAGAGACAAGTCACCGACCGGTATCGGCCAAACGTACTCGCGATTCTTCGACATACGGTATGGAATTTCACGCCATTTGGTCATTAGGCTGACGCACGGTTCGCACAAGTCTATCTTGGACACTCGGTGGTCTCTGACCCTCTCCCGGCATCCCAGCAGCAGTTTCGGCTCCGGCAAAGTCATGTTGATGTAACCGCCGGTCTCGTGCGCATATCGGTATCGTTGGTGAACAGGAATTGTTAAACTGGAAAACGACGAGCTTATGGATGCGCAAGTCGTCACATTCTGCCGACCAGCCTTCTCTGTAAATAACTCGACGTCGGTCTCACCAACGGAACATACCATATTCTGCAATATTAACAATTAACATTAACTAATTGGGTGAATAATCATCTCTCAAGTAGTAATATACAGTAGATCCCCATATAACATAAATTCGTAAAAATGTTTGACAGAAAAATTTTAATATTTGTTTGTTTTAAAGTAAAATACCTAAGAAATATTTTACTGTTACATCTTTAATATTCATTTTTCATTTTTTATAATAAACTTTTCTCTCTAAAAGTCGAAGAATAAAATATCACTTCAAATGAGTAAAATGCAAGTGTAACGAAAAGTGAAAATTGAGCCACTTCGAGTGATTCGTCACTCTAACAATAAGAGTAAAATTGTGCTCTATAAGCTGAAGCGAAATCTCACTCCATTTGAGTGAAAAGGCACTCTTTTCGAGTGCAGTAGATCAGTGTCCATAGGAGTGAACACTGCCAGTACTGAAAATCTACAGTTTACATGACGTAAACTACAGATTTTCAGTACTTATAGTGATTATCGAAACGCAGCCTATGTTACCCTACAAATTTGAGTGAAAAATTTCACTCTATTAGAGTTTATCAGTCATTTATCAGTCAATCTGTTAGAGTTTATTAGACATTTATCACATCAGTCAATCTGTTAGAGTTTATCAGTCATTTATCATTCGATCTTTAGTAAATCGTGATTTAGAGAGAGATCGTATCACTTCAATAAAATAACCGCTCTAAAAATTTGAGTGAAAAATTCACTCCTATCTTACGAGTGCCTGCATTTACTTAAATTGGAATGACAACCCTCTCTTTTGGAGTGACTATCGCAATCAGTCCAATATATTAGTGGCAAACCACTCTATGAGATTTAAAGAGTTAAATCTTTTATAAATATATATGTATTTGCGTATGCATACATAATCCATATGTATAATCTATGTGACTCGTATAACACAGATTCATATAGCACAGGAACACATCCTCTGTATCATATGAAGGTCTACTGTATCTATATTATGTGTATAATAAAGTAGATCTAATCTAATATAGATACAATGGTAGATATATATTATTGACATCAAATAGATCTTTTTTAGATAAATGTAGTTCTTATTTTCTATATAAATTACTTGAATATTGTTAAACGTTAAGATGTACAAATACAGAATATCGAATCAATGTAAATGATAGACAGCTTCAAGATGTGCAGTAATTAGAATTAGAAAATAATTAGTAATGTTATTTAATTTTATACTGGATATAATAAAGTTCATTTTACAAATTGACTAATACAGCAATTTTGGATGTATAAAATGTAGAAATACAATAAATTTGTAAGATTTTAAGATTCATTTTAAGATTACATTATTTTCTCTGAGCCACATTAATTAATTAACAATTAAAGGGTATACCGTTCCTCGTCTTCTCATTTCTGCTATTTCGTCCGTATTGACGTACAACGCCGACGGTAATTCCATGTAAATGGCAACTCGACAGCCATCCTGTGTAAGATTCTCGACGTGTATGTGATAGATCAACGTTCTGCAAAAGGAAGAGAGATGTTTTCAGAACCGTACGTGGACCACTTGTTGTTTACATAACAATCGACATTTCTAACCTATGAAACCCACTTCCTTCCACGTCGAGATCGACCTCGGCCCCGATTCCCGCACAAATCTGCACGCATCGCGTGCACAGGAGCAACGCGACGACAATTCGCGAAAGATTCGCTTCGCGAATGACGTGCGCTGTCATATCTGCACGCCGGGATCACAGCATAACTCACCGTCACCGTCACCAGTCGCCATCAGCCGCCATTGCTGGTCGTTGCCCTGTCGCGAACAGTCGCGATTGTCGCGAATTATGTTTTGTTAAGAAATTAACGTCAATCGATAAAGTACGAACTACTTTATTGACATTAGATAAATACCTTCCCTAGAATTAATCAATCTTTTTCCAGATTACCGAGAAATTATAACACTATATAATAAAATAAATGTACTGTTGTATTAGAAAAATTTACGAAATTACGATTTCAGTAATTTCAAGAATTTCAAGTCCAAGACTTCCAACTGTGAAAAATTGATATACTGACAAAGGCTACGGTCAACGTGACGCTACAAATGCTTTGGAGCGTTCTTCTTCTCTTTCTTTCTTCATTGAAAGAAAAGAGAAGAGGAATGCTTCAAAGCATTTGTAGCGTGACGTCACAGATTAATAGACAGATAGGCCAATGGCCCATGGCCACCTAAACAAATTTAGCCCCCCCAAGTGGATTATTGATATATTTTTTTTTACCAATCGTTTGGTGGTTGATTGGTAGTATTTGGTATCGTATTCAAAACGTTCGGTAGTTTCTCGTTTTTCTAGGAAATCAAAAACAAATTTTTGATCTTCTTTTAGCCCCCCCACTTTGACTGTGGTAGTTTTTTTTTTTTTTTTAATCGATTGGCGATTGATTGGCAATGTTTGGTACCGCATTAAAAACTTTTGGTGGTTGCGCGTTTCTTTAGAAAATCAAAAAAACAAATTTTTGATCTTCTCTTAGCCCCCCCACTTTGACTGTGGTAGTTTTTTTTTTTTTAATCGATTGGCGATTGATTGACAATGTTTGGTACCGCATTGAAACCTTTTGGTAGTTTCGCGTTAAAAAAAAAAGAATTAATTGTCAACAAATTTTTAACCTTCTTTAGCGCCTACACTTTGACTGTTGGGAATTTTAAATTTAAAAAAAAGAGCTGTAAGTTATTGAAAATTTTATTTTAACATTCCATAGTATAGTGACGATTGCACACATACACTAATGCTGCGTTCCCACTACACACGTCGCGCGTCGCGTCACGACGCCGCGTCATGAGTTATCCAATCAAAACGTTTCATTTTATGACGTCATTTCCGACGCAAGATTTTGTCGGAAATGACGTCATAAAATGAAACGTTTTGATTGGATAACTCATGACGCGGCGTCGTGACGCGACGCGCGACGCGTGTAGTGGAAACGCAGCATAATAGCGTCTTCCCGAACGCACCTATTGTGGGCATTCAGGAGCGCATACGTATGTACACGCACTAGGCTCTGGGGTCACATGCGCATGCTCTAGGGCTTAAGCGGGGCGCACACTCTTCTGCACAACGCATAATGCGTAAGCATAAGAAAATTGATTGGTCTATTTCCTTATGCACATGTGTATGGACCAATCAATTTTCTTATGCTTACGCATTATGCGTTGTGCAGAAGTGTGTGTCCGGGCCCTTAAGCTATATCCACACAAACTTGCATAGGTGCATAACCATATGCATAACGAAACGGATTGGTCTATTTCCTTATGCACATGCATATGGACCAATCAATTCTCTTATGCTTGTGTTTATGCGCTATGCAAGTTTGTCTGGATTGACCTTTAAGGTATTGGCCTAGTTTACACCGATCTCTTGATACGCGTATCATATAGTATATTTGAACTGATCAGCCAATAATCAGACTTATTTACTAGTTATTTACTATTTAATACGCGTATATCAAGTGATCGGTGTAAACTAGGCCAATTATAAATATCGTACCAAAATAGTACAAACGTCGTCACGTGATTCGTTTTGTCGCTCGAACGATCGGTTTCAGCGGCTCGTGAAAATGCAGCTTTATGCCTCTTCTATAATACTCGTACTCCGTGGTTCGGCTTTGCCGCGTGATTTATAAAAATTATCATCACATAAGGACCGTGGCACACAAAAAAGCTTAAGCAGAGTGAAACGTAGGCAGTAAGTGAATCAACATCCCGTCCCAGCACGAGACAGCGAGCCGCGAGTGTATACTTTGCCGCAGGTTATTTAATGGTTACAATTAGACACACATCAGCGTAATGTAATAATGTACATATGCGTAATGCTCTCATGGCCTTATTCTCGAACTGAGTATACATATGGTATTCGGAAAAATAGAAACTGTCGTTTAATAATTTTCACAAATGATTTGAGCATTGTGCGCAGTTTCCTTGCCTTATACTTACTTGCTTTTGTCGCGTCGTCTTTGGTGTAGGGTCTACTTAATGTATGTTAATTAGATTTTTAAGTATATATGACCTTTAATGTTAAATTTCAGATATTTCATTAAGCTGACACTTAACAGGTGCACTCTGTTGAGAAACCACATTTCAAACAAGTTTTCTAAAAAATTATAGAGGTATAAATGTGCATGGAATTTCGCAAAACGCAGCTAAGGAAATATTTACAGGTTTTAAAACCTATCTTACACCTATATCATATCTATAATATCTTCACAGAAGTCTTTTATCTATACTCAGGTATAGTATCTAACGTTATACTTAAGTAATATATATGGATACCTTCAGGTCCTGTTAAACATCAAAATTTTATTTATGTTTTTTATAATCTCTTACCATTACAAGATGATTCAAAGTTGCTCTACACAAATTTGACTGATATAATTAAGATCAAGTTTTAACATCCAAATCTATATCATTAGACCTCGCGCGTCTTTTACCTTACCAAAGGTGTTCTTTGTATGTAAATATCTATTTTAGGCTGCGGTCCACTTGACGCTACAAATGCTTTGAAGCGTTCTTCTCTTTCTTTCTTCATTGAAAGAAAAGGAGAAGAGGAATGCTTCAATTAAAGCATTTGGAGCGTCAAGTGGACCGCAGCCTATAATTAATTCTTTTATTTTGCTGTTTACAGTCCAAGTGTGAAACCTGTGCAAGAGTGTGGACCTCTTTTGTCCAATAATTACGGTGATTTTGTAAGCAATTACTGGAACTTTCAGATAAATGAATAATCTTGGTCATCCATTCTTCGATAATTTTATCTATATACCTACACAAATCTATATGCGAGTTTAAGTAATAGAATACATCTTCAATTTTGAAGGTATGGAACGAATTTCTAGAACCCTATCAAACTACGCAATGAGAGTTTTCATCAAAATAAGAATAATAATATTATTCTTTAATATACTAAGAATATTAATTTTTTTAGGTGAATATACGTGTGATCGACATATGTATTTATTCCTATTTTCTGCATGCATATCGGCGAACGAATAAATAACAAATAAACAAAACACAACAAGACAGGAACAAAAACAAATAATTAAAGGACAACTAATAAACAAATAACTTTATGACAATGCCTAAAAAACCGGCCTAAAAAAGGAGCCAGGTGTTGACGAGGACCTGCATGTAAAAGTAAAAACTCGAGATACATCACTTGATAATCATGAAGTTGTGAAGCGTCCCCTTGGAGGTGTGAAGAGGAAAGTTATTGGTAAAGAAGTCGCGATAGAAGGATGCTCAAATTATCGAAAAAGAATAGCGAGGGAAAATGGACAAATTGGAGAGATGGAATCTCCAAATATGTATAAACGGAATATTCTCGATCAAGCAAAAAAGGAATATGTAGATTTAGAATTGAATGTTAAACCGACTGATGGTCGGGATCTGATACGAACCATTGAAGAAATGATGACCACTCCACCCTACGTTGGATCTATACAAGCAGTCGGATCAAATCCTTTTTTTGTTTTTTATATGACGACACCACAACTACATGCATATAATGAATATTGTCGACTAGATAATTGGTCGTTAATAAATATTGACACAACCGGTAGTGTTGTACGAACTATCAAACGATCGAATAATACGGAAACAGAACACATGTTTCTATCCGCGATAGTCATAAACTTTGATAACATTACTTTAATAGTTTCTCAAATGATATCGGAAAGAAAAACTACAGAATTTATAGAATATTGGTCAAGAACATGAATTAGAAATGGCGCACACAAGCCAAAAGAGGCTGTTTCTGATTATTCTCGCGCTCTTTTATCCGCCATGTCCCTCGCTTTCAACAATCAAACTATAAAATCTTACGTCGCTGACCAATTTGCAATTGTGCCCGGTACAAGTCAAGTTTCAAAGTTCAGCACATACATCCGTGTAGATGTTGCACATCTCATACATGCTGTGAGTAGATGGAAATGCTTCGAGAAAGTCAATCACGCGTGCATACGCGAGTTTTTTATACGGTGTGTAGCTCTGATGGTAGATGCTGAAACATTCGAGGAGTTCAGAGAACTAATTTTCCTAACTATCATTGTCGCGGTGAACGATTATGAAGATTCTATAATCGCATCAAAAATATCACCGAAACTTGCACGTAAGAAATTGGAAACTTGTATTGCAATGGCTACAAAAATAATTGATATACCCGATTGTGACGACAATCTCGAAGACGTTGAATCTATTCTGGAAGATGTACATCATGATCGCGATATCACGTCCGTAAGAAATTGGATTGATGGAATATTAGAAAGCGCTAAGAAAATTACGCAGATCGGATTCGAGTTGAATGCATTTTATTTGCCGAAATTCGTAGAAAGATAAATTATACTCGCGACGGAATTCCCACTGTGGACTGGCGTTGCAGTGCCTAATGGTAAAAACATGCAACATCGAGTTATGTAGAAGGATATTTTAACGACTTGAAAACTCGCATACTCTGACAGGAAATCCGTTAATAAAACGGTTGCCAGTGCGTATAGATCGCTTTCTAAAAGTCCATCTGAAGGATATTATTGGTGGTGCGGTAATATTCGAATCAAAGTTGACAAATTTCAAGGTAGGACGGTTAACAGAAGTTGGAACATCAAAACTCAAGACAATCAGTGACAATCGTTCGGTTGTTGCGAAAAGGATCAAATATCAATTTGAAACCGAGAGTAGTGTCGATTTGCGTTCAGAAGATGAATTCGCCTGTCATGAGATACCAAACACAAATGTTCTGGATGTCGCATCATCTGGTAATGAATGCAATACTTTAACAAGCGATGGCTTGACCATTTCAACCGTCATGTATCCTGATGTTAAGAAAAATCACAAAAATGTACCCAAAGAAGATTTATGCGTTAGTTATGTACAGAATGCAGATGATTCAGATTTAAAATCACACGAAAATTGGCGCAATAAGGGTCGACTGAAAGATAACATATTTTCAGCATCTATTATCGAAACAGATGAAATTGATAATGTTTTCGTTGAAACATCTAATTACAACATTCAGATTTCCGACACGTCAGAATCATTAACACACTGCAACGACAAAACTTCAGGAATCAACAACTCGGTACACTTATCTCCTATTCATGAAAATCATTACGTTATTGAAGTTTCTAATGAATTATCAATCAATAATGAAGATCAAAAGCCTACACCAATAGATAACTCGGACGAAAGTAACATGAACAACACATTTCCGACTCAAGTTGGCGAGAATTATAATGATTATTCTGATCTATCTTTGAATGATTATTGCTTGGAATCGGCAGATAATCAAGATCTTAACAATAACAATCAAAAACCATTGTCGAACTTATCACCATATAGCAGTACCATCAATATACAAAAGCCGTTGTCAGCATCATCACCACTTGATAACACTTTGCTAAAGCCTGAAAGCTTAATAGATAATAAAGAGAAAGAAAAAAAAGTGAAAATAAGAACTGAGAAACAAAATAAAAATGAGATTATATCAAGTGGAGCGAATGTTTCGATAAATTATAGAAACAAAAAAAAGTGTTTATTTTAGGAAATATCCAGAAATTAAATATGTCAATGCTCAAATGCATAAGAACGTGAAAAGGATCAATTATTTATTACGAAACGGTAATTGCACAGGCATGATTAAACTTGATAAAGTAATGTTCAAAATATATAATACTTGTGCATTTGATTCCATCATACAGATTTTACTACGCTGTGTATTTGACGACAATTATTACGCGTCAGTACTAAAAGATTTGGCCAATGAAGTAGTAAAATTTATTTTACTTTTTGCTGAAACCGGTCTAACGGCAAAAATTTATCAAATACGATTGTCCCTTTTAAAGCCGCACTATAAATCTATAAGAACTACTAAAGTAGGAAATATAACCACATCAATTTCAATAGATGCTGAAGATTGTGTGACTATCGTGTGGGAAAAAGTAATTAACGAGCCAAGTGCATTCAAATTATTTACATGTTCTAATCCGGATTGCAAAACAACTACAATCTCTCAATCGTATTTGACTGTCAATCACAAAATTATCGCTAAAGAGGGCTTCAAAGCCATGGAAAAAGCACTTAACTACGTCTCATGTTATTATAATGTAAAATGTACTAAGGAGGGATGTTCAGGGAAGGGCACTGTGACGATGTCATTGAACTCCCATCTTTTTATCGAACTGGACATTCGAGTAAACATCAAGTCAACAAAAGGAATGGGATCCCGATTATCGGACTTCCCAACTACTATACATTTGGCTGATATTGAGTACAGGTAACTTCAACAGGATACTTATTATACTAGTCGCATATAATATTGTTATATTTAAACTTTGAAATATAATTTTTTTTACATGCAGACTCGCCGGTGTAATACATTTGGAATCAGGCCACTATGTTGCATATTGCAGAAGAATCGATAGTCACTGGGAATTGCTGAACGATTTAGCTACGTCAGTAAGATCGTGTAAGGCGGATACTGAGGTAGTATCCGCTGCCGTTATGTATGTTAGAGAATATCATAAAAACATATTGTAATATTTAATATAGATATAGGCGGAATTAACTTTCTTGACGTTAAAAAATTTTTTAATGTTTTTTTTTTTCAGAAGTATGTGTTTTTTGCCAGACACTGGATTTTACAGTGTAGAATAATAATTAAATTCAGGGTTGAATTTTTTATTTTATTTTGTTTATACCTAATTGAAATTTTTTTTATTTTTAATAAAAGTAAAAATAACACTTTTGCTATTTACCGCTAGTTTTTAATCATATACAAGTTTGACGTAAATGGTTATTACAGAATCGTTACAGAAAATTCATAAATTCTCTGATATAAAAGCGATTGCGATTACATATAAACGAAGCGGATGTAACATATATATATATATATATATATATATATATATATATATATATATATGTTACATCCGTATATGTATATATATATATATATATATATATATATATATATATACATATACGAAGCAATGTGATATATAAACTAACCCAGGGAGAAACACTATGAGGGCATTGACCTCGTCTTGACGTTAAAAAAATTTTTAATGTTTTTTTTTCAAAGTTTGTGTTTTTTTGCCAGACACTGGATTTTACAGTGTAGAATAATAATTAAATTCAGGGTTAAATTTTTTATTTTATTTTATTTATACCTAATTGAAATTTTTTTTTATTTTTAATAAAAGTAAAAATAACACTTTTGCTATTTACCGCTAGTTTTTAATCATAACGCCGGTGGGTGATGTCGCGTTTTTCCCTGGGAAGCGATGTATGATATATAAACAAAGTGATATATAAACTAAGCGATGTATGATATATAAACAAAAAGTGATATATAAAAAGTAAGCGATGTATGATATATAAATAAAGTGATATATAAACTAAGCGATATATGATATATAAGCAAAGTGATATATAAACTAAGCGATGTATGATATAAAAACAAAGTGATATATAAACTAATTAAGCGATATATGATATATAAAACTAAGCGATGTATTATATATAAACGAAGTAATGAATGAGATATATATATATATATATATATATATATATATATAAACGATGTGATGATCACTAATATATGTTGCATACACTATTAATTAGTTACATACACATATGTTACTTTTACTGTCACTAAGTAATTACATATACACTTTATATTTATAAACAACTAAGATAATAAAGTATACATATTTTGCTAAAGATATAAAAGTTATATCTGCAGACTATAGTAGTTATTATTTGTAAAATTTCTCAAAACAAATAGATTTAAGTTATTGAACATTTGAATAATATATATTTTTACGTTTTTTGAATCAATTAAGTTTAATGTAAATGGATTACAGTTTAAAATCTTATAAACTTTTAAAATCTTATGGTATATAGGAAAAAGAAATAGTTAGTATACAAAAAATATGGTATATAAAAAAATAAATAGACCGTTTATTTTCACAAATATTTATATGTATATGTCGCAGGCTTATTGCAAAATCAGCCTTTTTGTAAAAAGGCTAGCTTTTTTGCGAAATGCCGGCCTTTTGCGAAAGCATTTGATTGTTTCTTTAATAAGTCTAACGTATTTTAGACTTTTTGCAAAGTGCCTGGCCTAGCACCAGCCCAGGTGTGCCAAAAAGCCTAAAGTGCGTTCAGTCTTATTGCCTTTCGCAAAAAGCTAGTCTTTTTGCAAAAGGGCTGATTTTGCAATAAGCCTGCGACATATATACATCATGTAATTGCTCACCATCAGACAAAATACTTATTGTAATAGTAGAAAATTATAAAATGTAGTGTAACTTCAGGATGGATTCCGAACAAAGTATTATATGTAATACTATGGGCCAATTCCTTTTAGTGACACAAGTCGACACAAACATCGTTCTATCCTTCTTGGCATTCAATGAATAACAAAGACAGAACGACACTTTTGTCGACTTGTGTCACTAAAAGGAATTGGCCTGTCGATAAATTTTATAAATCGCGCGGCAAAGCCGAACCACGGAGTACGAGTATTATAGAAGAGGCATAAAGCTGCATTTTCACGAGCCGCTGAAACCGATCGTTCGAGCGACAAAACGAATCACGTGACGACGTTTGTACTATTTTGGTACGATATTTATAATTGGCCTAGTTTACACCGATCACTTGATATACGCGTATTAAATAGTAAATAACTAGTAAATAAGTCTGATTATTGGCTGATCAGTTCAAATATACTATATGATACGCGTATCAAGAGATCGGTGTAAACTAGGCCAATACCTTAAAGGTCAATCCAGACAAACTTGCATAGCGCATAAACACAAGCATAAGAGAATTGATTGGTCCATATGCATGTGCATAAGGAAATAGACCAATCCGTTTCGTTATGCATATGGTTATGCACCTATGCAAGTTTGTGTGGATATAGCTTAAGGGCCCGGACACACACTTCTGCACAACGCATAATGCGTAAGCATAAGAAAATTGATTGGTCCATACACATGTGCATAAGGAAATAAACCAATCAATTTTCTTATGCTTACGCATTATGCGTTGTGCAGAAGAGTGTGCGCCCCGCTTAAGCCCTAGAGCATGCGCATGTGACCCCAGAGCCTAGTGCGTGTACATACGTATGCGCTCCTGAATGCCCACAATAGGTGCGTTCGGGAAGACGCTATTATGCTGCGTTTCCACTACACGCGTCGCGCGTCGCGTCACGACGCCGCGTCATGAGTTATCCAATCAAAACGTTTCATTTTATGACGTCATTTCCGACAAAATCTTGCGTCGGAAATGACGTCATAAAATGAAACGTTTTGATTGGATAACTCATGACGCGGCGTCGTGACGCGACGCGCGACGCGTGTAGTGGGAACGCAGCATTAGTGTATGTGTGCAATCGTCACTATACTATGGAATGTTAAAATAAAATTTTCAATAACTTACAGCTCTTTTTTTTAAATTTAAAATTCCCAACAGTCAAAGTGTAGGCGCTAAAGAAGGTTAAAAATTTGTTGACAATTAATTCTTTTTTTTTTAACGCGAAACTACCAAAAGGTTTCAATGCGGTACCAAACATTGCCAATCAATCGCCAATCGATTAAAAAAAAAAAACTACCACAGTGAAAGTGGGGGGGCTAAGAGAAGATCAAAAATTTGTTTTTTTGATTTTCTAAAGAAACGCGCAACCACCAAAAGTTTTTAATGCGGTACCAAACATTGCCAATCAATCGCCAATCGATTAAAAAAAAAAAAAAACTACCACAGTCAAAGTGGGGGGGCTAAAAGAAGATCAAAAATTTGTTTTTGATTTCCTAGAAAAACGAGAAACTACCGAACGTTTTGAATACGATACCAAATACTACCAATCAACCACCAAACGATTGGTAAAAAAAAATATATCAATAATCCACTTGGGGGGGCTAAATTTGTTTAGGTCCAATGGCCCCTCAAAAGTCGAGACCAGCACTTCCGTGCCTTGATCACTGAAACCGGAGTTTCGCGTTGTCACCACGCGAGGTCTCCAATATCAGTTCGGCGTTCGGCCTTTGCTTTAGTTGACAGAGTTGACATTACCGACGTCGAGGAAGTTCGGAGTTCGGCCTTATATTACAATGTCAAAAGCTCTAATTATTGAATGTAAATTCTGTTTCGTTATATGTTATTCTTCTTCGTTTCTAGCAGACAAGTCCGTTTGTCGATCCATTCAAGATCTATCGATCATGATTTCAAGTTTCAACTCTTTCAAGATCTATTTTAATTGGACGTCGTGCATTGTGCATAGGGCAGAGCTGCATGCTGCATAGGGCACGATGTGAATCCTCCCTTAGCTCAGCGCGTTGAAACTTGGAGACTTGGAGCTTGGAGCTTGGAGCGTCGTTTTCCCGTCGTCCGGACCGGACGACCGGACACGTTGGTTATTGCGTGAATAAATTATTATTGAGTAGTGTCGCGGTGCCGATAATGACGCGCTCGATCAACGTGACGAGTGGCGCGACGGGAGGACGATGATTCCGGCGTCGCGTCGACGTCGATCGCAATTGGAGTAGTGCAGAGTAGTGAACGCCTCAAACGCCTGTGCTCTGATCTAGAGGCACCGGAGCAAGGATCAGGTTAGATTCAGGAGGTGGTTTGCCGCTACGCGCCCGCGGAACAGAATCATGTCGTTTCGTTTGGACAGAAGGAAGGTGGAAACCGACAGGGTGAGTTGAGTGTATGCATACACTGGCATACGCATCCTGGACTGATAAGATAAATATTATATGTTGTATGTATGTGTGCGGAAATTGGGACAAACTTTTGGAGGCCTTTGCTTTTGGAGGGCCCATTCAGAAAAATGGCTTTACTGGTATTCGTTACATATAGTATCTTCTACAACTCCTGCAAGTTTTATCAAAATTGGTGGAGAGTAGCGTGTAGTGTACTAATGTTAGTATTATGTTTTAGGCTGTGTTCCAGAATTCACTGCCAGCGTTGAAAATCTATAGTATACGTTACGTTTTCAGCGTTGGCAGTGAATTCTGGAACACAGCGTTAGTGTTATATTGCTGAACGAGCTCCGAATCAAGGTCTCGTTACGATAAATTTGAGTTAATAACAATACAAAGTCTTTACTTGCGTCCGTACATCTGCATTCTTGATGCTCGGTCTGTTTGCCAGAAGTTTAACCCAATAACGAGTTGATAATTCTATCTTACTCTGATAAGAGGTCAAAAACTTTAATCCTGATTCTTGAGTGGTTTTGGAGTCAAGTACGCGACTGTGATTTTACAGGCGAGCAACATGGACATCACATCAGACTTTGATCGCCTCAAGGTATCCGTATTAGAAAAGGCGTCGCGTATATCAGCAACCACGAAGGTGGATCGCATTACGATCGGGCCCCAATCGGCGTTGTACGATGAAGATTCTGACAAGGCGAATAATACTGAGAATGATCAAAATTCCTGTAACATTAAAAGTCTGCAGAGAATTGTTACCAGTCCCAAGCACAGCATGGTTTCCACTCCAAATGGTATTTGTTTCTCGATCAATAAGATTCTGCTGGAGAGCGAGTTGCAGAGGAAAGAAGAAGTCTGGGTATTTAATTTTGATTATCATAAAGTCATTTATATATACAGTGTCTGGTTACCGTGCCACTTAGTGAGCAGGTAAAGTGGATTAAACTGAATGGAAAAGTCTTGTACTTGTTTTGCAAGTCCATTAATAATTAATAAGATATTAATTAATAAAGATTTGCGAATAAGCGTACGGTGATTCAGTGACAAGAGAGTCCAGTGTTATCTCAAAGCCTTGCCGCTCGTGTAGCAACCGGCAACCGTCGTATGACGTTGGGCTGTCTTTTTTATCTTTATTAATTAATTAATTATTTATTTATTGATTACTAAGAAACTCGCAAAACAGTAAAGGACTGTTCTATTCAGTTTAACTTGCTCTACCTACATATGAGAGATGACACGGTAATTACCAGACATCCTGTGTGTACATATATACATATAATAGATATAGCTATTAAAAAATATATTAACATTATTAAGTGTTTAATTTAGCATACGTAGTTTTCACATAATCTTATTACTGAATCGACATGAAAATGTGAGCAAGTAATAGATTTGATATAAGTGGAATTTCGGTTAAGTTATAAGCGTAGATTGTAAAATCGATTGAATAGATTTTACAGAGATGAGACGAATATATAATTCTAATGAAATTTTATTGAAGATGATATTAAATATGTAATTAACACAACAGCTATATTAACTAGCGCCGCTTTCTATCGTTATTTCTTTAAATGTATTGCAGAAAGAAATAGAGCGTCATTTTGAGCATATGAAGGAAAATGATCGCGCCATCGAAAAGCAAATGGCTAAATCGCGCTCGTTGATGGCACGTGAACGTGTACGCCTGAATGAGGAGAAGGTGGCGTTTCTCCAGGCTGAAGAGGAGCGAATCGCGGAGCAAGAAAAAATGAAGAAGCGACACGAGCAGCAAGTGCAAGCACAGCGCGAACAAGAACAAGAGGAAAGGCAAAAGCTGGAGGAATATCAAAGAATAATGAAAGAAAAGGAAGAACTGACGAAAGCCGTGCTAGTCCATCGGGATCAGTTTACGGTCAGGTACCACGATCTCGTGGCATTATCCAAGACCTGCAAGGACCAGCAAGCGTTCAGTGTGATGTTCATGGCACATGACGCCACGATAAGAGATTTGATCCAACGAATCAAAGCTTTAGACGAGAAACTCAAAGTAATTATCAAAAAGAAAAGAAAAACTGTTTGCAAAAGAATGTAAATTAATTTTTAAGGTATTTTTGTTAAATGTCAAGTCGCATTTATTAACTGAAAAGAGATAATTGTGAATTTTTAGAAGTTATTTTCAGAACATGTTGCAGTTTGTTACATAACACTTGCTTAATAATTGATAAATAACGGGAATTTTTGTCTTTTTTCTAGAACGGAGAATTGATAGCTACAGATGTAAATATTATCGAGGCTGTAATTTATCACTTCGACGATGTATTGAATATATTTCGTGCGGAAACAGGTTTGTGCATATTTTTGCAGACATTTTTTTGCCTCAATATAAACTTATATTGAATATGAATACATATAAACATATTTGTTGCAAACTGTAGAAAAAATAAACGCTCAATACGAAGCGGAACTGGCTCGCAAAGCACAAGCTGCAAACGAGATACAGCCGGTCGAAGAGACAGACAATGTTCCAGTTAATGATGCAATGCCTCCTCAACAACCAGACGGGAGCAGTGCTGTGGAAAACAAAGAAGACCAAAATTTCGGTGCGGTAACGAATCAAGAAATAGAAGCTACGCCGATTAACGAACCAGTTGCACCGGCCGTATATGATCCTACATTGGAAGAAGCGGCTAAAGAGTCCGCATGCAAAAAAGGTGCATTAAGATCTCTAAAATTTAGCACATAGAATGCATTTTAAATGCTTGTTATTGTTTAATTACGTATATATATTTGTTATATTTTATTCCATTTTGTATTGCCCAGTTTATACTCATATATTGAAGGATAAATCAATAAAATGTAATGTAATTTCATTTTCTGTTTATCTAAATTTAGATTTCTGAGTAATTTTTTATCTGAGCAAATTAATTTTATGCGTTTGTGATATTGTAAAATTGTAGGAGATCCCTTCGAGTACGTCGACCAGGAATCATTGCAGATTTACGTCAAAAGCCAACAATTCTTGGAGCTCTACAGAGAAACTTGCAAGGACTTTCTACAATCGGCTGGTACAAAGAAATTTCGTTTCGAGTGCCAAAAGGCGATCAATATCCCTGTAAATGCAATTTCTGGCGTAAGCGCGCAACACTTGAGAGACAAATATGACAGGCTGCAGAATCTTTTGATCGGAAAATTGCCTCCCAACGTGACGCAACATCCACAAGGAGTGATCTTCTGCAAGAATCATCTGGCGAAAAAGATAGTCGTACGTATCTACGTATCTTTCTAAAATTCATCATTATAGGTGTTTTCAATTACACATACACGTGTTGATCATGGTCAATCTGTTTTTTTTTTCCAATCAGAAGCAAAAAGAAAATCTATTTAATAGAAATTAAATTATGTGAATTATGTAAAAGTTAATATAAATTATAAGTAAATTATTTTTGCTCTTACAATTAGATTAAATGTATTATGTTTATTCTTGTTTTAAAATAAATGTTCAATGAATGTTCCATGAATCCTTAGAGCCAAGGAGAGACGTTGGTATCTAGTAAGCCGGAAATGGCATTCCCTGTGGCGATGATTGTCGTAGCTCTCTGGAACGAGCATCCAGACTTTGGCGAACTATTCCTGGCGCATCTTCAAGAGGCGTGTCCGTTCACCGTACCAGTTTTCTTGCAGCAGCAAGAAGGCCAATCCAATGAGGATTATTATAAATCTCTTGGCTGCAAATATTCTGAAGACGGTACTGTCGAGAAGCAGGACAAATTCTTAAAAAGAATGTCGGGATTGATGAGATTGTATGCATCGATCACCGTTACAAGACAGCAGAAGGATGTCACCAAGCCTCATCCCCATGGTCTTCAACACGCCTGGAGATGGTTGGCGGTTATTTTAAATATCGGTAAAAAATATATATATAAATATAAAAATATAAAAGAAATATATACGTAAAACAAAGTAAAAAAATCTTAATATTATGCAATAAAATCTTGTAATATGCTACAAAAGGTATTAAAATAAAATATGGCGCTTGCCAATAGAATAGTAGAATTGTAAAATCTTTACAATATCCAAAACTGTAAGTTAAGTGTCATATACGAAAAAAGTTTGTATTTTTAATTTTCAGAACCACGAGCCGATATTTGTGATTTATGCGCGACTTTGATACTGGATATGCTCGAGGTCGCCGGTAACGTGCTGTGGAGTGCATATCCAAAGCAGTTTTATAAATTGCTGGTGCTACTAATGGAGCAATATTATCCGTGTATGCGAAATGTCGCAGGTGGTGGCGGGCCTTTAGTACGGTTGGAGGAGTTTCTGAACAATACCCTAAGAAGTGGCACCATACGTCTCGCCGACGGAATGCTTCCGTCTAACTTTTTGTGATTTTCCGTCAGATCACGTAGTGACTTAAACGTAGGTTAAAGTATTTATTACGAGTCTAAAAATGAGTTAAGTAACATATTTGAATAGTTTTAAACATGTATGACGAAAATTTTAAATTCTTTTGAGCATTACTTGTTGAAGCAAGGTGTGATTTTACACGTCTTGAGAAAAGAATGTGACATGATGTGTTTCAAGAAAAACTGTTCAAAAATTTCGGGAATCTAAGTTGAAAATCTAAAATTCAAAAATCACGGAACATCAATATTTTTCTAAAAGTCATGAGGAAAGTTTTAAAAATTCCGTGTATTTGTTAAGTTCCGTATATTTGTTAAAATTCGTTATCAAATATATTGAGATTTATAAGAAATCCTAACTGTAAGTAACGAATCGAAACGATTCTAAATTCTGCTTGTAAACAAAATTACTCGAAGAGTGCGAAAAAAGAGAAGATCAAGTGCCCACTCGGAATTCAAATCTCATCGAATTGTTATTATTATTTATACTGTATGTTTTTCTAGTTGAATTGTACGATTTACAAAGTGGATTTTGATAATAATTTTGTGCGCTATGTGTACGGAGCGAATCGATTTGGAATAAGTTGCAATGCATGTGTTGTCGCGGAAGAGGAAAGAAATCAAACGAGAGAGAGAGAGAGAGAGAGAGAGAGAGAGAGAGAGAGAGAGAGAGAGAGAGAGAGAGAGAGAGAGAGAGAGAGAATGAGTGGGAGAATCTTTTTTTAACGAATCATATAGATCGAGGATAAATTTGCGAATTATTGTATTTATTTAGATTTAATAAAGAATAATGCTAAATTGAAACAAATAGAACATGTATATATGTATAAAATGATAAAAGAAGCAGATTAAAAAGCGTAAAAAATTTTTAGTAGTAAGGCGCATTAGTGGGTATGAACTTGTTCTTCAGGGCGTAGTTATTCTCCGAGTTCTTGGCAAAACCAATGACACCATAGGGTAACACTCTAAGCAGCATTTCATCGTACTTATTTACGTTCATCAGATAAGTTATAAGTGGTTTGTTCAGTGTGTCCGCTGAATAAAATGCAAAGAAAGTACAAGTATTAACAAAGAGAAATGAAATAAAGAAAAATTAGAAGAATTTATCTTGTTGATATTTTCTTCTTTGCTTCATTTTTTCCGATTTTGACGTTAAAAGGAGCTTTTATTTTTATCTTAGCATTTATCGTATCTTTATTTTGTTTATAGATTTTTAAAATATTCATTTCAATTCTCGAAGTTTAGTTTTTTTTTATGATTTATTATTTCTGTATTTTTTTTTTCACTAGCTGTGAAAGCAATAGATCGCTCCACGAAATCCTTCTAACGTTAATCTTTAAAAATATATATTCTAACATGGCTATAAAAATATACCTAGCGATTTTTTGACCATGATGCGGTAGGGCGGCAAAGGTCCCAAAGAGTCGAGGATATGAAGAGAATTCACATTGAATATGCTGTCCTTTCGGCTTGTAATCACCGGTGATTCTACAATTCCTACTTCCGCCCGATTGTTCAATATCATTTCCAATACATCCAACTGCGAGGTAGCATCTAATAATTGGAAAGATAAAAAACTTTTTAAGTATCTACTATCTAAAACTATTTAAACTCGTCGAGAAAATCCAAGGTAAAGCATTATATGTAATTAAAGAAATGACATATTGTCATTTCTTTAATTTGGACATTTTTTTTCTTTATATTTCTGATGCAGCCACAGTGAGAATCTTAATGAAAACAGACGTACAACTAATAGATGTATAATTAATAATCATATAGATAAAACATTTTAAACTGACCGAATAAATTGCCAAAGAATAACATGTTTTCGCCTTTTTGGTGCAAATCTTTAAAAAGCAATCCGGCGGCGGTGTGTTCGCTTCGTCTATCCGGAATGGCACACCTACGTCCTCGCAAATCCGTGATAGTCTGCAGTTAATGGATGATTGCCAATTATGTGAAAATCATATTCGACAGAACTTAGATCTTATAATTATTATCAATTAAATGTGAATTAATTAATATATATAATTATATATATAATTGAATATATTAATTATAGACTAGAAAAAACAAGAAAAATTATTAAGGATGTTAAATTTATTTACTTGAATTTTCTGCGTATCCATCAATTCCTTTGTGATGATCATATCGGCGTACACGCTGGCCGACTTGTCCTTATTATTAGGATGATCGAAAACGAAGCTTAAGGGAAAGAGCACGCCGTCCTGCCAGGTTTGGTTCGCTGGCGTGATAACTGCGAAAATAAATAAATTAAAAGGTAATATTTCTATATTTTTTAGTTCTGTTTTACATTTGCTAACGGGATGATGTATTGTTTTCTCCGTCGTGAGTGTCAAGCAACGGCAAATTTTGCAAACTTTTTATCTGCCTTGAAATTATTATAACGAAACAAACAAAGGTGTTCAAGGATATTTAAGAAATATTTGAAGGAAAATAATATCAAATTGACCTTCAGATGTCTATATGGAAATTCTTTGTTCGTTTCTATTCTAGGATGGTGAAATTTTTCACGGAGTAATCGATTTAGACGTACGTATGTCAATGTCCCCGATGATGGGCCGGTTTACTCTGTTCTCGTACATTAAGACAACCGGCCTACCCGTGACAGCTTCGATCATTTCTCCAAACACCTCGAAGAGCTCCATCGGCAGTGAGGGCATCATATGATACGTTGCCAGGACCAAAGGACGTTGCTTGAAATTCGGCGCTGATATGGGCGGCCACGATTTCTCTCTAATCCTTTCTCGAATGGCTTTTTTCTTCATTAAACATTCAAGATCTTAATTAACTTCTGCTGTACTTTAATTTAATTTGTAAATAAAATTTGTTTGAGAAGTTTAATTTAATTTATCCTCGTAAGGAAAATTGAAGTTGATCGGAATATATACGGATAAAAATGTTACAAAATTATATAGAGGATAAGTTACATTAGCCATTATTGGCTCATGACTTCACCTTCATTTTTTTGTCATTTTGGACCCATCATAAATTTACTAAATTCCAATTAAAAGAGAAATTATTTTTTGTCCTCAATATTTCTTGATTTTATTTCTATAACGTAACATAGTTTATTTCTAAAATTTGAATCTAAAAAAATGGTAAATATTTCTTACAATTTTATTTCCAAAAAAATGTATTGTAGATATTGTAGCATACGTGGCTCAATTTGGCTTCAGCGTGAAGTCAGTTTCAACAATGGCTGTGTTTCAAAATTCATTGCCAGCGCTGAAACTTCATAGCATACGTTAATTCCAGTGCTAGCAGTGAATTTTGGAACACAGTCAACTTATGGGTGCGTTTCACTTGGCAACACTCGTGAGCATCATTTGTCCTTGCTTAACATTTGACAAACAATAAAGATGAAATGATTCTAAGAGCATTACAAGTGCCAAGTGAAATGTACTCTATGACGGTTATATAAATTTACGATTTATGGTGATTTTATTTCCTCAAAAGAAATTCAAAAACATGCTGTGTTTTATCGTGACAATCGCTCAAAGTACTAAAAAATTTCGATTTATTAACTTTATGGGATTAGTTCTTTGAATTTATTTAGCTTCAGAGCTGATTTTTTATATCTAAATTTATATATTTTAGGAATCTAGAGTTTTAACAAGTCAATTATATTTTTGCATATAAACTATTTTGAAACCTAACCACTTTAAATTTTTATTTATTTTTTCGTCATTTATTCCAATTCATTTAATCACGTCTTCAATAGCATAGTTTAAAAAGAAAAACTTACACATGCTTCGTCCAGCTGATACGTTCTATGTCCCACTTCTACTATGTCCACGCCGTCTATTTTGTCCACGCCGTCTACTTTGTCCTCATTTGCTTTGTCCTCATCTGCTTTGCCCTCATCTGCTTTGCCCTCATCTGCTTTGCCCTTATCTGCTTTGTCCTCGCCAGATGAATCCGTTTCCTCAGAAGGACTGTCAAGCATTTTCAAAGGCTTATCCCGCATTAAATCGTCATCAGAGTCAGAAGAGTTGGCCATTTGAGCGCTAAAATATCTGAACGTTCGGCATTTTGGATTTTCACGCTCCTCGGTTTGAGTATTAGGAAATCTTAGGCAAATATTCCCTTCCCGATGTTCTGGCGTATCTTTATCATCTTTAGATTTATCGGAGGTGGAGATTTGGCATTTCTCTGGAATTTTTGGTGGTTCAGGAGCCTCAAGTTTGGTAGAGGTAGACTTGTCGGATGTAGTCTTGTATATTTTCTCAGTATCAGGATATGGCAAATCGGTGAGTTGGGTCGTCACCTCTTTAATCATTTCATCTTCAGAGCTTTCAGATTTGTTGGAGGTAGAGGTTTTCATCTCATGCGTTTCCGCTACTTTCTCCGCCGTCTTCTTCATAGATTCCATCGGTTCCTTGCTCGGCGTTTGCTCCTTCTTCTGCAACCAATGTTCCTTCGATTCGTATGCGGTCTCCTTCAACACTGAAAAAAAAAACCAGGCTTGGTTAATGTTATCAAGAACCTTGGTGAAATAGCTTTAACTAAACGTATAGGTGAGTGCAACGAAATAATTTGGTTAATGATAACAAATAATTCTAGCAAAACATAATATGATTTGGTTAATATTGGCAAAGTTTGATAATTATTACCAAGTAATGATAAATGTAATCAAATTGCTTAATTGAGTAAAACTGCCAGCAAACCAATCAGATAAGGCTTTTTAAGACAATTTAGTACTAATTATCACTAAACTAGAGTAATTTTCATGAAATTGTTTGATAATAAGTACTACACATATAATGTAGTTGGCTCAACTAAACGCAAAATTTGATTTTTTTTTAATGTCTATCGTTATAACTATTACGAAATGTTTTGTTATTATCATTAAAATTGGTAATAATAATCAAATATAAAAAAAAAACTATTACTAAATGCATCTCAGGAATTTACCAAGAATTTTTTTTTTAGTACATTTTACTTCCATCGATTCTTCAGCCTCCTTCAATTTTTCGGCTTCCTTCAATTTTTCGGCCTCTAATTTTTCGGCCTCCTTTAATTTTTCTGCTTCCTTCAATTTTTCGGCCTCCTTTAATTTTTCGGCTTCCTTCGATTTTTCGACCTCCTTTAATTTTTCGGCCTCCTTTAATTTTTCGGCTTCCTTCAATTTTTCGGCGTCCTTTAATTTCTCGGCCTCCTTTAATTTTTCAGCTTTCTTCGATTTTTCGGCTTCTTTTGATTTTTCGGCTTCCTTCGATTTTTCGGCTTCTTTCAATTTGTCGGCTTCCTTCAATTTTTCGATCTCCTTTGATTTTTCGGCTTCTTTCAATTTGTCGGTTTCCTTCAATTCTTCGGTTTCTTTCGATTTTTCAGCTTCCTTCAATTTGTCGGCTTCCTTCAACTTTTCGGTCTCCTTCGATTTTTCGGCTTCATTCAATTTGTCGGCTTCCTTCAATTCATTGGTTTCTTTCGATTTTTCAGCTTCCTTCAATTTGTCGGCTTCCTTCCATTTGTCGGCTTCCTTCCATTTTTCGGTCTCCTTCGATTTTTCGGCTTCCTTCAATTTTTCGGCCTCCTTCGATTTTTCAGCTTCCTTCAATTTGTCAGCTTCCTTCAATTTCTCGGTCTTCTTCGATTTTTCGGCATCCTTCGATTTTTCGGCTTTCTTCAATTTTTCAGCCTCCTTCGATTTGTCGGCTTCCTTCGATTTGTCGGCTTCCTTTAAATTTTTGGTTTCCTTCAATTTTTTGGCATCCTTCGATTTGTCGGCTTCCTTCAATTTTTCGGTCTCCTTCGATTTTTCGGCAGATTTGCCAAACGCGAATTTCGCGGCAGTTGACTTTTCGCTCATTTTCGTGAACACCGAAGAAGCACTGCGCCGATATTAAAAATCTCGAAAGCAAAAGAACGGTATGTACGAGAGATAACGCGAGACACTTCTGTAAGACACGTTTGAAATCGATCGCAAAGCGGTTACGAACTGTCGATCGGAGAGGTCGAGTTTCGATCCTTGGCGATGTGCGCCGTGTGTTTATCGCCAGTCGCTGGTCGCGTGACAGCCGCGTGTACGTATCACGGGAACGACGATCCGTTCCACTGTGAAAGCAATATCGGTCTTGACTCTTGCGTGAGGTCGCGATAGGTCTACATATTTTATTTTCCTTTTCCCCCCCTTTAACCGTTGTATTCTTCCTCTCTTACAATACACAGCTTCTTTTGTTAAACATATGCGTTTAATAACACGTAATGCCTTTCGAGTACTTATCCGACTTTCAACGGTACCAAAAAGGTCGAAGTGAGAAAATTTAATTTGAATTTTGTTTACGAAGACGCTCGCTCGAAATATATTTGTATATCTCGGAGCAAATGATTGTAGATAACGTATAATTTATAAATTACATACCAAATTAATCTGGGGAACGGGCACCTAGTATTCTAGAACTCTTCAGATTCCGACCATAGACTATAAAAGACTGTGATTCCAGATTCCAGTCGGAATTGTGCTCAGTTATTTTTTATACTTTTCTAGGGAAAACGGGAAAAATCCAAAATCCCATGGACCCATATGGGGATCTTTGACACAAGTGTCATTTTGTCTTTGTTACTCATTGCCAAAAAAGAAAGATAGAACGACGTTTGTGTCGACTTGTATTGCTTGCTAGAGAGCTCCCACATATTCCCATGTATGTGAAATCCATTCCGAACAGTTTCATATGCCCTGGAGTGATTTTTACAACCGTAGTATCGAAAAAATAAAACTCACGTCATAAGTATTTTTTTTCGATCGAGAGTCCATATCTACGTTTTCGAACGAAGTCTTTGGGCTTTCGAGAACTCATCCTGCATAATAGCAGGAAAAATTTAGGACCTGTACGTACATTCGTAGCAATCGTAGCACCGATTAAAATTTGCTTAGGTGTAGAGATCACCGTGACCGTTATAAAACGTTACAAAAATTAATAAAGTATGGTAATTTTATATTGTAATATAGTGTTCGAAATAGTAATATGAATTTAAATAACAAAGTAACAACTAAATATATATATATATATATATATATATATAATAATTGCTATAATTTATATCTAATGCAAAACATGTTTTTTAACACCAAATATGATATTATTGTATATTTATTTATTATATTTTAATCTGATTAATACATAAAAGATTTTAGGGAAAATCAAGTTTTAATATGAATATTTATTTTTATTTTAAAATACTTTATGTTTAACTCAAATTTATATATAATATAATAAACAAACACAAACAAATAATTTTTAGTAATTTTTGACAGAGGAAACACAATAATAACTTTATAGCGACCTTATTTTAAATTGCTATGAAATGGATGTTATATATATAACAATTTTCTTTCTTTCTAATAACTATTCTTTTTACAAACCTTTAAATATGCAATTCTATCAAAAATCTGCAATATAAAAGCGTTTCATTAATTGATATCTTTTTTTAAAAATACTGTATATCATAATAAGCCGCTTAATGTGCTTTTTTCGTTGTTTAAACATTTTTTTATTTCTCCTTACTTTTTTAAGAAAATGTTGAGTAAATCTATGTGTATGTATATATTGTCCTCAAATACTAATACATTATAAAACAAGTAAAAATATGCAGTATGTATTATGATTAATAGATAACAATAACTTTTCATTAGAATAAAAATCACTCCAGATGACCAGTTATGAAAACAAAAAAAAAAAAAAAAATCAGGCGCCTGTTCCCGGGTAAAGTGTGGTTATACAATTAACAATAAATAACAAAATTAGAAATTTGTGATAAACGATACGTTTTCCCTTATTTCCCATGTTTCAGTTCCAAGTGAACGTTGGTTTCTCTCTCTCTTCACTCGTCTTGTTTGTCTCGTTTCTCTTGCATTTTTTACATTTGAGAATCTTAAATCTGCTTTACTATGTATATAGATCAAAATTTGCTTCATTTCTCTCTTGTGACTTTCCATAAAAAATAATTTTTTATCCGTTGAAAATTGGAGACGCTGGTCTTCTTGAGTCGCATTGAATTGGAATTTTAACAGTCGTTTGACGAGTTCTGCAAACGGACGAAAGTCCCACCGACCCTATTCAATATATTCACGGCCGATGAAGACCTCATCCGGACGCATCGCTCGTTTTCGACGATCGTCATCCAATTCGCATGACACGACGACCCGATGATATCGAATCACTTGATTTCTTCCGGGAATCTTTCGCGATTATCCTGGCTCGTATAATACGAGAAATCGGAGCTTTATCTTCTAATGTAATCTTAAATCGACTTTTTAATTCGAACTCTTAATCAAGTTTGAAAACGAGTGAAAATTTACGCGATAAAATTAATTAGCATTATATTAATTAAAAAAAAAAAAATTAAATTAATTATATTAATAAATTAAATATTCAGATCAAGATATATTCAAAAGGGATTAATATTTGTGAAATCAGAAAATCTTTTCTAATTTAATTATTATTGTCTCCCGCGCTCTCTCTCTCTCTCTCTCTCTCTCTCTCTCTCTCTCTCTCTCTCTCTCTCTCTCTCTCTCTCCTTCTCTTGCTTCCCCTCTCTCTTTCTCTCTCCCTCTTTCTTTCTCTCTTTCTTGCTCACCCCTCAAAGATAATGTCTATATTTAATTCTAATTGTAAGCAATTATCGCCGAAACGATCAGATATATACAAATGTTTTAATAGGCAAAACTTTTATATATTTAAAACTGTGTACTTATTTAGATTTTTAAAAAAATCTAATAGTTTTCAAAATACCTTTATCCCCATTATTATTTTTATTTTGTGAAATTATATTTCTTTTACGAATAAAAATTAAAAATAATTTTGTGCTAAATTTACCTTTAATAAGCAAAAAGTTTATTATATGCGTCGCGACACGATTAATAATTGTAGCATTACACAGATTATAAATAATATTAAAGGTAATATATAATAGTTTTTCTCTTTAAAATTCCTAAATCTTCCGTTTCTTTATTCAGTGTTTATTCTATGGTCTTTGTCATCATTTTTTAATAATATCTTAAGTTTATTCTTTTAAAACTATTTTTATTCTTACATCTTATTTTTTTGTAGCGTTTACACAATTTCTAAACGCACTTAATAACGAAATAATTTTTAAATATTTATACAACTTTTGTATTATTTATTTTACTATAAACATATTATATAAAGATTTTCAAAAAATGTTTTAAACATTTCTTGATTTCAATGATTTCTTGCACGCAGAATGTCTTACTCCAGTTATTATATTGTTGCAACATTCGATATCGCATGTTGTTGGTGTCTTCAAAACTAAAACTGGATTTCCAAATTCTTCTGATGGTCTTTCGTTCATATACCCACTTTTGAACCACAAATATTTAAACTTTTTTTAAATATTTGTGGCTTAAAATGATGTTAAAAATTACACTAATAATATATATATATGACCTTGATTTAAAAGATCTCTTACATCAGAATCATGACATTTCAAAAAATTTCCAAACTCGACATTTCTTAAGCTATTCAGTGTACTTTTAAGATAAGTGTACCTTTAGATAAGCATAAGTTTACAGATTATTTTAAAAAGGAGGAGTTTATTTTCTAAATATGAGTTCTGATAACGTTCTTAACGATTTATGAATGGCCCAATATTATTTCCTATTTAACATCACCAAGAAAAACGCATATATCAGTACTATAATAATACTTACATATTAGCATTACAGGAAAAATACAACCGTTAGTAGTTTATGGATTATAGATTTGGAAAAAGTTTACTAGAAGATTTTCAGATATTGTTTTATTATTGAAAAGTAATATAAATTTGTATCAACAAAATATTAAAAATTGCAATCTCTTGTATATAATCAATTGTCATCTTCTCGATATTACAACTTATTTAAATAATCATGGTTTACCAGTGGATATATAAACTGGAAGAATTCGAAAATTTAGTAAAATTTAAAAATACTTCAACAATATGCGATATCGAAGTTGCAACGACATATAGCTATAGTAAGATGTTCTTGGTGCAAGAAGTCATTATGTTTGAAACATTTTTTGTCAAATAATTGTAATATTTATAATAAATGATACAAATTATAAATTTATTGTATAAACATTAAAATTATTTCATTATTAAGTACGTTTAGAAATTAATGTGTAAACGCTACAAAGAAATAAAATGTAAGAGCGTATAAGAACGAAAATAGTTTTAAGAGGATAAACTTAAGATATTATAAAGAAATGATGTATAAATTGAATAAAGTAACAGAAGTTTCAATAACTTTAAAGAGAAACAATAAGAACTTATATTACTCTTAATATTATTTGTAATCTGTGTAATGCTAGAAATATCAATCACGAGATGCAAAAGAGCTGCAAACGATGCATATAACGATTTTTTTGCTCATTTCTCAAAGATGCAATTTTGTAAAATAATTTTATTACATATGGGTAAATACGGCATAAAACTGTCTTAAAATTTGATCCGCTGAAGAAATACAGAGTGAATCATTAAAGGTGCTACAGGCTAATATTTCTGAAACTGAACGAGATATGAAATGCTTATTTTCCAGCGACTGTTTGGTATCGAAGCAGACGTTGTGTGATGAAGTTAATATTTTTCCGCTTCGACACCAAACAGTCGCTGGAAAATAAGAATGTCATATCTCGTTCAATTTCAGAAATATTAGCTAACACCTCTAGCCTCTAACACCTTTAGTGATTCACCCTGCATAATTTCAAAAAATAATGGAGATGGAAGTATTTTGAAAAGTATTAGATTTTTGGAAAATCTAAATACACAGTTAAAAAGTCTATTTAAAAAAACCACAAGTTTTACCTAAAAGTTTTACATTTTTTATATATCTTATCATTTTAACAATAATTGCGTAGAATCAAAAGCTAATAAGCGTTACTTTTAAGTTTGTTTCACCCTTTAAATTTCAAAATGGGCACGTATAAAAAAATTACGTGTCTCTTAGATTTTTTATATTTTATATTTAACAAGATATTCAAAGAGAATGAAATCGGTTCCGGAGAATTGTGACATGCCTCTTGTCGTCTTGTCAGTACTCGTGGCGTGATAAAAATTCTGCGAGACTCGGCGCGTCGACGTCTCAAGAGAAGTATAAACATAACAAAGAGGCTATCGCGAAAGATGTAAGACGCACCGATCTCTTTTCCCTGTTAGGGAGTCACATTCTTGGAGGCCTTTCAATTGTGGAAATGTGCGGACTATCATGGTTCACGATCCCATGGAATGCACGATGACCGTTCCGCGCGCCACACAGGTGTAACCCGTCCAGGTGATGTCACCACGCACACTCGGGCATTCACGATCGAGCAGTGCCTTACGATCCAACGTGATTGAGAGAGCAGCATCGCGAGTCTTTCATTCCTTCTGGAACAAAAAAAATAAAATAAAAAGATTAATACAATGGCTGAATCTCTCTACTGTCCCACTTAGCGACATATACGTACTTTTTGCATTCAATAGCATGCAAATATCTTCATCGGAGCAAGGTGGGAAAGAAGACTATATATAAACATTACTACAATAACAATATTATTGTAGAGGAGAAAACAAAATACACAATTAATGTAAATAATTGGTATAAAATTTAATTAAACAGGTTTTTTTCAAAATAAATCAAACGGATCGAAATGTGGACGCAAATACATGGATAAATATTAGATTTTGGGGAAGTAAAACTACAGAATTATTTGTCCTCTTAATTATTACTATATCAGAAAAATTGGAAAAAATCTTCCCAGCGAACATTTCTTCTCGGTGAGAATTCGATCTGGTTAAATTATCCAGAACTTCGTGTTCTGCGCCAATGCGCAATAAAGATGCTTATCTGGGAGTATGCGTCGCAGAGAAGTCTCGAGATTTGCGGAAAAAGAGTGTTGGTACTCGGTTGCACTATATACCGCGTCTCGGTTTCTTCCCGATATAGCGTTGGAAAAGCGGAAGTGAATAAATTAATAAGAGAAAATTAATAAAAGCTTGTAGCGGGACCAGAATCTCGATTTTCACGAATGGATAAGTCGTTGATGATCGCACACTCGTGATTTTAATAAAAAATAACAAGTAACAAGCGTGTATCGCAAAGATAAATTAAAAAAAAAAAGCAAATTAAAAAAGCGACCAGTTTTCAATTTTTAAAAATTTGTATACGTTCGTTTAGAAATCCTCCAAAAATGATTCAAAATTTTAAATCACCGAGTTCCCAAGACGCAAGGCTTTCAGAAATCGTGAATTCCTCGGACGAGGCTATCCGGCACTGCCGCCGACGCGCGATGAGAGGAGCAATTCGAGGCGTGCTTACTTACGTGGAGACCGATCCCGTGACGTTTTTTTTTTTTTTCGACGTGAGGAAAGGAGAAGGAGATCTTCTGCGCGTGTGACATACGGCGAACGGGTAAAGGGCAAACGTCGGCGGCTGGAGTTAGCGCGTCGCGACGCGACGCGACATTCGCGTTATCGCGCGCGAGCAAGTTTATACGACGGACGCGCGAGCTCACGCGAGCCTCTCGCGAATTCACGTGTTACGTAAATCCGTGCGCGGTCCCGCGTGCACACGCGGACCAATTAACGGCCGTCGTTTTTATCGCACCGTCACGGTTCAAGGCGGGGGGGGGGGGGGCAGCCGGCGGTCGGGAACCGCTCCCGGCGCGCTTTTCTTTTCTCGAGAAGCTCAACTCCGAAAAATCCATCCACGGGAATGGACCGCGTCGGATTTGTCGAGAGATTCACCGATTTCCGTGACGGAAGATAGATTCGCGGAAGTCATTGACGTAGAAAAATCGAGAAGAGATTTCCTCGAGATCGAGTCGAATCGAATCAAAACTCGTGTGAAATAAAGTTAAATTGAATCGGAAAGCAATTAGGATGGAAATAAAATTCAAATTAATTAATAAGAGCTCTGTTTCTCCCGTTCCTCCATTCGAATGTTAGTCCAGTCACTATGTACAAAAAAACGGATTATAAAAGACATAATTCTGACCCAGGATTTTTCTTTTGGGGGGTGTTGGGGGGCTCAAGAAAAGCTTAATCTCAAGTTTTCGACCTCTGTTTCCCGCTTGCTTTTTTTACGGGAGTAAAAAATGTGAAAAAATGGTTTTTCCGCGATAACTCGGTTTCTAATAAAGTTACAAGGTCGAATCGGAGCTCATTTTAAAGCTTTTTTTACGCTCTACAAATTATGTCGTATGACATTTTTACGTATGATCGATTGTTTTCGAGACATCGAACGAGAAAGGGAAATAAAAAAGTATGAGAGAGATATATTTAGTTTTTTCTTTTTACTCATTATTGTCGTCCGAACTTGCAAAAATGCTTCAAATAAAACTTGTAGAGCGTAAAAAAACCTACAATTTTTATTTGTTATTTATTTTATTTCGTTGAAAATTACGCCTTGTAGAGCGCCTCAAAGTGGAGAGTCGTCGTCATCGCGTTAGCGGCGCGTTGGTTACGTCGATACGCGGCACCGAACGCTTTCGCTAAGATTTCCGACTTCATTGACGCAAATAAGTAACATAATAGGTGTTTTTTATAGGATTTTTCCCGCTCTACAAGTTACGTTCAGTGATATTTTGGCGTACGATCGATAGTTTTCGAGATATCGAAAGAGAAAAGGAAAAATTGAGCATTTTTGTTCGTTTTTTTCTATTTTATCGTTTTTCGCACACGAATCTGTATAAACGCTTCAAATAAAACTTGCACAGCAATAAAATTCGTAAAATGTTCTTATTTATTACTTTAATTTCGTTGAAAATTCCATATCGCACTACGCCTCAAAGTTGCAAATAAATCTTGCAAAGCCTGAAATTATTGTAGCTATTTTGAAACCGTCAAGTTTTCTTAATTACACTTACCGTTTCATTGAAGAATACATGAAAGCGTGCAGTTTTATATCTAAGTGACAATATTTGTAAAGTAAGTTTATAAGAAAGAAATACTTTATCGCTGACGCGATGGCGACGACACTCCACTTTGAGGCGCTCTACAAGGCGTAATTTTCAACGAAATGAAATGAATAACAAATAAAAATTGTAGGTTTTTTACGCTCTACAAGTTTCATTTGAAGCATTTTTGCAATTTTGGACGACAATAATGAGTAAAAAGAAAAAACTAAATATCTCTCATACTTTTTTATTTCCCTTTCTCGTTCGATGTCTCGAAAACAATCGATCATACGTAAAAATGTCATACGACATAATTTGTAGAGCGTAAAAAAAACTTTAAAATGAGCTCCGATTCGACCTTGTAACTTTATTAGAAACCGAATTATCGCGGAAAAACCATTTTTCACATTTTTTACTCCCGTAAAAAAAGCAAGCGGGAAACAAAGGTCGAAAACTTGAGATTAAGCTTTTCTTGATCCCCCCAACACCCCCAAAAAGAAAAATCCTGGGTCAGAATTATGTCTTTTTTAAATGTACATAGTGACTGGACTATGTATAAAAGATGGATTCAGTTACGATCTCTCTCGATGTGTTTTATTGTAATATCTATATAGGTGTGTGGATGATATATGTTACTTAAGTGAACGTAGGAAAGGCATTCTGACTCGTGCGATGTATTTCCGTCGATGAACTCGAGTGCGCGAGTCATTCTTTAAAGAGAGAGAGAGAGAGAGAGAGAGAGAGAGAGAGAGAGAGAGAGAGAGAGAGAGAGAGAGAGAGAGAGAGAGAGAGAGAGAGAGAGAGAGACAGAAGGAAAGAGAGAAACATGGACTTTGTCCTAATCCTTCGTTAGTTACGGCAGGATGTAACGATATTATTCCATAATTTCAGGAACGCGAAAGACGTCTGGAAATCGCGCGGAGGAAAACATGAGAGAAAGAAAACGCGCTTTCCTCCACAAGTAAAATCGGCCAAATTAGTCAGCCACAGTTAAATGAAAGGCACGGTAGAATTCTTCGCTGCGTGACAAAAAAATAAAATTTACAATTAAAAAAAAATTTAAGGGATTAATTTCTGGGATACAAAAACGTCGATAGCGCGTGTATTCGTGCTACTTTTAATTCAATTAATTCAGCAGAATTTGTCAGGCGCTAACGAAACGGTTAGATTTATTAGAATGAAATACACGATAAATAAAGCGATAAGACTGGCCTTTTTTCTTTTCACGGGACGATACGAGAAATAAATCGAAAGGATTAAACACGTACTGTTTAATCCTTTATGTGACCGCCCGTGTCGCGCGTGTTCGCCAAAAAATTTGCATGTTTGCTTCGACTCGGCGAAATAATGAGTGAGTGAGAGTGAGAGAGAGAGAGAGAGAGAGAGAGAGAGAGAGAGAGAGAGAGAGAGAGAGAGAGAGAGAGAGAGAGAGAGAGAGAGAGAGAGAGAGAGAGAGAGAGAGAGAGAGAGAGAACGACCTGAGTAGGATCTTGCGTATTGAGAAACAAGTGTTCCTCGCCAAATCTGGCACGCGGCGGTATAATACACGACTAAATTACCGCCTTCCTGAATTCTACAAAGTTCTTTCGCCCGCAGCGCATACGTGTCAGTGGAATCTTCCTTATTATCGGACATGATTTGCTCTCTTATAATGTAAAAACAGCACAATGAGAAGTTAATAATATAATAACACTCTGGTGTGTACAACAAATTAATTATTTAACATTATTTTATACTGTGTGTTTAATAAGATTCTAATTATGTACGTAATTGTATTATGGCTGATGCTGCTATTAATTATAATCCTCCATAATGTTTAATTTTTGATAGAATACAATGTTTTGTAGATGGACAATTTTTTGTACCAACATATGATGTAATAACATATATATATGTTGCACACTTGTAGATATTACTATATTTTGTAATCAGAGTTTTTATTGTAATTATAATTTTTAATGTCAAGGGAATACATTTTAAGATCGTATAGCTTTCAATTTGTTACTTCCTTTTATTTAAATCATTAGATACATGCATCCGCGTTTCTTCGTTTTATATCATTTCCCTGTATATCGTCTTCGGAATAGTCTTTTCTGAATTTACGTCTTTTTCCCGAAGCTATTTCGTATGAGTTATTATAATGTACAGATATAGCAGTATATTTCTTTCGTTGTTCTCGCAGATGTCCGTGTTTGCGGTACTCCATTCTCGAAAAATTTCAGAGACCCGTCACCAGGAAAGAATCATGTCTAACGCAAACTTGTTTATTAACGCGATTCGAGACGTTAATTTTGCGTGGACGTCACAGAAAAAACCCGCGCGTTATTTGTTTCGCATGGGAAAAAGAGCGTACACGCCACATTTTACGTTCATCCAACTCTTGTACTTACTCGATATATTAGCGCAGGTTCATCTCGGTCGAACGTGGATGTCTAAATTCGATTTCAATGCATCACTAATGTGTTAATTATCGTTGACTGAACCATCGTCGCGCGATCGACCAGACGCCGACTATCGAATCTAATTCTCAGTACCGATGATAATAATACTGCGGTGATAACGGCACGTTGGGATTTCTGTTAAACGGATACGTTCCGGTGAAAAGAAGCGAAGAATTTTTAATGAATCTGTGATAATACATCTGTGATAATTCTTTATTTCAATAAAGGTCAAATGTCATTTTAATATCAAATAGATAGATGACTGAAAATAAATGCGTTTAAAATTAAACACAACACAATCCATAAAAATTCAAATTTATTTTATCAAACATTAACATGATTATTGGACTATATTTATAGCGTATAATTCCGACTTTGTTTAAAAAATCGCCATCGTCAATAAATGCAATTCAGGGATTAACGTAGTGGGTCAGCCAATTCCGTTCAACTTATTCCACGTTGTTTTATTTCTTCACTTTTTATTTTCGACTTCTTACAATTATTTCACTCATTCAACAACTCATTTCGGTTCGCACTCGATCGAATTCGATGGACGATCGCGCGAGACATCACCGCGTTAAACGGAGTACTTACGGTACCAAAAGTGTCCACGGTGCGAAATGGTTATCGAAAATCCATACCGCGCACTTAACGCTAACTGTCGTCGACCCGTTCCCGATCACGGCTGATATATCTACACGTTATTTCTCATCGACAGCTCTCCGCTCGCACAATTCGTTCGGTTTACCGAACGTCGGATTCGATGTCGGGATTACTGTATATCGCGGACCGTAAACCGTAACGCGGCATACCGGAACCGCGGTATGTGGGTCACTGTCATGTGGCCGTGCCGACGGCGACGGCGGCGTCCGGCCGGTGCGGCGCGGCGCGGCGCGGCGCGCGGCGTTCGTCGCGGATCGACGACCGGCCTGGCCGCGGTGTACGGAATCGCCGCGCCGCGTCGAGAACCCCAGGTGGAGGATCCGCGAGAATGCGAAAGAAGTCGACGACACTGCGATCTGGAAGGAACTGGGCACTGGGCCCCGCGACGAAACGGTGCACCGTCCATTTCTGCCGGCTCGGCTCGGGGCTCGGGGCACCAACTCCTTCCTCCAGCTGCTGCTGCGGTTGCTGCCGTCGCCACCGCCGCCGCCGTCCGCCGTCGTCGATTTGCGATCATCGTCGACGTCATCGTACACGATCATCGCAACTGCGGCCGCCACCGCCACCGCCACCGCCACCGCCGTTGTATGACGTCATCGCCGGATGCTGTCATCGCGCTCACGGCTGCTCCGAGATGAGATCTCGACGCGCGCGAGTCATCCCGATGAGTTTGGTCCGGCTTCCGTCACAGACACACATGTATATACGTCTTTTCCCTGATGCGAAGCTTCTTCTAAATTTCTAACACTGGCAAATTAATGGAGAGACATATACCTAATAAAAATAATGTTGTAGCCACGTGACAAAATATATAGAAATTTGATTAGATTACGTATAACGGCCCAGACAGCACCAGGTCCAAATTGGGACATAAGATAAAAGACGTCTTTAGGACTAGTGACGATCGTGGTGCAGACAGATGTGCGCTATTCTATAGTGAACCGGAGGATATTCGACCAAAAATTGTCAGGTTTTTATTCGATCGTCATCGTCACCTCTCGGAAGCAGGCATGGCAACCCACCGAGAGTATCTTATTGCCTAGCTCTCTATATTTAGAGAGGAAATAACCGATCCCCCAGATTGGGGGTTAGGCAACAATAAAAATAAGCAGGTTTTTTTTATATTTACCATTTAAATGTACTAAAATTAACAAAATAATTATTTGTTATTGAAGACGCCAGATTCTGTGAAAAGCTCGTAAAAATCTCGAAACTACATTTTTTTCTGTTTAATTAATGTTAATTATATAAAATAAACATTCAGACAGCATACATGTCTAAAATTGAGAAATAAGACGTCTTTAGGACCGGACGTTTTATTTCGCAGTTTTAGTCATGTGTGCTGTCTGAGTGTTTATATTTTTTATATATATTTATATAATTAATATTAATTAAACAAAAGAAAATGTAGTTTTCAGATTTTTACGAGCTTTTTACACAGAGTCTGGAATCTTCAATAATAAATCATTATTTTGTTAATTTTGGTACACTTAAATCTAAATAAATCCATATATTATCGGAGATAATTCAAAAATAGATATAATTGTGACGCATAACAGATTTAATAATTTTAAATTTATATTTTGAAATTAATAAATGTAATAATTTCCAATCATGATAATAAATTTAATTATAATAGTACGCTGTTATTATGTAATCGTTGGGCTTTTACATGCCGTACAAACCGAGGTAATCTGAGATCTGAGACACGTACAATCGCCATTCGGCACGACTATCCGGACGTGGATTTCCTGGCGCTGCGCTGGGTCATCGCATTCGCCTGTCGTCATATAGATGGAAAGAAGAAGAAGAGAACCAGATTGACGCATCGCGACCTCCTCAAGGTAAACGCGCGTACCATCTTCGGGTACGAGCTCGCTTTTATTATTTGCTCTGCGATTTATGTAGTCAATTAAGAGCGAAGAGGCGCCGCGCCGTCGAACGCGGTCAACGACCTCCATATCGCAGAAACTAGCTCGCTTTATTAATTAGCAATTAACTTCCAATAATTCTCGACTTGAATAAGAAGAACGAGAGGGAAACTTCTCATCCTGTCTTAAACTTATATGTTAAAGCCGATTACAAAGTTGCTTATAATTAAAGGCCGGTGAAAGTTTGATTATTCTTTTCTTCGCTATCGAGAATTAATCTAGCATTGAAGCTTAATCCGTCACATTCGTTTATTTATCAGAGCGACGAGAGTATCCGTGAGATCGTCATTTGCGTGTGATGTTCGGACTTTTGGAGACTCTTTTCTCAAGCCTTTTTCTAGGTCTCAAAGGATTAAATTCGCACGTGTCATGCCGCTGCGTCAATGCCCCGCCGGTGAACGAGGACTCAGACGTGAATGAATGGCCAACTCGCATTTCGCGCAGAATGCTCGCGAGCAAGGCCCCCCGATGATGCCGGCAAGGCCGTAATTCACGTTAGCTGAGCGAACTACAAGTTGGAACTTGGGAGAATTGTTCATTTTATTATTGATCTCAAGTTCAATTACAGCCATTTTAATAATTAATGTATAGTTGAGCTTATTTTCTGAGAAAATTCCCAGACAGCATGCCCAAAATCGGGACATAGGACGGTACGTCTTAAAAACACCTTTGAGACATCTTTGAGACATCTTATGCCCCAATTATGGACGTGGTGCTGTATATGGGTTCTAAGGGATCACTTTCACTTGAAATATCGATCCACAAACGTTCGCGGAAGCAACCATTTCTTGTGGAAATTAATTTTGATATCTTTTAATCAGATTCAATCGTTTGGCAATTTGTTGGAGGAAAGAATTGGAGGGCCTCGAATTCGCATTAGAACTTCGGGTTCGGACGAGTTCAAGTCCGTCGCTGAGTTATGCCGGTTCATTATCGGTCCGCCGTATATCGGGCCGAGCCGACGTCACGGCGAGCGAAGGTATTCCGGACGTCGCCGTCGCGGGACCGTCGGTTAACCTGGCCCAGAAACCGAGCCGGAACTGCCGGTGGAATCAATGACCTTGGGCGCACGAGCTCTACTCATGGTCACCGGCCCCGGGAGGAAAGTTTCAACATCGAGAGCTTTCAACAACGATGACAAATTCACGTCGGCGATTCTAGTCTCGGTAGTGTATATATAGTTTTGAAACTATATAAATATATTACATTTTATAATTAAATATGAAGGGTATACAGAGGGAAAAATTAAAGTCTACTTTTTGTCGAAATTGATCTGAACATGCTATCCCGTGGCATTTTCAAACTTTCATAATTCTTATTTGTTTTAATCGAGAACAGTTACAATTCATTGGAAATAAGGTCGAAAGATATCGTGTTGAGGAAAAACGATCATAGTCCACGTACGTGTTTGTGATGGAGCGAAGAATCATCAGAGTCCAACATACAATGTAAACACTAAATATAAACACGATGCATACCGATATTCGCTGCCAGTATCTTTTTCAATAGCTTCGATCCTAAGATATTTGATGTCTTGAAACTTGAAATTGCGTTTTTTTCGAAATTACTCCGAATGGATATCGTTTTTCTTCTGTGTACCCTTCAAATATTTAATTTAATTATACAGTTATGCATTATTTTATATGTTTTAGAAGAGGATTTTACTAGATAGATAGATTTATTTAATTTCAGCTATACAAAGCCATGAAATGGACTTGGTTTACAATATACCTTAAACACACTTATACCAACTTTTTTAACTTAACGCGTGACACTGTTAATTCCTTATTCCATACTTTTTTTAATTTCTTCTAGAAAAACCACCCCTTAAACCCTACACGCCTAAACCCATAATTTGCACGTTAAACTCACACCCTTAACTCATGCAGTAATACTTGAACTAATCCGCTTCAGCAATATCAAGCCAAGAAACGGACATTATTCACCTAAACACACACACATACCTTCTTACCGCAACGCGCAACAACTAATATTTCCTATATTTTTTTTTTTTCTAAATGTTTCCCAAATCTCCTTTAGACTCATACTTCGCTTTGTCTCTAAAATAACATTCCTTACATCCTAAAACTAAAACTTATAAAACTTGAATTCTAAATCAATGCATATTCTCTCTAAACTTTATAATCCAAAACCTAATTCTCTCTTTTTCTTTATCCCTACCTTTACCTTAATATTACAACTATTTTCCTGTTTTTCAATCACATCTTAATATATTAATAATTATTTACCTTTACCTTCAAATATTAACGTAACTCTCTCATCATAATACACTTGCCTAATAACAAATCTCTTGCTACCTAACTAATGCTATCCTATGTCCCCAGCTTTTCCAAACTCATCACACCTCCCTATATGCACCTACCTCCTCTTCTTTTTTTTTATCTTCTTCATCCTCCTGATCTTTTGAATTCATACCTAATTTAACTCGAATCACTTCTGTGCCCTCGGATCGCTCCATTCTTCTTCCTTATTTGCCAAATTCCTCGACACTGCTCTTCCTTCACTCCTAGTAAAATGCCTCCCAGCTCTTCTTCTCTCGTTCCCCCCGAAGCAACATTTATTTCCTCCTCGCATGCGCGTTCTTTAGTTATCTTCCCATGTCTCCTATCTACTGTTGCATAATTAATATACCTGGATTTGCCTCCGTGTCATCCAAAGATTCTAATATTTCCAAAAAACTGCTGCGTCCTTTAAACTGTAATGTTCATACCTCCTAATTTTTCTCTCCTTCCGCATTTCCTCTTCTTTTTCTTCCATTCCATATCTCACCAAGACTTGCGTGTCCTAATTTTCCTATTTCCATCTTCTTTTACCTTTCCTTTCCTACAACGCAGACAAGTTTCGCCAATCCTTGTTCCAGGAATACGCCAATAGCTTTCCTATACCTTTCTTCTTTTTATCTCATCTCTTCTTCATCGTTGGCTTAACCTTTCAAGAGGATTTTACTAATAAATATTGCAATCTTTACTTTGATTTATGTGAAAATAATCCCCTATCGTGTTGTGACTTATATATAGGATGTGTTCCCTAAAAGTAAGTACAAAAAATTGAAGAGGCTATTCCGTGGCTTATTTTAGAGAGAAAAGGTCCTATTAACATAAACTGCTTTTTGTTTTCAAAATACAGGGTATGAAAGTTGTGAAAAAAATATAAAAATCTCAGATAATAAAATAAAGTTGAAATTCAAGATAATGAAATTTGGTTCGTGCCGCGCCGAGGGCAGGAATTCGGATCGCGTCGCGAAACGAAACCGGGATCCGTTTCCCGTGCGAGGTAAAACCGCCGAGGCGAGATTCGATTCTCGCGTGATGTGAAATGAAATCACGTTGGAATCGCGCGTGTACGGTTGACGCACCGTGTCCGGCACGCGAGTGACGTACGTACGTGTACTCTCGCGCCGCAAGAATGCGAATTTCCATCGTTATCCGCCACGAGATCGCGTTTAGAGATCCAGGCCAGTTCCGCCTCCTCCTCATCGAAATACGTCGTCCCGCTTCGTAATTTCTCTCTTCGCCACGATGCGTTCGCGCGAACGCTACTTTCCTAACGCTACCGATTTTAGTTATATAAAAATCTGATCTTCGAAAATCGTCAACGATAAAAGCTTTTAAAGAATTAATTATTATTATAAATTCCTGTGCACAGTTTCATGTTGAGCGAGTTTAGACATATATTGTAATGAAAAGGGATGACATGCAGAAGAAATGGAGTAAAACCATTTTAAGTAACTAGGACTAATGATTTATTAATCCTCAGAATCATGCAGAATTCTTGAAACTCTCTGCAGTCGTTTAAAATAAGGATTTTTTTAAATTAATTATTTTCTTTGTTTACAAAAATCGTTATTGAACCGAATTGATATATTGATTTATATTTTTTATAAATAAAACTTTAAATGAATTTGATTTAATAAATAATATGACTCTTGACTAATGATTAATAAAGTTAGTTAAACATTTCTCGAAATTACTTCTAATTGCGCAACAAAAATATACACAAAAAGTAGGTGAAAATGTGTAATGTCAATTTTATATATGTATATATTTATATAATAGAGATTATAGAATATATATATATAGAAATAGCTTCTGCTGAATATTGCACATTAAAAGTGTTAGAAAAACTACAAACAATGCATTATTATACTGAAATTCTTATTTTATTTCTTGATAAACATCTAAGAAAGATTAAGGAAAATAAATGAAAATTATTTATGAATAAATATTTTAAATTTACTTCTTTCATCGACCGGCAGAGGCGGCAGATGGCGCATGCTCGTGGATCACGTGGTGGGATAAAAATACATTCGTGACACCGACACGTGCTCCGATATTTTTATATATCAAACGGTGTATGTACATACTTACATGGTAAAGTAATTGAGTCATGAATTGAGATGAATCAGACAATCAGAAATTGTTGTGTTTGCGGAAAGGACGGTGCAGCTTACAAATGTCCGAGGTGCAGGGAATTTTAGTAAGTATAACTGCTTGCAGATTGAGGTTATCCTATCTTCTTAAGGTTATGTGCTTTCTGAAATAAACACGAAAATATTCTGTATAAAATTTAAATATCTTTAAAAATTATCAGGTTACTTTTTTCGACAATACAAAAAGGTAACAGTAAACGTGTCAATTTTTTGTGTAACTTATTGGAAATAGAAATACAATATATAATTATAATAAGCCCAATATATATATATATATATATATTCAGTTTACACCCCTCACCTCAGATTTTGATGAACTTAGGCTCAATCGACGCGTTTTTGCACGAAACGAAAGAATCTGACAGAAAAAAGTGTCGTTCTGCCCCACGACGCGAGATATTAATCGTTAAAGTTGACAGGAATCAGGTTATGATTCCTGTCATACCGACGACATGTAGCAACACTGAACGTGTCCTGCGGCTACATGCGCATGGTCAGTGGTCGCACGCGCATGTAAAACTGCGCCAATTTTAAATGAATCAATCGTGCAGAATAACCAAGCATCTCGATTCAAGCAGTTAGGGCTCACGCTGGGAGTTTTTTTAGTTTAATTATGCATGGGAAGCACACACACACACACACACGGGGAGGTGCGAGGGGGGGCCTTCGGCTCCCCCTCCCCCGCACCCACCCCGCCGGTAGGCAGCGTCGACCTCGCTTTACAACATAAAGTATGTATGTACATGCTAAGTTGTAAAGCAAAATTATAAAGTACATGCATGGGGGGGGGGTGCAGGGGAGAAAAGCCTTCCTGTTCACGTGCGCTCACGCATGTAAGCCCCCTTGCACCCCTCCGAAAGCCCCCCTTCGCACCCCCCCCGTGTGTGTATGTGTGTGTGTGCTTCCCACGCATAATATAAACTAAAAAAACTCCCAGCGTGAGACCTAACTGCTTGAATCGGGATGCTTGGTTATTCTGCACGATTTAACTGTTTTATGATTTTTGTTAAAGCAGGGCATACACCAGCATACACACGTGTGTGTGCCCTGCTTTAACGAAAATCACAACTTCTATAAAGCAGGGCATACACACGTGTGTGTGTGCCCTGCTTTAACAAAAATCATAAAACAGTTAAATCGTGCAGAATAACCAAGCATAATGATTCAATCAGTTAGGTCTCACGCTGGGAGTTTCTTTAGTTTAATTATGCGTGGGAAGCACACACACACACACACACACACACACACACACACACACACGGGGAGGGGGTGCGAGGGGGGCCTTTGGTCCCCCCCTCCCCCGCACCCACCCCGCCGGTAGGCAGCGTTGACCTCGCTTTACAACTTAAAGTACATACTAAGTTGTAAAGCGAAATTATAAAGCACATGCATGGAGGGGTGCAAGGGGGCTTACATGCGTGAACGCACGTGAACAGAAAGGCTTTTCTCCACTGCACCCCCCCCCTGCATGTACTTTATAATTTCGCTTTACAACTTAGCGTTGTAAAGCGAAGTCCACGCTGCCTACCGGCGGGGTGGGTGCGGGGAACGGGGGCCGAAGGCCCCTTCTCACCCCCCCGTGTGTGTGTGTGTGTGTGTGCGTGTGTGCGTGCGTGCGTGCGTGCATAACATCTACAATGACCTAACTGCTTCAATCGAGATGCTTGGTTATTCTGCACGATTGATTCATTGGGTGCGTTCAGCCGATACTCTGCTAGCCTAGCAATCGCGAGCAGTCGCTCGTTTTCGCTCGTTTCCTCTCCTTTAACCCAATGGATTAAAAGGAGAGGAAACGAGCGAAAACGAGCGACTGCTCGCGATTGCTAGGCTAGCAGAGTATCGGCTGAACGCACCCATTTAAAATTGGCGCAGTTTTACATGCGCGTGCGACTACTGAGCATGCGCATGTGGCCGCAGGGCACGTTCAGTGCAGTTCAGTGTTCAGTGTTGCTACATGTCGGTATGTGACAGGTGACAGGAATCATAACCTGATTCCTGTCAACTTTAACGATTAATATCTCGCGTCGCGGGGCAGAGCGATACTTTTTTCTGCCAGATTCGTTCGTTTCGTGCAAAAACGCGTCGAATAAGCCTAAGTTCATCAAAATCGGAGATGAGGGGTGTAAACTGAATAATTACCCTTTTTTTTTTATTGTACATTTAATATATTGATTATATGCCTCCATGTGTCTTTTAAAACTAATTTAATTTTTGTATTTCAGTTGTTCTGTGGGATGTTGCAGAGAGCACAAAACTCAACCTTGCGAGCCTCCAGTGTTACCTGAGAAACCCAAGGAATATCGAAGGGTCACTGAACGGAGGTATGATTTTTCAACGGAAGACACAGTGCCTATGGAGAAGCTGCGACAATTGTGTGACAGCAAGGAACTGATAAAGTGTCTCCAGAATCCCTACTTGCGTGACATTATGAAGGCAGTTGTGGACAGTTCAAATCCCACCGAGGCGATTGCATCAGCCATGAAGGAGCCCATATTCTTAGAGATGGCAGATGCTTGTCTGCAGATCGTGGAACCGCCAGACAATGCTAAGCCATGCTAAACAACTTCTGAATGTACATCGTTATTGCATCGAACAAGGCTGTGATACGTTAGAGAAGGACGTTATTTTTAATACAGCTTGTAAATATATTTTACGAATTGTACAAAAATATCAAGACGGGAAAAAATGCTGTTTTTTTTTTTTAATTTAAATATTTATGTACGTCGCAAAAGTATATCAGATATAAAAGCTTATGTCAAATTTATGTCAGATGAGTGCGAAAATGGAGTTTTTCTTGTCATATGAACGAATGTGAACAAGTCTTAGATGAATAAATGGAGGATTTATATTTTTCTCGTAGAAAATGGGTGCAGATGTATACAATGGATACAAATGATTTTATGATATAGTATGCGTACATTAGGTGAATAAGTCGTCTATGTTAAGTTATCGGTGCAACCTTTGTGTCTCGATGTACAAAATGAAGAAAATGCAGTTTTGTCAAAAATTAAGACCTTGCGAAGCAATTCTCGCACTTCAATTTTTTCTCTTTTTAAATTCAGTTAGAGTTCTAAGTGAGAATAATAGGATGAAATGTAATTTTCGACATCCTCCGGTATCTGCGCGCCGTCCAGTTCGACTGAGAGCGCATGGTATCTCTTCCTAACGTGATGGGCTGCCATTTTCGGCTGTCTGTCTCTCGTAAAGATTCCCTTCTTGTTGCCGCCCACTCTGGTATATGCTGCAATGCGCAAACCTCTCTTAAATTTAAAAACTATTAGTGCTAGTAAATTAAAGCTATCTATTCAATTAATTAGAAGAATGTTAGCTGTATTCAATTATAATTATACGTAGAAATAATGAAAAAAATGCATGAACTTTTATTATAATCCGTACAAGTGTTTTCGTAATAATATCTGATAATATCAGCATTAAATTGTTCTGTAGTAATAATAATAATAATAAATTAGTAAATGTGACTTTATTTGATACTCACTTTGCGCAGTGCGGAAATCGGCAAAGTTCCAGATGAATTCGCCGATAAAGAAGCCCTCGCGTCGCAATCGATCGAAGGCTTCGAAGTGTCTGGAGAATAATTCTTTCTGGTATTCCTCGCTCCATACGTATTCCGGTAGCTGCAAATAATTAACACAGAATTAATGTGTATAAATTACAAATTAAATAACATAGAATTAACATAATGATTAACATAGAATCAATGTGTATACATTACAAGTTAAATAACATAGAATTAACATAATAATTAACATAGAATTAATGCGTGTAAATTACAAAATAAATAAAAAAACTAATTACGATGTAATAATAGCACAAAAGTTTATTAAACGAAATTGCATAATTATTTTATATTCCCATTTTATTCTTTCTTATTCTTTTATATTTATTTTTCATTGTAATTATTTACATTTATAGCTCTCCTCTATGTATATTTCTTCCTACACTCTTATATTAAATTTTGGACCTTATTTCTTTTGTACACTTTTTATTTGCATATGTAGTTATATATTTTCATTTTTGTAATAAGATTAAAGCGCGATGAGATTAATATGTGTTAAATAAATATGGAATAAATATAATTTATTATATGTATAAAAAAAGGGCTTTTGTGTGAATATAGAGAGAGTTTTACCTCATGTAGACCGGGCATAGTATCGGCTCCGTACTCGGACATAAGTACTGGCTTGTTATATTTTCTGTGCCAGGCCTCGGCTTCCCCTTGAACTCTGTCAGTGATCATGTCCATTCTGCCGGCGTTGTTGTACCAAGCGTTGTAACGATTGAAGCTAATTACATCGAGAAACTGACCAGCTTTGTCCTCCTAAAATTATACACAGTATCTATTTATCAGCAATTTTATTTCATGTTACAAACATATGTGATAAAAATTAAAACTCTTGGATAGATTAAATTATAATTAGAAAAACAAAGTTCCATTAATATTATTAACTTTTATCTGATATAATTTCAGCTTGATTTAGCTGCAAAAACGTTCGATGTTGAAAATTAAGAAATTTACTTTTTCTCTTCTCTTTAGAAAATATTACGGGAGGATTTTAAGTCTTTTGTAAAATAATTATTTATTTTTTAAAATTTATTTTTATCTTTTCATATCTTTTTATTTGTTTATATTACGTTACCTGCACTCCTCGAGCAAGAGCGATGGTGACCGGCCTGGTAGGATCGATCGCTTTGGTATGATGGGCGATCTGCTTGAAGTACTCCTCAGCCTGGGGCAGCTGGGTTCTCGGTTCGTTAGCCAAGGACCACATAATCACCGAGGGTCGATTCTTGTCCCTGCGGATAAGCTCCGACAGCGAGTCCTTGTGACGCGAGAGTAACGACGGCGAATAATTCTCCGTATCGACGGAAGGGCACTCGTCGATCACGAGAAAACCCAATCTTCAAAATTGAATTTAACAGAGTTTGAAATAGAATAAATTATGCGTAAGAGAGAAAACTGGAAGGTAAAGAAAGTAAACGTATTAGCGTATCAGATAACTCTAGGAAACTTTTATTCTCGGTACCTGTCGGCCATATCGAGGACCTCGTCGCTGTAAGGATAGTGACTGGTCCTGTAGGCATTAGCGCCAACCCACTGAAGCAACTCGTGATCCCTGACAGTGGTGACGAGGTCGAAACCGCGTCCTCTGATAACCGAGTCCTCGTGTCTGCCGAAGCCGCGCATGTACACCGGTCGGTCGTTCAACAGGAGACTCGTGTTGGTCCACGCGAGTGTCCTGATGCCGATCGGCAATCGATAGATGTCCGATTTGCTGACATTCGCCACCGACAGTCTCACCTGAAAAAGCGACGCGTCGTTTCGCAAACAGAACTCAAGATTGATTTGTACGAGTTAAATATTTCAGTCACGTATAATTTTCTAAACGGTGTCCCACTTTTCTAATAACGTTTTCTCTTTTTTGTAATCGATTTGGAGTCGACTTTGCTTCGAACCAGGACGCTATCAAGGCATCTGCATATGAGCAATCACCGATCAAATATCACAGGTCTTATACCTCCAAAGTGTACAAGTATCCCGGCTTGGGGTCCATGCCTCTGGGCCACCAGAGTCTGGCGAGCGGGACCTTCAGAGTACCAGACAGGCCGTAAACGGGCTCCTTGATGGCCAAGGTATGCTCGGCGTCGTGCAACGCGACCCTGCAGACAGGTATTTCTCCCTCGCGCAGGCCAGCCGGCTGTATGATGTACTTGACAATTCCCATGTCGCCGATCAGGCTCATCCTCACCGTGATGTCTTCGACGTAGACGCGCGGCGTGGTGTACAGCAAAACGGACCTTCGCAGAGAGCGTTCCAATAAAGTTTTATTAATAGAAGCAATATGGGGTCGCAAGCAAAATTAGTATCGTGCATTCTGACTTATAATAAATACAAGATCTTAAACATAAAAAAATTAGTAGATATAAAAATACTGTCTTTTCAATTTTGATTATTATAGGATTATTTAGTAAGTAGACTTAGTTTTAATTATAATTATTACGAGAATGTAGAAAATACTTTTATGCAGAATAATAAATTACAAAATAAATAAATTAAAAATATATTAACTAAATCTAATCCACATAAAAATTAAAATAAATAAGATATTCTGATGGAGTTGTTTAATTATTACAAGTGTTGTAATTTTTCTATGAATAATTTTTCTGTATTGTGTTTGTATTTTTATATTAATTATGATTCGCTTAAATTGTCGGAAGAGCTGTATAATTATCTCAAATTATCATATGTGATTAAAATAATCAAATTGTTCATCTTTATTTTTCTATGCCATAAAAACTTTTTCGTGGAAGAGCTAAAATCTCATGATCGTGTCTCTTGTGGCCTCGATTGTAATGCGTAACGCATTGAATGTTCTTTCTATTAGCTTTTCCACAAAGCCCTTGATAGAGATCTATTTGTGGCGAGTGAAATTCGCGCGCGTCGCTTCAGAGAACTCGAAAGGTCCTTTGTAACAGCAAAGCGGGACAACGCGATTACACCTGCATTATTCATGCATTCTCTTTTTGCCCAATAATTGTGCTGAACTTGTATCTTTACATTGATTTTGATTTCGAGAATTGGAGAGATTAAATTTGGACTCAAATGAGATTCTTTTGGTCCCTGTTAACCTATTTACTTTTGAGACAAATTTGAGAAAAATAAATAAACCAAAAAAAAATGAGAGATACTTGTACACAAATTAAATGTTAATTAAACGAGAAAGAAATACTGTTAAAGTTTAAAAAATATTTCTCTTATATGTGTGTCATTTATAGTTGCATTAAGCGTTGTTAAAATATATTTCTAATATATTTCTAATAAGAATATAAAGAATATAAAATATTGTTAAATAAAGAAAAAGAATTAAAAAAATTGATTTTTGATTGTTTGATTATTCACCTTGTTTTAATTAATTAAACTTTTACCTGTGTATACCGGCGTAGTTGAAGAAATCGAAGGTGTAAGTCTGCAAGTGCGTGATGGTGCCGTTGTCGGTGACCATCTCCATGATCTTGCCCTGGGGCACGCTGGTCTGCAGCAGAGTGTTATCCACGGCGACGGTAATGCGGTTCTTGCCGCCGAAGGACACGTACGACGAGATCTCAGCTTCGAAGGGCAAGTGGCCCATTTCGTGATTGGTCACTAAAGCGTTGTTCACCCACTACATCAAGACACACACACAACTCGTTCGTGAGCCACATTGATTATGCATCTTGTAATTTAAAGAACTTTACGTGCATTTCGACAAAAATTAAATTAAAATTAATATATGTCTTGAAATATGTCGTAGTCTCTCTAAACACAATCTATATATTTTTTATTTAGAAGAATGTTTTAACATATAAGATTGGAGTATTGTTGAATTGCTCCCCACCCTTTTCATCTTTCACCTCTTTTTTTTTATTTTGTTTTATTTATCTTTTTAGGTATTCTCTTCAGTGGATTTTCAATAAGTTGTACTTCAGGAAAATCCCGAAGGATCACTTTGGGATTGAAAAACTCAGAGTAGTGGATGCTTACTACTTGTGCGAGATAGTGGACCGAGCCGAATCTGACGAAAACGCGTTGGTCCCGCCAAGAAAAGGGCACGAAGAAGGTCTTCTGATACCACACGGCCCCGACGTGGTCTCTGAGGTTACGCGATGTTGTAATGTCATTGTAGGACGAGGGCACCGGCATCTTCATCATCTCGCCGACCTGTAAAGCCAGTCATGTCTTGCGCGAACGGATCTTCACTAATGACGAAGTAATAACGAACGGACAACATGCAATTACGCGAAATTATAAAATGCACGTGACTCTTGCAGCAAAAGTCGGACGCGAATTAGCAATAAAAAATGGTAAAAGCGAGTAAATAAAAGAAAAAAAAATTCATAAATAATAATAAATATATAAAAAAATAAAAACTCGTGGAATAGTGGATTCTTCTAAACTTTTTAAAAATTCTATACAGTTTTTAAGAAAATATTCTACCAGCAGGATTAAAAAAAAATTGGATGAGTTTAATATTTAGTAGTAGTATTATATATAGTTTATAGAAAATGACGCAAAGAATGCAACGCTGCTGGTTCTGAATGCGGAAAATTTCAATATGGATGATTAATTTAGAGTCGTTGCGCGCAATAAACTAATTAATTAAATACCTTGCTGCCTGTTATGTAATTGTAATAAATATCTCGTTCAGTTCTTTCTCTTTTCTGGATATTAATTTTTCATTTATTGAATTATTTGTTATGTTTTTTTTGTTATAAGTCTTTTTTTCAATATCAATTTGATGTGATAAAATTTTTAATAATTTAAAAATTTATTTACTAATTTATTAATTTTCACATTTGTCGTTATCGATTTATTTCACATTAAATGGATACCTTTGATAAGTCATCGGTGAACCATCTTTCCGTGTAACCCTTTAGCGCATCTCCTTCAGGCGACACGACAAAATCCCATAATCCGTCTAGCGATTTTACCTGCAGAAAGTACGAGGAAATTAAAAATATTCTGCACTCTTTATTTTATATTTACTGTATAAAATTTGTCATCTAATTGTACATAATTGAAGGCCTTCGTGCAAGAGAGATATAAGTAAAGAAAACTCCATTTTTGAGAAAAATAACATTCTAACAGTAACTGCCAAATTACTAAAATAAAAAGTGCTATAAAAATTTGTTTCGGGTTTTTTTGAAGTTTTTATAAAATTGTAAAAATAAAAAATATTTATTTTAACATATTATAATAAAAAGTGTAAGAAAAAAACATTTTACTTAATGATACTTACATCCCTATTGCATTGCATATATTTATATATTTTACGTTATATAATAAATTTCTCATTAAAATGATAAATGTTTAGAATTATTTTTAACAAGCGAGATGTAAATGGTAAGCTGAAACGTCACGGATTGCCTTCCTCAACACGAGAATTTATTTGCAGATTCGCAATGGAAGTGTGAGAACGTAAGCCGGTTATCTCGGATTTAGATTCGAGTGGCATTAAAAGACCAGCGTTGTCGCATCATGTAGATTTTACCTCTCGAGATTCACTTTCTCTGGGATACAGCAAACCAGGAAGCGGAGTCGGAAATGCCTCCTCGTAAGGCAGCGGCGCCTCGATTTTGATCGTCGTGTCAAAGAACTCCGGCGGCGACTCCGGTCCGGATTCGCCGGCCATCGCGCTACCGATTAACAGGAAGATCAAGTGCCACATCCCTCTGCGGCCTTCCTAAACAAACGAATTAGCATCCGCAATTCGTAATCGAGATTCCTGCTTGAAATGAAACGAATCCTTCGAAGCAGATTCACGAAAGAAAGAGTTCTGAGAAAATTAAAAAAAAATCTTTAATTTAGCAACGTAATCCTCTAAAGAAGCGAGACACATTTAAAGCACAGAGAACAGCTCCGTAAAATTACCGAGCACATAATTTTAGAAGCTGTTATAAAAGTTCAAGTTTAATTAATATAATAAAAAATATATGCAGTAATATTTGAGAGGGCCCTGATAAAAATATTTTACAAAAAATATAATAAAATTTTACTATTGAAATATTCTCTCAATTGACCCCATTTCATTGTTCATTCCATCAATATTTTAGTAAAAATTTAGTTTTTTCAGTTAAATTCAGTAAATTTTATGATACCTAAAAAATGATACATAGAAGAAATTTTATTATTACTTTTCAATAGTATAATTTATTAACTTTCTTTATATTTCACACATTATTTACATTATATTTCATTAAAAAAAATTATTATTTATTTTGAAATATATTCAATAATTTTTCAGTAACTTTTATTTCACTTTTCATCGATTTCATAATATTTTCAGCGGGTGGCTCTGATAGAAATATTTTGCTGAAAGTACCATAAAATTAATGAAAAATGAAATAAAAGTTATTGAAAAATTACTAAATATATTTCAAAATGAATAATAATTCTCCTTATGAAACGTAATTATACTGTGAAATAAGGAGAGTTATTAAATATTATACTATTAAAAAGTAATAACAAAATTTCTTTTACGCATCATGAAACTTATGGAATAATAATGTAATGGGGTCGATTGAGAGAGAGAGCGAGAGAGAGAGAGAGAGAGAGAAAGAGAGAGAGAGAGAGAATTTCAGTAAAATATTTCTGTCAGGAGATTATTCGATTGTTCTCAATATTGCCGCATTTCGCGGTCATTTTCTATCAATTGCGCTCGATACAAAGCCGGCCTATGACATGAAAGTCCAGAAAACTATGTTTTTTTCACGACTTTATTCAATACGAGCGAATAATCTACGCTTATCGTTTAACCTTACGCCATGTCACACGCCTAGAGCTGTCAATTATCGCTCGTTGCCTATTTTTCTATAACGGATGGCTATGACCCCCTTTCTTCCCAGCGAAATAGTCATGACTTCTGCCTGTGTAAATATATCTTACGCGATTCTCTCCGAAAATACCTTCAGAAAATTGTTATTGAGCGTTAAGGCATTCACGACATCCGGTATGTTACATGTATAGATTTTACACCACTACTACAACGGCGGCGGCACACAATTGGCGTGCACTTACGTTTACGATGCGCTCGAATCGACCAGTCGCGGCTGCTGATCACAGTCGACTGATATATCGCGCGAATTCCTCCAATATAAAGAATTAACGAAAACGTGCATCTGATTAGAAATTCGTGACACGTTACTTACATCCTCGCGCGTCGTTCGCGTTTCGCGATAATGATTATCTGTCTGATGATACAAGCCGAATCTTCAAAGCGGAAAATCCAGTGTTCTATTGCGTAAACATGGTAATAATTTGTTAGAACCGTTATCACCGAATCGCCCGGGCAGATAAGATGAGAAGGCTCGATCTGTGATTATGTGATTGTTCGAGAAATTAATACGAAATTACTTGTAACAATTAGAAAAAAATAATACCTAATTTTAGATGCAAAATTCTACGAGATAAAATTAAAAATTGTAAATTTTATTTACAATCATTATATGTGTATTTTTATTGGTTCCTGGAATAAATTATTTGTAGATGTCATTTACGATGCAACACGTGCTGAAACTGCACGTTAAATTACTTGAGCAACGACTCTATTATTTCATTATATTTTTCTTCTGTTTGAGACTTATAAGAATGTTAAAGTACGTTTAAAGACAATACAGCGCATAATTTGCCTATAATAATTATTCCTTCACTCAGTAAGTCTGCTTCAAGTTGTAAGATTGCGCGCGAGTCTCATCCTGCTTATCTTTTTTCTCTTTTAATTTTATTCGACACCCACAAAGAGAGGAAGACCGGTCTTCTGGCATCCGTCCTTTTGTACAAAGATATTCTAAGGAAGGCTCTTCAGACGCGACAATAACACTCCATGGCTAAAAGAGTTGCACCGCGCTGTCTGTTGCTTTAATTATACTTCGAAAAAACAAGCACTTGTGAATATTTTATAATTTATTGAGAAGTTACGCATCGCGCAAAGATTAAATTAAAAATTACTTTAAGCTATTATAAAAGTTAAAACAATTAAGAAATTTAAATATTTTTGCAGTTTCTATTAAAAAGTATATTTTGTATTATAATAAATTTATAGTAAATATAATAATAATAATTAAACTGCTTATATAAGTTGGGTCACACATCTTCCAGAAATATCAAAATAAAGAAAACAAACTATTTATCGCAATATTCGGCGTATATAAACGTAATAAAATCTTTTATCAGTCATTAAGATTTTGTCGATAAGGACTTTTGGAAATTTCAGTTTTTAGTTTAACGAAAGATTTTCAATGATCAGTTTAGCATGACCTTTCGACGAAAGCTAACTGTCGGGCAATGAGCCGGTCGCACCCCGCACACATACATGCGAGACCCCGCGGAGTGTGTCTGTGTATCGTTCGCAGCAATATCGGCTTCCTGGCACGGTGCCCTCCTACGAGAGCAGACTTCCCTTCCCAAAGCATCAAATCGTTTCCTCGTGTCGCGCGTATACAGAGATATACCATGGCACGGCACTAGTGTCCCTAATTCCTCGAATAGCCACTATTGTCTAGGACTGAACTGAACACCCGGTAATGATATCTAGCCATCGAGGATTGCAATTTCGTCACTTGGTCGTTTCGAAAATCTATCTCTCTACGCGAGAGAGATTTCTCCCCTATAAAATTTATCTTAAAGATGTTATATAGATTCACACGATTAATTATAAATATTAATTAAAAAACGTCACAAGAGCGTCAAATTATAATTAAATTATCGGTTAACGTCGTCATATAACTAGTAAGGAAGTTAGAAAATTTCTGTTGTAACAATTTCTAATAATACAAAATCGGAGAAATACAGAACGAAATAAATGAAACTATATTTAACCCCTAAATGATTCTTATAATGCATGCGATTCGAATATAAAACTGCTGCTGATTGTTCCAATTGTCTACTGAAGTCGGCTATCGATAAAGTTTCTAAATGCGACCTCGTTTGTTCGCGATTTCTCTCGATTTGTGCGCGAGCAATAGATAATTCGTAGACCCAATTTCGCGTGCGAAGATAATTGATCCGCGAAAGCCGCCGAGGCTTTAACACAGATGATCCTGCATCAGGCGCTCGCCCGTACACGCATTTTCGTAACACCCGACAGTGTGGTTTAAATTTATTAACACCGATATATTCATATCGAGCGTAGCGAAGTGTAAGAGACGCGATTACGAGAGATGATAATGGCACGGCGTAATGATATAACGATGCTAATATTCTATATCGTTACAGAATAGACCAGATAACATTACGCGCGCGGTTTTCCTTCAGAATTTTCCAAGTATTGCGTAAAATTAAAATTGCGCAACCGAAGAATACGAATGGAATATGTGAATTCAAATTGTGTGAGATATTTTACGTTTTGTGGAAAATATATATTTTAAGTTGATTACACAGCGTTTTAATCGACAGATGCGCCGATCGATTTTCGGTATTTGAGGCACACCAGGAAATTGCATCGGACGGCATCTGGAAAATGAAGCATTGTCCGGTCGCCGGAATCGTGGATTTTCGGTTGAAATTCCGAAGCGGATTGTCGACAAATCACCGCAAATTTATTGTTTCCCAGCGTAGCGGGGAGATTTAAATTGCAAAAGTGCGACGCTGACAAACACACAAATCCGCGATCTCTGATTAATATATTCGTACGATCGTGTATTGTTATCATTAAAGGGGTGTCAACACCTAAATTACAATTTGAAATTAATCAAGTTTATATCTTCGAGTGTCTCTATTTTGAAACATATACCGCTCGATAACGGTTAGATACGAGGTCGAATACGAAAGATATGATCGTGATGGAAAAATCCGTTGACATCTGATGTCGATATTTCGCTATTTAGGCGAGCGAGTATTATATTTCGTTAATTATTATAGATCACACGTTATCGGAGATAACTGCAATTGCGAAAGTAAATAGCTAATCTCTTTGCGTATATAAGACGTTAATGTAATTATTAGACGTCATTCTAATAAATAAGTTCATTGTCTAAATAATTCAATTTTTTCATTTAATGCCTAAGACTTCTCATTATCAGCCTTTTCATTTATCTCACAATCTATACAAACCGCATATTGTTGTGAAACCACAAACCTTGCAGCGATCGCCGCGTTCTATCGCGAGTCTGGTCACGGCGTCCGAAGAGATGAAGTTGCCGAAAAGTGAAGTGGTCCCCGCCATCTCGGTCTGTCCAAGAAATTTTAATTATATATTCTAGACAGAAATATCAACGTAAAAAAATTCTTTTTTCGAGAATGACGCTTCTTGTTTTCTTTTTAATAAATCACGATTTTTCGCGTTTTTTTCTTCTTCTTAAACAAATTCCACTTTGTCTCGAATATGTCTTTGTTTTTTTTTCTTTCTTGTCGCAACAGCGGTTTTGTTTTTATATTCAATCGACTCTACTCAGTTTTGCACGTCGAGCCGAAAATTTCTGCAATTTCTTTTCTCCATTTATTTCCACGTTTACTATAATTAACTATATATCGCTTTTACGACACCGACACGCGTAATACCTTGAGAACTAAACATTAATTCAGTTAATACAATTGGAGTTATAGAGACGGACGGAGACAGTCGCTGACTCGAAATTAATCGCCACGCGGATGTATTCGCGCCATTCGCGATCGATCATCGGTGCAGACGCGTCAAATTTTCTCTCTCTGCCTGGATCATAGCCGGTGGTACCCGAGTATTTAAATCCGCGCGTCAACTCGGAGACTGGGCACCGCCGCGCCGATGTGCAACATTCGAGCTTGAGCCTCGGGCTCGCCGAGCGTGACTACTCCGCTCCGCTCGGCATCGAGCGGAGCGGCCGGCGCGGCGGCCCGCAGGAAGCTGGAAGCCGACCCGAAAATCTCGCGCTCCTTTCCTCGCTTCCTCGTGCTATCCTGTTTTCGCTCTCGCCGTCGGCATTGCCGTCGGTGAAGAAATCCGAACGTCGTTAGATAAGAATGTGAAGAATAGAAACGCAAAATGCTGTTTTCAAAAAAAAAAAAAAAAAGAAATATATACAAAAACTTACGATATATTATAAAAGTACTGAAATTGCGAGGATTCTTACTTAGATATAATCCTAATGTATTGGCACTTTTACGATGTGTTTTAATTTTGTTGCAAATATATTTGTTAAAGTTTAAACAAGTTATTTATCGGAAACTTATATATTTACCGTGAAGTTTTAGCATCGTTTAACGTGCCTTAATATGCATCGCAAGTCTTTACCTCATTTTAAGTGGAACCGTCGTTATATCTGCATTACACGTGCGATTATTGCTATCGCGATTTCTCAAACGTGACTCGCATTTCTATAAATTGTAATTGAATGCATATGCAATGCGGACCCAAGCATATTTTCGTGAATTTTAGTTCTACATTACAAAGTGATTATGAAGTAATATATTATGCAAAAATGATTCAACTCTTATCTGTATAATCTGCTGCTCTCTGGAGACACAAGAAAAAAATGCATATATAACATATAAACGCATAAATACATTAATAAAACGCATATAATACATGGAATTGTATTTAAGAAAGATTATATAATAGCTCGGTCATTATATTTGAGATACGTCGACGCAAAATTTTATTTCCAGTGTTTCGCGCTATATATATAGCGGAAAAGTAAGTATATAGGTTTTGGGAGTTGGTTCCGCATTGCAGAACTGCGTCCAATTGATATGCTCTTATCGTTCTCGCCAATTACTCTTATTTGTCTTTATAAAGCTATAATACATGTCAGAATAGAAAAATAGAAACAGATAAAATGATTAAGGACCACGATTAAACGATTAATTAGCTTTATTATTCATACATCGTGTTATTAAAAAAAAATTACTAACTATAATTAGGAGAAAAATTTATCTAATCACGTCTAAAAAATAAAAAAAAACTGAACATTTGAGAAATAAATTATTAGATAATTATAAATTATTTAATTAAAAAAAAAGATATATAGATATGTTTAATTCAGAAAATAATTATAAATAAAATCCTAACATGAGATAAAATCCCTGCAAATACTGTTCTTTCTCAATATAAATTTGACCGTATATAGCGATTTTCACGTGAATTATAAAAAAAGTTTTGCTGCAACAGCAAAGAGTTTTGCTGAACTTTGCTATTGCAGCAAAAAGGTTTGGCAATTATTGCAAAATTAATTAGCTCTCGCAGCAAAAAATTTTAGTTGTCCGTATAGTAGCAAATCCTTTTTTTCCGTGTTTCGGTTCCGTTTCTCAAAGGAGGAATATATCTGTAGAAAATCCTTAGGGACTATCGATGAACGATCTTTACGATTGCGGAAAGGAGTTGCGCGGACTACGGAAGGATGGTGGAAGGAAGGAAACGGCAAGTCAGGTTAACGACCATCGGATAAGACGCCGGGGAGTTCGACGGTCGATAGGATTTGTGCATCGTAGCGCAGTGTAGGCTCGTACACCTGTGCGCGCATCTCCTTCGTACAATAAAAAAAAATCAAATAAAAGACGAAGAAATCAAAGTGTAATCTATAATGCCGACCGCGGCCTTAATCGCCTCTCATAATTCTTTCTCGATTTATCAGTTTGGCAAAAGATCGACCTAATACGTATAATATATAATTTTACAACATAGTTGGATCGGCATACGATAAAAGTAACGTCAAAACTTATTCGTGTTTCTAGATTGTTAAAACATTATTTAAGTGTTTTAATGTTAGTTTATTCTAACATTTTAGCATATTAAAACTTGAAAATTCTATTTCGGTGTCATAGTGAGATAATTAAACATACAAATATTATTATTATATATATTATATTATATTATTGTTATTTAATAAAAAATATTATAATAATTCAATAAATTTAATAAATTTTTTGTAAATATGCATTTTTGTAAATATGCGCTTTTACATAAAAAAAAAACAAATAATACATTATAATAATACTAAGTAACAAGTTTTTGTAATTAAATCTACAATGCTTTTAAATAAATTTTATAATATAAAACCAGAAACCCCAAAATGACAATCAATTTGACATTTGATAAGTATATATATAGCGATTTGTCGTAAAATATGTTTATTTTAAATGCCATGCCACATAACATTTAAATACTATATTTCGTACGATAAACCGTATAATGTGATATTGCGCAGTAGATGTTACTTAATTATTAAAATATTTAATATATTATTGCTAGCATTTCGTCATTCTAATTCAATATCTGAAAGAGTCTTATTTATTTAGTTCTTTATTTGCTTATAAAATTTTTTTCTTATATACACTAGGAAAAAAATGTTCTGCATTTTAGTAAATGTTAGTTTGCATACGACTGTGTTTTGTATGCAAACTAATATTTACTAAAATGCAGAAAATTTTTTTCTCAGTGTAGTATTTTTGCTATATCTTCAAATATCGCGCAACAAGAATTTAATACACGCACGCACGCACGCACGCACGCACGCACGCACGCACATACATATATATATATATATATATATATATATATATATATATATATATATATATATATATATATATATATATATACACACACATATATAAGATATATATACTTTCTGTTATTCTCCGGTTATTATAAAACATAAATATTTCTCCAAATTCTCGAGCAATTTTTATTTAATTTATTCGACAGGAATTTTTGGAACTTTTGCGGAATTCAAATCGCCGCGAATCCGAATTGGAATCGCGCGTTTTGATTGGGTTACCCCAGCTTCGTATCGACAAATAGGAGACTTGCCTTATCGACGGTCTCTTATTCAAATTCTCAGTGAGAGATCGGTGGCTGACGTGCGAGCAATTTCCCACTATCAGACTATCTTAATGCCGATAATGTGAGCAATTTTGCAATTAAGTATTCGCGTAAACGTCCTTCGTCCGCTATATCTAATCATGACACGCTAAACGCCGTTCTTGCATTGCGCGTTACGTTCGTTGGCGTTTTCAAGTTCTCGAAACTCGCAACTTTTAAGGCCCGGACACATAGAAAAACTTAAGCAGTAAAACTCAAGCAGTAAGCAAATCAGCCAATCACAGTCAAGAACTTAAGACACGGCCCTAAGCGGTAGCGAATCCATACCGTTGATTTCTTACTGCTTAAGTTTTACTGCTTAAAGTTTTTCTATGTGCCAAGACCCTTAGAATCCCCGAGAGAATTTGCCGTACACGGCGAGATTGCAATATGGCGTCGTTATGGTCGATTAATTTCTACAACGAGGACGATTTGTCTTCGAGTTGACAAGCGCAACGAATTAAAGTAGTTTAGATACGATTCGCGATGAGAGCCTCATTAGTTATAAAGCGCGGGCGAGCTCTGAAGCTATAACCTCTGACTCGCGTCGAATCGAAAGATTCATTCCGTATGCGAGCCTATTTGAATATCGCAATATTGGATTGGGATTGGAGGGCGACGGGAGAAGCTCCCTCGTGGCTGAACTAAAACGCGCGTCAGATAAAATCGATGCGTCGGGTCGGTAATGTCTTAAGGTGATCTTAAAACTGTCTGTAATACCTACACTCGTTTTTAACAATATATTTGCTTCGTATAAAAATTCTACAATTTGATGTTACAAAATGAGGGTGCAGGTCCATTTGCAGTAGACATCAAGGAATATCATACCGCGTTTGTAGAATTAGGCTGAGACTCCAAACAAAAAAGTTAGCGAAAAGTACGATAATGTACGTATAACATTACGTTCACGTAATCGTACTTTTTGCTTAACTTTTTTGTTTGGAGTCTCAGCCTAATTCTACAAACGCGGTATGATATTCCTTGATGTCTACATGGACCTGCACCCTCATTTTGTAACATCAAGTTGTAGAATTTTTATACGAAGCAAATATTATTGTTAAAAACGATCGAGTGTAGGTATTACAGACAGCTTTAGGATCACCTTAAATACGGACGTTCCGGTGATCAGAGGTCGAGCAAATAAGTTTTAGTCCCGGTTTACAATAGGTGTTTTAAGCCCTAAGCCTTAAGAAATTGTTCAATTACAGTTGAATTTGACGAGAATAATTGACTGTGATTAAATTGGTCAATTTCTTAGGGCTTAGGGCTTAAAACACCTATTGTAGACTGGGACTTAACAAAATATATTTGTTTGCAATTGTTGTTTGCAATTTTCCAAAATTTCTGCATTTAAAACGAGAAAAATATATATTTTTGGCGTTGGAGAAAGAGAAAGCGAAGATTCTAAATACGAAAGTGCAAGCAACACGAACGGACCTAATGACCTAGACAGCACGCATGTTTAAAATCGGGACTTGTCATAAGACGTTTTAAAGACTAAGACGTCTTATGATAAGATGTCTAAAAAGCGTCTTAGTAATGTCTTACTTAAGACATCTTATGTCTCGATTTTGGACATATATATGGTGCTGTCTGAGAAATCATTACTAAATCGAATAGAGATAAATTATTCAAATGTAATGAGAAATTATCGTAATGTTGCATACACAGCGTCTCGACTATACCGCGCGAGAAAAACGATATAAATCCTTAGTTTGTTATATCTCTCGATAACTATATATATTTAATAAAAATCAAATAAAAAGTACACTCACCCTTACGGTAAAATTCGCATGTCGCATATTCCTCGTTCGCCGTCTTCTGACTCGAATGCCTTGTCTTTCTTAGGAGGAATCCGGGCGCGTCGTGAATCTCCGCGCCACGCAGTGCGACCCTCGAGCCAATCGCCGTCCGTCTCGCGGCCGGCCGCTCCGCGACGTGGCGTGCGTGTGAACCTTGTGGCCGGCGCCGTCGCGTTCGGATCGCGGATCGCGGCCGCATCACGCGCCAATAAGTCGCGTTGCTCCACGCGGACGTCGCGGATCAGACACTCGTCTACTCGGTAAGTTCCCGCGAGAGACGATATTGGAAGCGCCGGAAGAGCGCGATCGAAAGCCCCGCGTTCGTTCGAATTAAGTTGTCGGCCGCCAGCCGCCACCCTCGTTGCGTCCGCGTCGCGTTTGTTTGTCTGTCACCGAGTCTGTCTCGCGATTCTTGCCGCTCGCGGGTTTGTTTTGAATTATCGCGCCGGATCGCGAAAGTTACGGTTGTTGAAAGAATGGCGTGCTAAAGATCGTCACGTTTGCCGTCACGATTTTTGCCATCACAGCGGAATTTAAATCGCCGCGGGAACGCGGTCGTCGTTACCGATATCTGTGTGCTTCTCGCTGAGAGCGAATCGCACGATGATGGGGTAATTCATCGCGAGTGCCGGAAGTCTCGCGCCTTGAAGAGTACAGCTCGTCGTGATAAAGGTTAGGGATCTTATAAATGACTGCGTCGCTCGATGAAAAGGACGTTGCAGACAACGGCGAGAGCAGTACTTGATCATACTTGATGGGACAGACGACGGCGTCGCAACGACGATGCAGCGATTGGTGAGTGAGACTTATTCGAGAGATAAAGATATGAATTCATTAATCGATTAATCAATTTAAAAAGGCAACATTTAACAAGAATACTATTAATATTATTAATTTTTATTAAATTTATAATTTTTGAGATATAAATTAATTTTATGTATTGAAGAGACACAGCTTCTTTTCTGATCAATTTAAAAGCAGCAGTTGTCTTAACGTATTTAAAATTACATTTAAAGTGGCGATCGTGGCGCAGAGAGATGTGCTGATCTAGTGAGCCGGAGGATCCGAGATCCGAGTTCAAATCCGACCAAGAATTATCGATTTTTATTCGATCGCCACCTCTCGGAAACAGGGATCGCAAACCCACCGAGAGTATCTTGCCACTTGCCTAGCTCTCTATATTGGAAGAGGGTTCCCTAGGTTATAGGGGTTGAGCGGTTGAACAACAATGAAATACGTGCGCACAGTTTTAATATTTGCTATATCATAATTTTATTTCAAACATGCTTAATTTTAATAAAATTTCACTTTTAATAATGAATTTATAAACCTGTGTAATTTTTTTCTTACCAGAAATAATAATTAACAAAGGAGATGGTTTAATTTGATATCCAACTGGCCATCTATTAAATATAATATTCAAATACACACACAGTGATGAGGCTGTTCTACGAAACCTTTTAATTATAATTTTGTAGAACAGCCTCATTGTAAATTCTATAGCCTCATTCTATAACTTAGTTTTCACTTGATAAGGACGACAAATAAACCATGGTCAAAACGATGTGTATTTGAATATTACATTAATAAACGGCCAGTTGGGTCGAATTAAACTATCTCCTTTGTCAATCATTACTGGCAAAGAAACAGATTACCATAAGTTTAAATTGATTATTAAAAGTAAAACTTTATTTTCTTAATTTTTATTAAAATGAAGCTTGTTTGAAATAAAATCTAGAATAATCTTTACTTTATTAAAATAATTTTTAATCAAATTTTTTTCATAAAAGTAACCACCATTCATTACAATTGATCTCTAAAGTTTACAGATCATCTTATCAAAAAGAAATAAAAGGTACAAAACGTGTTTATGACTTTATGATAAATATTTCTTTGATATTATTTCTTGATAATATTTATCAGGATACCTAATATCAAATTTTGTTGTTTTTAAAGATCAATTTTAACTAAATAATTTAGATTTTTTTGGATAAAAAAAGGTAACATTTAATATATACATATATATTTATACTTAATTAATTAATAAATTATCTATAATGTCTTTCATATGTATATATGTATATACATATTTTTTTCAAGGAAAATCAAAAGTTGATCAAAGAATCTGGCATTATGTGGCTCATAAACGCAAATTATGAAACATTTTATACGATTTTTCCTGATGAATACCTTTAATTTCAAATCAATGTGATTGTTCGTACGTTTGTTCCAGACACAAAGTGTTTGTTAGATTAGGGTCCATTTTTCTTTTCAGCTCTATACAACGTAATTTACGGAATTGATCGTGACATTTATGATCCTATAATTCGGGATTTATTGTTAAATTACTTTTTTTTACGAGCGATATTATATTTCCCGAGAAACAGATTGCATCTCGATAATTTCGCTCATTAAATCCAATGACGCCATCCCCGTCATTGTTATATGTATTAATATGAGTATATTGTACATATATTAACATATGTGCGTCAGTAATCAAATAACGTATTACCTATCGTAAAATATTGATGCTACGCAAATATTATATTTCGTATTTTGCAGGTTAAACGAATGTTATCAGTTTCATTGTAAGCTCATCAGGATGGAGAATATCATTTACAATTTGTCTCTCCATCTATTGGACAATTTATTGTTTAATTATTAATTTATTTCGTTCTATTGTACCTTACGATGTTTGCACCTTTAATTAAAAGAATTAAATATAGAGCTATCGATAAAATATATAATAATGACCGTACATATATCAGACTGGTACAATATGGTTCTATTGCTGATCAATATCGAAGTGGTCTCTTTTTTATTCATTATCCAACGATTTGATGTGATATATATTATTAATGTAATTAGCACAGACGTCCTAGAATTTATATATTCGTTAATTTTCCGTCGCCGCTAAAATTCGTGTAACTGGTCTCGTTAATTGGCAAAAAGGCGATTGACCCTTGGCAGAAGTTCACCACCCTTCGGAACAATCAGTGGCTTCCGGCGTGTCCCGCCTGTCTGTCTGTGAATCATTTTGATACTTCTGTATCAATGTTTTTATCCGCCTGCTTTATTTAATACACTCATTGGGTGATGCATTTTTTTCACCGCGCTATTCGTCATTGTTTGTGAAGGCGGTCACCGTTCGCCTGACCTATTCATTATCTCCTCCTTTCTTCCTTTTATCATCATCGAATGACATTTTAATATTCAAGTCGTTTAATGATTTGGTTATATTTTAACCTATCCCATAAGATTACATCTAAAGAGAAAAACTTCTTACCCCATGCACATAAATCAAAGATATAATATAATTATATATTTGTTTCGCAAATTTAAAAATTGCAAAGGAATTAAATAATTTCTCTCTTTGTGAGAAAAAATTATTAATGTATTATTAAAATAAATTTATTTAATGCAATATATTGTAAAATAAACTTTGATAAAACATAAAATTAAACAAAATAATTATATAAAATTATAATAATTAAAAAAAATTACATTACATTTTTTTTTAATTGAGAGTAATATGTTATTGTTATTTAATATAAATATCTTTCTAGTAAATTAATTGTTAAATTAATAATATGTTTTTTCTTTTAGAGATCTTTTTTAAGATAAATTTAAATTTAAATTTAAGAATTTAAATAAATATTATTACAAAAATTAACTTTTTGGATATATGATAAAGATAACGGTCAAAATAAGAATGTAAGTTTCTCCTAATTGTAACTTAAGATAATTTAAATAGCATCACGCAATTAACTGCACGAGATGTAAGCACTTTTCAATTGTCTACTGGACAAGATAGATAAAAGGGTTAAATTTAGGTTTTACTATTCGCGAGACTCAGTGTCGTGCCGATTGCCGGTGGCACCCCACCGCGCCGGAGGGGCCTCTTCTTCCGGCGCAGCACCCACACGTCTTCGGCAGGATGAATCCGTCGCGGGACTTACTTATCTCTCTCGCAGCGCGTACTTTTATCTCGCGGGAAGCGGCTGGTCGTTGGCCCACACTTGGTGCTCGTTGCTTTAACCGGCCATTCATCGCGCGTCGTTATACGTTGATGACGGGCTTTAAAAGCCGGCCGATGATACCGCGTGCGTTTCGGGTTCGACGCGCTTTATATATACATATTAATTGGTCGATAACGCGACGGTTATCAAACTACGACGAATGTAAATTCGCGTAACTCGCCTTCGGAAATGGTCCATTCCGGTTCGCACGGCCTTATCCAGGCCTGATTTAAAATTCGTTTTTACGTAAGTCCCCATCGCGTCGCGTAAAAGAGTCACGGTCGGTCTTGCTCCGCGTGTTCTTGGCGCGAGACACTACCGTGTCTCTTGATCCTCAGATAATAGCTTCATTCAGTAGATAAGTTTAAATATCATTGCTATTGTTAAATACAAGTATGTCACGACATTCGGATTAATTAATTAGTTTTATCACGATCAGTCATAGAGTTTAGCTGTAATTTGTTTAATTAATTTGCTAATTACGTGGGTTGATTATGGCATGCGGTGTGATATGCTTGTTATATTTGTGAATAGTGCAAAAAATATATCGAAAGCTTTCAAATTAATAAATACGTATTAATTAAAATATAATAGATACTTATATAATATGATAAGGAATATAATGAAACACAGTGTAATAAACTGATATTTCACAAAATCAGATTATATAGCTGGATTAGTAATTATATTATGAACTGTGTTACTATCACTTTATGGCATATCATTTTCGACTTCTTTAATTAAACGGATTTTATATAGGTATAATCAATAAGAGAGAATTAACATATATATTCCCAAAATATAAACGCATTTAATGAATTGTATCTATATATTCGTACGTTTATCATGTAATTATTAAACAAATAGAAAAATAAAATATCAGATTTTATTTTTGTAAATTTTTGCATAAAAGATGGATTTTTCTCACAAAATGAAAAGAAATGAAGAAAGAAAGCAAAAAAAAAAAAAAATTCTTCAATATTTTAATGTGCTCTAATTGTGTGCTCTATACATATAGGGTAATTACTGGAGGGAATATACCAGTGTGGGGAATATGCCACTCGTTATGTTTAACAAAGCTACGGCTAAGAGCGTTGTTGTAAATACTGTGAAATTGATAAAAATATTATATCTGACGTTTTGCCCAAGTTTTACTTACTTCCTGTCAGTATTATAGTTTTTATGGGGTAAGTACAATATGACAAGTTTGACAACGTACTTTTTAGAATTTTCTTAGTGTTTTATATAAGATATTCTTCAAGCATTACACTATTTTTAACTCGATCAGCTTGTCGTTTTATTAATATTGGTTAGGATGAAAGTATTTAGTACGTCGCCGATTCGTTTTACTGATGACAATCGTATAATACAGGCTCATTTTAATATAAAACTGCATTTTTGGGGAATATGCCACTACTTTTAGATAGGGGTAAAACGCCAGTACTGTTTACAGCTTCCTAACCTACTAGTAGGTTAGGAGAAACTGTAAACAGTATAAATAAATATTTTGCCATATAAATATTAAAAAAATGTTGAAAAAATGATGAAAAAAAAACATTGAAAAATGTTGAATAAATACGTTTATTTAATGCGCTAAAAATATTATAGGCTACGTACTTAATATTTTGCAAAATTGCATGCTCGAATAATTTAAACTACTTGTAGCACACAGAGTACTTTGAAATGCAAAGAAAGTAATAAAAATATTTTTTTACATGTTTTTAAACAAGAATGCCTTTCTAAAGTTAAATTACTATACATGTTTGTATATGTTGCATATTACCTACATACCCGTGGGTAATATGCCACTTTGCAACACTTTTGTATTTCTTTCTTTTTAATAGTAAACAATCAAAATATTTCATTAAAACTATATATAAATAACAGATAAAGGAAGGAAAAAGAAGACCAGTATGAAAAGATACCTCAAAAAGAAAGAGAAATAGGAAAAAAATCATATTTTTCTTAAGTGTGGCATATTCCCCCCGAGTTACCCTACATAGATATTCAGTCAATACGTTTTCTGTGATATACAAATGGCCTCCTATCGACCGTGTTTTAATTAACATGCGATGTAGAATTAATTTCCTCCTTGTTGCTGTATCGATCGCGCATAGGAAGGGGGGGAGATAGAGGCCAGAGAAAAGGACAAGGTGTCCTGCGAGTATCGTTAAGGAAGGGTCAGGTGCGTTCGACAGCCGTTTGTTATCGGGGACTCACGTATTATACGTATACCTTATATAACAATTCCCCAAGTATCCACATATGTGCATCACGTATATGTATAGAACGGAATTACGGAAAACGTCACGTATTTTATTAAGTTTACCCTCGTTTTTCGAACGCTGCGCGTGCTCTCGCATTTCTATTTATTTACATCGGAATAACTTTTTCCGCGGGCGAATTTTTCCGCATCTTCCTCGGCAATTTATTTTTTCATGCTGTAATGCATTTGTCGCGTTATACTCGCCGTGAATTAACGCGATAAATGCATTTAATAAACGCGTTCAATTTTTTTCTGTTTTGATCGAAAAAGTGATCTAGCCACAAAATATAGAATATTAAGTATTTGGCATTAAAAACCGATTATTTAACAATTTGAAATTAAATTTATAATAAATAGTGCAAAAAGTATAACAATATAGAAAATAGAAATTAAAGAATTAAAAAGTATAAAATAGAGGTAAGAATAAAGAAAGATATAAAAATAATAAGAGCAATCTAAAGAAAAATTCGTGGTTAGGATAAGCAATTATCGCTAGCACGAGTATTGCTCATTTAAAGGCACATTTTAATTAATGGCTCTATAATTAATCTTTAATGTATTTTCATGTTATTGAAAGAAAGAAGACAAACAGAAATTTCGAGAAGATGTAGAGAACCCATTTCAAAAGAACACAGCCAACGAGGAACGGAAGAATAGATCTAATATTAGAAAGCCCGCGGTAGTCTCTCGTGCACCTTCATTTGCATTTGCATTTTTGTCCACTCCAGACTTATCTTTTTCCACACGTAATGAATTTTCCGGATGACGTCATGCGGCGCGATCCTTCGCTCGGGCGACGCGACGCGTCAAATAATATAGCTCGGACTCACACGAAGGGCACATAAGTAATTCCGCATTTGCATTTCTAGGGTCGTCCGTTTTAATAGAATCGATCCTAGGTAGTCCCGGGAGAGAGAACGTTGTTTATCTTGTCAATTATTCAACAAATCGCTTTTACCATTTTCGAGCGCGCCGTGCGACACCGGAACACACATGCCATCCGAATACCCGTTCACCAACGCTTACGAATACGGGCCCTTCCATTCCGAGATCGAATGAGAACGAGTGGGTGTGCGGAAGAAGACGGAGGCGACATGGAGCGTAGATGTGCCCCCGGATTTTGTAAAGTTTTATTTAAAAAGTTTTTATAATCTATATATATAATATATATAATATTTCGAGTTTTTGTAATAATACGTAATATTTCCTGTGTAATAATAATATTAATAATTTGCAATCTACTTTTTTGAGAGAAAATTACTTACAAAAAGTTAGTGCTTTACGTTTAAAATACAGATATTATTATTTATTATTAAAATAAAAAAAATTGCGATCTATAATTTGAGAATAAAATTAGAGGGTAGAAAATAAAGAAAATGGAATTGTGTGTGTGTGATTATATTTAGAAAGATAAGGAATTAAGTAAGTAAGACTAATAGAAAAATAAAATCTTAAAGGCTAATCAATATTGAAGCGCGGGATCAGGAGATAAAAGCGACGAATAAACTGGCGCGCGGCGCTTCATTATACTGCTACTCCGGATTCCGATATTTCTTCCCGTCTCTCCTCGTTTCCTTTTAAATTACGTAGGAGATTCCTAAAATCTCCATATCGGACAAAATTACTTTCGCGGCGACTGGAATACGGAAACTTCGAACTTATGTAAGTCATACGTTCCTTTTGGCGTGTGCGCCTGATGGCGAAATGCGCGATTTGCGAGAAAAGGGCGAAAATTCTTGAACGAGCGCCAAGATATACGCGGGGTCTTCTGCATTCGCATCCTTTTATTTGAATTCAATTGGTTTTAATGGCATTAATATTCAACCTAGATTCCGCATCATTCGTGAAAGGCATACTGATATGTTTTCTGGAGATACGGTCGAAAAGGTATTCAATTTTGCAGCGTGGATGGACTCTTTTCTGCATAATTGTGACAATTATGCAGGATTATCCCAGGATTCGTCGCTTTTCATTCGGTTTTTATTTGAATTTCTCGATAAATTTAATATTGCTGTCATACCTATATATATTTAATTTTTCACCTAGGCAATTTCGAAGTTTCGATAATTGAACTTCCGTTACAAAGACATTTTGCGCATGTAATTTTCAATTTTTTTTATGGGCATCGTGCATATAAATTACGCGGTGTAACTTTGGTCTTCTGAGACCTGACATACTTTTTAGGGGACATTGGATAGAAATGTGGTTTTAAAAATTTCATGTCTTCATTACTTCTGTTGAATATGTTTATTAGGTTTTGCAAACAGGTCCTGCATGCTCTTATTATAATTCACTCATTTGCTTAAACTGTCATCATAAGTTTTCTAATTAATTTCAATTAATTGCGAACAAATCGGCCAAAGTAAATTAATTTTTTGTTTATTTGCGCAAATAATAAACGTGAAAATTCTAATAAATCTGGTAACAGTGACACAATAAATGTAATGTAAATAAAGAAATCAATGTTAAATAAATAAATAATCTATAACAACAATAACAACAACAACAACAACAACGAAGGAGCGGTCGTGCAAATAAGTAAATAATAATTCGACGGAATTTTATTCAATTTTACATGCTGCCGATGGACTGATTTAAAAATAAAGCAAAACACACGTTATATATTCTTTAATAATTAATTTTAATCTCTTTATGTTCCAAATAAACACGCCTCGCGGGAATTGGAAACGGATTATTGATACAGACTACAGATATAAAACAAATTATCTAATCCTAGAGAATTTGCAGCACATTTCACGCGAAAAGAATTCTTTACTCACAGTAATCGCGAGGATCAAAGCTTGTCAATTTGCACGTGTCGCAATCACATGTTTTCGCTCCCGCAATTCTTTTTCATACAGTAAGACAGAAATAAAGAGAAAGGGAGACTGAAAGAAAGAAAGAGAAGGATAGGGGCGAGGAAGAGGGGGGGAGAAAGAGAGAGAGAAAGAGAGAGAGAGAGAGAGAGAGAGAGAGAGAGAGAGAGAGAGAGAGAGAGAGAGAATATATATGAATACTATTTTGCTTTCTTCGGGAAAAGGACTCTCTCTTTTCTTTCTCTTTCTTTCTTTCTTCAGACCGCGAGTGAGACGAGGACGGATTCTCGTGCAGAGAGAGGGCAGCGGGAAAGGTGGAAGTATCACACAGAGTGGGCCCTCGAAGGAGACGGGCGTCGGGCGTCAGTCGCGCGGCACGCGGCGCGCTGTTCGCATGCGGGTGCTTCTCCGTTCGAAAGGGGTGCACAAGTGCGTATTCGCAATCCTCCTGGGATTAACGCGATTGATCTCGCCGCCGGGGACAGGAAATGACGTCGTCGTCGGCGGCGGCGGCGGCGCGGAGATGATAGCGCGAACCACACCGATTGCAACATTGTACGTTCACGAGGCTTTGTCCGAAAACAGTTGGTCCTTGGTGCAATTGCAACGTTATCGTAACCGTCTGCCTGTGCAAGATATATATAGTTATTTTAGTTTCAAGATGTGGAAATTATGGTGACGACTATAATTCAGCGATGAAGAGACGATTCTTTAGCACAGCATTTTGGCTATTGCTCCCAAAAATCTGTTTTTTTTTTTTTTTAATTTGAGAATATAAATTAATCTCTGGATTTCTTAACGTGTTTTCATTGATTGCCATACGCAACTTGAAATTAAAATAATGAAATATATAAAATTTGCAGAGAGTCTTGCACAATAAATTCTGGAGCACTGATAAAAAGAATTTTTAAATTTTGTAAATAAATTAGAAATTTTTTCATTAAAGGATTAAATGGGGGTAATCTTTGATAGAAAATTTACCTTTACATCGAGATTACAAACGATTATGAGAAATATAGAAATTGTGTGCATGTGAACGTGTGTCTGTGTATACGCATGTCTAAATGCGTGTGGGAGAGAAGAAGGGAACGGAAACGAGGGAGGATACATACCGGATTTTTTTGTGTATAACGGCGATGTGTGTGCGAACGGAAGCGCACGACGCGACGCTTGAATTTGGGATCGAACTTTTTTTGCAACGGACAGAGGACATGTTGCGAATTGTGCCGTGTCACGTTTTAAAATTGCCAGCCAAAACCAGAGTTTAGGTTCCTCCCAATTGAAAACTTGTCGATGACAAGAATTCAGCTTGTATCAATATTCACAAAAAAGCGGATAACGCAATTTTTAAGCGCGAAATAGAATTTCTTTTTCCGAATCTCGTGAACGAGCAACAAATGGGAATTTGTAAAAAAAAAATTAAATACAACTAAAAAAAAAACACCGAAATAGAAATCTGTCTATATAAATCTATCTGATACTTTTGAAACTATATTGAGCCTAGAGACAGTAAAAGGTGTGTACATTTGTATACATTTTAATCGATAAATAATTATTGTAAATTAAACGGGCGAATTTTTGGTCAATTAAAGTCCAGGAACTCAAACGAGATCGAGCTATATAAAATCTTATTTAGTAGTTAATTTTAAATTTGTATAATTACTCCGCTTTTAATAGAATTTTGATCTTAAACGTGATTTCAAAGCTTCTTAGCGTGATTAATTAAGGACTTGCGAAGTACGAGTGTAAACTCAATTACCGATAAATTATGTAAAGTCAGTTTTATAAAATCAACTAGTAAATAACGCTTAATAATGGAGACAATCGAGCTATGAATAATTAAATAAATTATACCAATATGTGCATGGTAAGTGTCGAGAGATATTTGTCGTAAGCACAGTCAAAATTCTTTTTAACAATGAATAAGTTATACGTTGTAACATAAACGATATCGATACAGCCTCGATATAGCGTGCGAGGGCGAGTCATTGGTGTACCGATTTAGATGCGATTAGCACATATGGAGTGAATTATTTGCACTAGTCCGCGCTCCGGAAAACCCCCTGAGTGCCCCGGCCAGGTTGATTCATGCCGCACAAGGTACGCGCGCGATATATTTCACGGTCTAGGTTCAAGAAACGAGTACAATTTTAATGCAAGCAGATAGATGGCCCGGTTAGAAGAACTTGCGTTCTACCAGCACTGTACTGCAGGGCTTCGCGTACGTTTTCCCTGAAGCATGTTTTAATCTTTTTCTTTTTTTTATCCTAAAGGCTCCTGGATGGTCACCGCGGCCATATTGGATTCTTACTATCGAGGCGAGAAATAACACCCTATTTTATGTTGCGGTATTTTCTGAAATAAAAAGACATTTTAATAAAAAATCACGACAGATCGTTTCAGCACACTTCGAAAATTTAACGGATATACTATATCCTTTTCCTTCGACAATAAACAAACAGCCATAAAACGAAGCCTAAACATGCGGAAAAACAAGCCGTTTTTGACTATCGAAAGTACTTAGTGGAGAATGTTCTTTCCGCATATCTATTTTTTGCAAATCTTACCATACGTTAAATTTCACGAGTTTCACGAATACGTTAAACGTTATAACACAAGTACAGAGCGAATAATAAAAAAATATAACGCAACGCAAAATAGGTTGTCAACATGTTACAAGACAGAATTCTCCATTGGAGAGAGTGAGAGGAGAGAGTTCTTATTTCTGCCGCGACGGTACGGCGCCACTGTCAATGCGGAGTTCTCGGCTGACCATCTAGGAGCCTTAAGAATATATAAGGATATAAATATTTAAAATTAATTTCAAGCGCAAAACACTGCACATAATGAAGAGAATATAATGATTCCAAATATTTGCAATTTTGAACATCTTTTGTCATAGATGTGGATATCTACAATTTATTTTGAATAAAATAGTAAGAGATACATATGGATATGATAAATAAAATTAAAGAAGTCGTAAGTCTTTGATTGATGCAAGATAAAAATATAATACACAAAAGCATATAGAATGATCTTTTCCGATAAAATTTGTTAAATTACCTTAAAATAAGAAAAGTTAAATTAGATAGTAGTTAAATTGGACAATCTTTATGCTTGTTAAATCCTTCAGATCGTTTCGAAATGCGATATTATAAGTGGCATTGTAAACCGTCAGATGCGAGGATAAGAAAGAAGGAAAGATCTTTACGACTCAGAAAATACCCGCGCGAGTGGGCAGTTGCAGCATCATGGCCGATTTTCTCTCTCTTTCTTGCCTCGTTTTTTCGTCTTTCTTTCTTATTTTTTTTCCCGAAAGCAAAGAATAGGGAATTTGCATGAAAAAAATATTACATTTTTTTTGTTTGTAATTTAAATATACATTATTATAAATTTATTTACAACAAAATTTTAAATTTTAATCAATAAATAGGTATTCAAAAATTAAATTAAATTTTAATAATATTTGAAATTTTCTGTGCTGTGAGAAAACGATTTTGATTGGCTGACAAGTGCATGACGTCACATTGCAATAGTCTCAACTCTCCGTCTGGTAGGCTGCGTTTGGAAACGTCACCCAAGTGCACACGAGTATACTCCCTTCTCTTTCTATCTCAGCGAGTTATAGGTTATGTCAGCGTCAAACGGGAAGATTCTATTTGTATTCTCACGTTTTTATCTTGAGGTACATAAAAAAACAGTTTACCTGGTGTTTTAATAACAGTACTTTTACATAAAGGTACAAAACCCGTTTTATGTGTTTTTGCTTTACTCATTTTTAAAAATAAATGATTGTTTCAATGGTTAAAAGTATTACTTTACTGCGGTGTGACGTCACGGCGTTCGGGAAGACTCGGTCGTTTCCGGACCGTTTTCGGCATTTCAAATAATGCAATATTTTATTATTTATTTTCTCGGTTATTTTGCGTTAAAAAATTATTAAAAAAAAGACAATTAAAAGAACATACAAATTATTTAATGTAATTTTTTAAAAAAATCACGCAAATTCCCTATTCCGGAACACGCGGTCTTGAGTGTACGTGCAGATTTTCGTTTGGATACATAATAAGTTATAGATACGAGCGGATCGAGAAGAGCGCGTTGATTGAATCTATAAATAGTATATAAATAAATAATGAAACTTGTCCGGTGTCAACAGATTAGATAAATCATCCATTTTCTACAATAATTTTTAGAACTCATTTCGCTTATTGACCATCAAACGCGCGCTCTAAGAAATTTGATACGATTACTAAGCGAGAAAGCAATTCGGTGTTTTACAAATAACAGTTAATTGATTCGGAATTTATTGAAAGATTAACTTTTTAAAGACTTGTTTTCTTTCCGTCCCTATTTAGTGTAACGTACGTCAGATCTTCATCCAAATTTAAAAACAATTATACTGACAATTTCTTCCGCATTGAGGAACATTCACGAATATTTTGGAGATTCTTTTACTTATACATATATGCGCGATACTAAAAAATTATCAGTGTTTATCGGTAAGTGTGATATTACACAGCATCGTGTGTATAGCATCATTACCGTTGCACTTTGTTTCATGACATTACTGTTTTTTATCGTGCTCCCTGCGGTTAAATACGTAATAAAACTCACATTATCCGTTTCATGGTAAACGTGATACGTAGGAGATGTTTTCCGCTAAATACCGCCATTTCCTCCGAAATCATTTCCTCTCGAAATTGCGCGCTTGCTTTTCCGAATCTACGTCGACGTGGATCGTATCTCTGGAGTATAATCTTCATTAATTTGTTTTTTGTTCTTTGCATATCAATAATCGATTTTATAATAAAACATAATTTGTAAAACTATGAAAAGTTTTAGAATTATTTTTTAATTTAATATTTTTACTTTAAAAAATTTTTTTAAAATTTTTTTTTAATTTAGATCAATATTTTTGCCAAATAGAATAATACATTTTCTTTTTGTATGTAAAATCTGAAGTTGTTTTAAATCGGTTCAAGTGATTTTTGAATTTCGGAATAGGTCAAGCTGACGATCGAAAGAGGCTATACTTGAATAAAAATATTGCTCCGAGGCATCTCATCAGGGTCTTCGACCGAGTCTCTCTCTTTCTCTTCTTGTCCCCGCAGTCTTTTATCTATTGTGTTTACCGTGGAAAGAAAGAAAGACTCGCGTCAATGTCCTGATAGGGAGATTGCGCAGTTCACTCAATCGCGTTCCACCTGCCGTCGAGATCTAATGTCTTTGGAAAATTTATTTAATAAAAATTACTTTCAAAATTCCGTCTAAAGGATATAACATTATTTTTATCCGCAAATTCTTCGAGATTTCGTATTCTTTATTTGAAGATTTTTTTAATTAGTTTTGAGTCGATTTCCTCTTTGAGAAAATAACAAGTTTCGCATTTCACTTTTTTTAACAGAAAAATTGTGAACTTTTGTACCATCTTTGCACCTTTATACCATCTTGATCTGGAATGCGTTCATTATTTTCCGGGTTCTTACAGATCGCGAAAGTAACTTTATGGTCCTGCCTAAGATTGATCGTTCGGATCAGAGCGATCGTTTGTCTTATCAGGACATCAAGTTGCAAAGAAAAATCGCTGCTAGAGACGTAAGATGAAAACGGCGAGTATGTCACAGACAGCTAGAGAAGCAGGCGAGCAGGCAGACTGGCTGGCAGGCAGTAGTAGGGTGAAGAATGCCAGTGATTATCGAGACACGACGACAAACGAGGTCAGCCAAGCTCGCGTTGGCACGTTCCCCGGCGATAACGATCCTCTAGTTCTTTCGGCCCGCGTGTGATCTTCTTCCGGTTTCCGGCCGCCATTCCGATCGACTTTCCTTTATCTCATGTCCTCGTTCCCGGCATTTTTCCAGCCGTCGCCGTCGGTCGATGACGATTCTTCTGCCTTGTCGCTCGATCTGCCTTCGCATTTTCGCGTCCTTCATAATAAGATAACCTGCGTGAACCTTCGCGCTTTAACACGTTAACGGCCTGTTTATTACATGAGTTATCGCGAGAGTGAGAAACACGCGTTATATAATTCAGCAATCGACACAATCCCATCTAATCTAATATATGTAAAATATATATTTGTAATTATCTATTTAAAATCTATAATATATGATGTATATAACAAAATCTCCACTATGTTATTACCCTAAATTATATTATATATTAAAATTATTATTTTATTATTTTAAATTGATAGTGTAGGGGAGACCGGGGCAAAGTCGTCTTATGCTAGAGAGTTGATAATCATAAGAGTCTATGATAAATACGATTTTGTAAATAATTCTGTGACAAATATATTTTTTTGTAAATTTCCGAATTTTTCAAAATTTAATGTTAAATAAACACACATATATAAGTATATACTTAAATTCCATGTAAAAAGTATATGTATAATTATACATATGGAATTTAAATTTAAATTTGAAATTGAATTCAAAATTGAAAAATAACTTAGGTGAATTAATCAGTCTAAGATTCGTCGAGATTACTTTCCCTTTAATCGCGGATGCAAGCAAAATAAAATGATGGACCGAACGAAATTCTCATCAAGCGTGCGCGCAACTTTATCTAATAACATGGGGCGAGATATAATTATGTTCTCCTGACTTTTTTTTTATTTACTTCCGCTTTTTTAATATTTCTTTCAAAGACTTGTTCAGCTTATTCTCGGATGCGCGGCGTAAATAGTTCCAAGTTTCATCAATCTCGAAAACACAGGCGCGTATTTTCACGATATAGAATAGAAAGAATCCTTTGACCAACATATGCGAATCACGCTTTCTCCAAATCGTAGATTCCAGATTCTTTGATGAATTTTGCGATTGATTAAAAAGAATTTCAGCAGATTCCATCTTTTTCTATAATTTCTTGACTTCCGATATAAAAAAATTATAAATTTTATTAAAAATTTGATTATATTCCTTTTATCCTTATTTTTGTATTAATTCAAAAACAAATTTTTTTGTATCTACAATTTAAAGAAACTTTCGGAATATCTTGCAAATGTAGGTACATTGCGACTTTACGACATCGATTAGCTTTCACGCATGTGTCATATATATTTGATTAATAAAAATCCAGGATATTCTTTTTTGGATGACTTCCTTGGCTGAGATTCAACTTGATCCTATTTTTTCTCTCCCATCTTTTCTAATATTTCTCTAAGGTGACGAGAAATCTGGGCTCTTCGGGACCATTAAGTCCGGCAATCGTTTATCTGCCGAATACAAAAGAGCACTGTTTCGCGCGAATCGTCGAATGGTTCTTCTGGAACCGTACTTGGAACTAAAGGGTCCGATGAAGTTTGCATACTTTTTGTCCCCACACTCCCCAGACAATTTCTGTTGAGGCTGAATCTCGATTCGTATAGCCGACATTCTTTTTCTTATTCTCCCTTCATCGCGTAACAATGATACTATCTTTTTGGTACTTTGTGTTTTTGATAGTTGGCTCATTTTTTAAATATCAAAACTGTGATCTTATGAACGTAATAAAGTTTTAATTTGAGATCTTGTTACCAAGCTATTTAATTGAGCAAATTTACAGATAAATTAATGGGATTGCAATTTTCAGATTATCTTTCTAAGTAAAATAAAAGGTTTTTTATTTGTTAAATATATTATATATATATAAATAAACGCTGTGTAAGATTTTCAACTAATATTGTGGGACACGCAAACAGATGTGTTTGGAATAAAAGATTTAAGAAATAAATTTTCATTGCAAGCATTATTATAATAGTAAGGTAGGTTTCGATTACTACTCTTTCTAACCGGCTATAACTATCTCGTTAGGTCGGCGGATGGACGCGCCAGCCGCTGGAAAGCCCGAATCCGCAGGAAAGTACGAAGAAGCCGGTAATCACCGCTGTGGTCATTATCGCCGCGGGCGGCGCAGGAAAACTATCGAGTTGACGAAAGTCGGCCGATTCGCGAGGAGGAAAAAGGGAAGAAAGAAGAAAAGTTAAGTAAGGAGCGTGCAGCGACGCGAGGCATCGGTTATAATCACCGTCGTCGTTGCGGTCAGTCCAGACGCACGATCGGAATACAAAGAAGTAGGAAAGGAAAAAAGGAGGCAGGAGGCAGGAGCACCCGTCGGTGGGAGGAATAATCGTATAGTGAGGGGAAAAGTCTCGGCTCGTCACCGAAGACTGGAGACGTGGACGTTAAACGTAGACTACGTCCGGTCACGCAAGCGTCCCCATCGTCGATAAATTCGTCCTAATCCTAATCACGGAACCTATTCATTCATCCGATGGACGCTGTCTCGCGACTAGTCGCTCGAGAAAATACGAGACATTGATAGCTGTCGTGAATTATTTCGCGAGTACCTCGAAGAGATCGACTGATTACGCAGCGTTTTTTAAATACACTTTGAGCCCCCCTCGAGAGTTATTTTTAAAGAGGCACGAAGCCAACGGGTATTTATATTTTAGATAATTCGCGCTTCGGTTACTTCGAATGCTTCGAAAGGACCAAGATCATCCGACAACTATCCTAATATGATTGAGAAATTACTTGGGCTACTTCGCGCTTCGATCGTCCCGAACGGATTCTTTGACGTATTCGTTGGAATCTCCAATTTGATTGCCTCGCGTTTCGCGGGGTATCTCGAAAAAATCCGATAGATCGGCCTAGTGGAATCTCAATTCTGTTCTACTTATTCGCGCGTCTCGAATATCTCGAGGAGAGACTCGACATCCACCGGTGAAATTTTTATCTTTGTGCGAATATTCCGAAGGGATTTGAAGAGCCGTCGATATCCGGTAGCGGTGTGTGATCCCGACGGGAAGTTTGACTTTGATACAGTAGTGCGGTTTATCGTTGTTGAGTTTGCGTGAAACTTTCCCACGATCGTAGAGAACATCGGATCTCTCTCGCGAGTGTTGCAAATCGTGTGGGTAATCTTCTTCGGGAAAGCTGGACAGATGTGCACCGTCGTGAAGATGATACGTTACATAGCCGTCGCCGCTTTTCTCGTTGTGCTCGCCAGCAGCGGAGCGCCGGTATCTTCAATCATCTACGCGGACGATAAAGTGGTGAGTGGACATTTTATTATCTGCGTCGACCGAATCTATAGGTGAAGCGAAGGACAAAACGTGCCCTTGCCGCCCGCGATAAAATATTCAGTCAAGGCATTTTTTTATCCTTACACGAATAGTAATTAATCGATTACTATTTGTAAAAAATTTGCATAAAAAATTAGCTAATTCCTTTGAAAATCTATATATTTATAAATTGTCAGAAAATAATATTGAATGATAAACAGTAAAAACGTATAAATTTCTTCTTTAATTCATATTCTCCATATTAATGTACATTTTTAACTTTGTTTTTTCATATTTTCAGTTTATTTAGCGCATTATGCATTTGCAAACAAGTAAATATATTTACTTGTTACAAGAGATTTCTTGTTCGTCAATATTACTAATTGCAAGTATCTCGTTGCATTGAGCAACGATACAAAGTATCACTGTAAATTGCTGAATATTTTATGATCGCGGAAAATCTCAAGTTTTCGTGACTCTGAGAGTCGAGTTACGCTCGTGGAGATTACGAGGGCCATGTCATGGAATAATTTTAATGGCGCTCGCGCGCGAGTAATTAATTGTTACACTGAGAGTATCCAGTTTTAAATAATCGGACAATTGTTTGAAAATTAACAAACGGGTATAATCCGATAACTTTCAATCGGAATTACAAAAAGTCTATCAAAAGGCCAAAATAATGTCCGATCTATGATATTCAATTAATTATCAATGATATCTGGATATCATTAATAAGACATTATTTTGGCCTTGATCGTTTTTTATAATTCTGATTGAAAGTTATCGGATTACCCGTTTGTTAATTTTTGAACAATTTATTTTTTTCAGTGTACTATTCACGAAAAACCCAGGAAAGTCATATTTTATTAAAAGCCATTATAAACTTATACTTTCTTAGGTTATAATCTAGGTTATAATCTATATCGTAAGCTAATCATAATAAGCTATATTTTTTATATTAATTAAAATAAGGGTGTTTTTCTCTCACGAATTCAGTTATTAATGTTCTTATACGTACACCTTATTTAATCTCCACCTCCACAATATTGAAAATGTGTCGATACTTCTCAAATACGATTTCGATATTTCAAAATTCTGATAGTTTTATTTTTTGTATTGTCTGATTTTTCACAGATTGTATAATCGATTATCTCGCATATCTGACACATATACAATATGTATATACATATACATACATACAGTATGTTTTGCGATCGCGAGATGCAGGATCAGCCTTTTCTGCAGGACATTTAGCAGAAGGCAATTTAGACCGTATTTTAAAAAGAATAATGTAATCCCGGATAAATTCACTTCATGCCTATCAATTCTACGTTGCAACCAATTTTTTCTCTAAATTTTATAGAAATCAATAACGCTTATAAATAATCATCTTGCTACTATTTGGTACTACATATATATTTTGTTTATAAAAATTAATTCTGAAAAATATCTGTTTTAACTCTAAAACTAAATCTCTGTTAACATGAAATACATTTGGAGACTGCAATATTTCAAACCACTATAAATGTTCAGTTTTCAATTATTTGCGTGAAACAACACAAACGTCGACATGTAAATTTGTGAAAAAATTAAATACTTCATTTTTAATTATAAATCCCGTTTAAATTATACTTTTTTATATTAAATACAACTTTACGAGATTGTATTTTTTTTCAAATTTATACAATTTGCACGGATGACTGTCCGATACATAAAAAGATGAATACATATTATGAACAATAATACTTACATATTTTTAAAATGTTAATCTTATACGTAATTTAATACTGAAAAAATTGCATCCTTTCGGAATTAAACATATTAAATATTACGCATGATGAATATAAAAGAGATGCATCGATTTCTTCCGCTTTCCTTTAGCCTGAATAATAAGAAAAGATCATTCCAAAGGTTTTTTTTTTAAAGAAACCATCCCCTTTAACCTCGTTTATCTACAAGCATTAATCACATTAATTCATATAAAGCTACACGCATGCAGACAGAACTTTGTGGTGTGTGTGTGTGTGTGTGTATTCATAAGATACTTAATATTAAGCTGAAGCTCGTAAAGCCGACGGTTACGCGTCTGTGTGGGTATGACATATCTCGTCTAGCGTCCGGGTTTCCCTGTGGGGGCTTTGCGGTTCTACTAGGGACCAGTCCTATATAGTTTTCAACGTAACGTAACATTCAACTATCTTAATACATTAAGAGAATCGCTCGTAACTTTTGTAGGAAGTACTGATTCATAGATCTACGCATAAATTGCGAATAAAATATCTTAGTTCGTCATATTAAATATTTATAGGAGGAAGAATTGCGTCAGTGATGAATAATAATTCCGTTTCTTTAGATTAAAACGCATAGCTTTTGCGTTTTAATCTCTAATTTGTCACGTGAAATTTACATGGTTAATATCTAAAATGGAAAATTACAAAATATTTTTCTGATATAAAACGGAGAGAAATCATTCTATTTTTAACTATTTTATATTTTAAACGTAATAATCGCATCTCTCGATCAGTAGATTTGGTCAAGTCCCCAGTGGCGGAATGAATTGATCTTATACATGCATTTAATATTTAATCCGGCAATTATCTTTAATTCAAGACAGTTCTAATGGAATATAAATTCATCAAATATATGAAAAAAAGACATTGGTAGTGAAAAAGGATTTCCCTTCGCAAAGGTATGGTCTCTGGGGAATTAATGGTAACTATGTGCGTACATCACGTTCCGCGACATTAACTTTTTCCGTTGGTTTACGTGCACGGCTTTATTGCAATATTAATGACTGGTAGGAGAACGAGCTTAGTGCTTGCTACGTAACAAGTACAGTTCCTTTTTGCACAAAAATAGTTTCTCCGATTCGCTTCGCGTACTTTCTAACGTAAAGCTGCCGATTCATTAATCCGATTAGCGTTTCGTCGGATGTACATATAATCGCTTACAACTGTGTCCGTGCGTGATAATTAGCCTCGTTAATTAATCAAATTCTATTTGATCGGCCGAGTAGCGAAACGTATAAATTTCCAATCGCCGACCGACTAATAGAGAGAATTTATTATGTCGAGGACTTTGCCGGAGCAAAGGTCTAGGCAGCGGAAATTATAAATTAATTGTGCTCTGTGATATTTTAAGGTCTTAATACGCCGCGCGTTTTTTCACAAAAGCAGAGGATAGCAATTCCATTTTCCCTTATCCTTTAAAATGGCTTAATGTAATTTACGTAACTTCTCTGAAGCTTAAGCGCGATTATAATTTATCTTGATCATATTTAATTCAATTTTTATCCTACATGTAGAGAGAATCTCGGTCACTTATTGTCGCTTCTGGTATCTCCCGCGATCACGAGTGACAATAATGACGCGATGATAATACTTAACACACGGCTGTAGCGCGGTGATCTTACGTAAAGATAGCCACATAGCGCGCGGTAAGCGGAATAAGAAATGCCGAGCTTTCGACAAAATATTTTCGGGGAATATTTCATGTTACCTATTTCGTGGAAAATCCAACGATGCTCGGCATTTGTTGGTTTACGACTCGCCGAAAGGTCGCCGAATTACCATTCGTACTGCGGCACTCGAACTGGAAAGTATAAGGCGCGAGCGATTCCGTGTGTCGTCGTTAATATTGTCATCATTCGAAACGTGGTAGTAGCAAGTACTAGAAGTACTAGAACTGCCAACATTCTCTAGAGACAGCGCGTATTGTGGATGATAAGTTTGCGCATTTTGATGAACTTTATCGAGTCAATATAGCTTAGTTGTGTAATTTGCAATGAAGAACGTGGAGTTTATATACTATATACATATATAGCTTGTCGAATCATGTAATGGAAAGTGATACAACAATCATTTTTTATGCGCATACTTTTGCGAGATTTATGTATTCGAAATATATATTGCTCGCATATAACACTCAATTTCACTCATGCACTTTTCGACAGCTCATCGCGGCTTAAAAGCCATTAACCTGATTTATTAATTGCGTGGTATCAAAGTAAAATTTTACCAATGCCACCCTCACATTTTTTTATCATAACGAAACTCGCAGAACTGAGTCATCGTTATATACATTAGACTAATGAGCACGATAATTATCTTACCTCGTATTTCAATAATTATCAACCGCGTAAACTCGTCGTGGCTTGGTATACGATCGTACTTCTTTCACGTTATCTTTTCATCACGAAGTAGTAAAGCGAGGATCGCGTGCAATTATATTGCGATCTGCCATTTAAAATGCCGCGCGATCGTATTCTCGTGTGTATGTGATTATAATTTTTGTAGGTGACAAAAAGCGTCGAAGGAACAATAGAGAACGAAGAGGCATCTGACAACGTATCGAGGTATCGTTGAAATATTTGTTAGTTTATTTATTATTTGCAAGATTATTTCGGGATTTAGATCGTATTACCGATATGCGTGTGGGATTGTACAATGCGTGCTCTACACACGCGATATCATCGGCCAAACTTAATTGCTTACAATTTAAAAACCGTTGTGACATTTTCGTATCAGAATTTTTATTAATCTCCAGGATGCAGTATTAAAATATTGCATAGTGATTGTGAGATACAAAAGTTATACATGTATATTTTTTAATCTCTCTTTATACAAAAACCTTATTCAAAACTCTATACAAAATCTACGTAATAATAGTAGGTACATAATACATACGCGTTTACATTTTTAAATCTGAAGAAGCATATATTTATCTTGGGTCAAAATTGTAATTTGTGAGATTTAATTAACTTACATTTATATTAAACCCAGATTGTTTATTAAATCACCATATTTAGACTCTATGGCGGAGAGTAATGAAAAACGAAACTCTTATAGATTCAGATATATCTAATTTAGTTAATTTATATCTTACATAAACGTGTGTTATGATATTAATGCCATTAATAAAAAATAAGATTTCTTGTCGAAGAATAGATGTAAAGAAACGCGACATTTACGTAAAATGCTTTATGTGCGCTCTAATATAATGTGTTTCCCATAAAAGTTTCGAAACGCGTCTCTTCCGAGAAAGTTAGCGAGAAAATGCATTCTCCCCGTAGGACACGGCGTATCCATTCGGTTTATTTCCGGCGAATATACAGCATATGACACACGTTATATCTTCGATTCTTTTTATAGTTTCTATATAACTCGTCAGGAGTTCCATATATCTCGCGCGGGATATTCTGCATAGTTGCTGCCGCGCACATTGCAGTTTTTGATTTTTCTCCGTCTCTTTCTCTTACACTTGCTACAATACGTTAGCATAGCATTTACATACATTTTAATAATATACTTACAACGATGTCTCATTAATCCAAATGGATGAATCGAATGAACAAAACGGACGTGAGCGTAAAATTGCATCCGTAATCTCGCTTCGGTAAACTATGTATAGATAATATGTACTTCGATGTATTTTATTTATGTAGTTGCCGAATTGCGGCCCCCGATTGCGGGACGCACTAGTTTGTCTCGAATATAAAAATCACTGAATAAAGTCAAAGCGAAAAAGTTTAGAATGCTCTGAAAAAAAAGCTAACAGAAAAGTTTATCTCTCGATCAAATTTTCATTGAATAAATTTAAATTTTATAAATCAAAGTTGGAACAAGTAATAAGTATAGGTATTAATCTTTTAAATTAATTTCCAATAGATTGCGTGTCGTCCATAAATCTCCAAGTATAATATTCTTTTATGCGATTTAATATTGTAATATTATTTAAGATGATTTGCCAGATCTCGGAATATATTGCGTCTGATTCACATTTGCTAAGTGCGCCAATAATTCTGGAATATCCTGGAAAATCTCAGCGTCCCCGTGTAGCTTATATTATACCATAGCGAAACGAATTTTGCAACAGCGCGCCTCGTCATCGATCGGCAATCGCGAATCTAATTTTTTTGAAAGCTTGTTTGTGTCGGTCTCCGCAACTCTTGGCGCAATCACGGACTCGCATGTAATTTCACGTCAGAAAGGAAGAGACGGGGCCGTATCGAGAGCACTATCGCGTAATTCCGACCGTCCGACCGATCGGGGGAAACAGGGTGTATCTCTTGCCGCTAGAGATGTAGGCTCGGGGATGTAGGGAAGGGCAATAAAAAGGAAGGAAAAGGAGCGCATTTCCATTCGGCCGATTCGCTCGACAGATCGTGTTGCTTTTGCATTCACTTACCGGATTCGTTTGCATTCTCCGACGGGGCGGTAGGATGAAATGCATTTCTGCCAACGGTGCGCGCCGCAAATTCTTTTTCCTTCTCGTCGTGTTTTCATCTCATGAGTCGATACTATCGAAATGACGGAACGAGCCTTGTCCTTTCCGATTACCGTGAAATTTTCACGGCGGAATTTTCGCGATTTGCGTTTCGCAGTAAATCGCTTCGGGAAGAGGAGCAGCTTATATTATAGAGATTTTCTTTGTTCTTTGAACGATTGAGCGTTTTATTACGATAGTGGCTTAAATCAAGTTTGAAATTCTTGTCGAATATTTGAATCTATTGTGTAGGTACCTCCTCAGTTTATATGTTGTTATTACGTTGCTATTATTATTACATCTTTTTTACTAAAACATATAATATGTATATATAGGTATTTAATTTGCCGGTATTACGTACTTAAGTAATTTACATATTAATTTTTAATTTTTGTAACATTTACTGATTTTTCTTTTATTTTTATTACCTTTTTCTAGGCGATTTCCTTTATTTATAATTACTTTTTATGTCTGTACCTTAGAGATAAAAGATATCGTATGTCTATTTTTGAACATTTCAAGAAAACAAGGTTTAAAGTTTTAAATAAGGAAATGATATATTTTGCAGATATAAAATAAAAGTAGCAACTTTATTTATTAAATTTTTAATAAAGTATCTTAACTAACATGTTTAATAGTGCAATTGCCAGAAACACGTTGTACCTTGGTTTAAAAATTAGGCACTATAAAAATTTTTAATACGTCTTTTTTTAAACATTGTATCTTAGGAACTAGTAATAATAGATATATGAGACGCTTTATCATTATACAATTTAAGCTCCTATTATATTAAAAAAAATGTATTGACTCCATATTTTGACAAAAAACTGGAGATCCTTCACCACTAAGGTACAGCTATATATTTCTGAGTAATGATTATACGATATTTAAACTTCGAATATTTAATTTTAAAATTGAAATACCATTGCTCTTTGTAATTTCTTGATACACGGTTAATATGTCGTTAGTATGTGTGTCGTAGTTTTGAATTACGGCTGTATGAATTATGGCCTCCGTTTGTCCGCACCTTATTAAGTGCACAGCGCTCGTCGCTGTTTGGATGCATGCGGCGTTTTATTTTCCGTTGCGTTTTCACGTCCGGCGGCGCGCATTATTAACTTTTCTATTATCCTTAGAATTTCTGCACACTTTTGGCCGTATGCACATATTAATTTCCACTGTCGCCCGTTTATTACGCGTTTTGTGTTGATTTGCTTTTTCGTTTGGCCCTCTCTTTTGCGCGCGCTGCAGTTAGGATATACCGACCGCAACTATAGCTATTATATTTTGTTTTTGCGGCGGTTCTGCCACGACGAGATCCGTTCAACAAAAGCTAAGTAGCGGGATTCTGTCGACTTAACGACAGTTATTTCAGTATCGTGTTGCGCAGCTTTTTTACCTATATATATATATATATATATATATATATATATATATAGGGTGTACCATAAAGACCGGATCAACTCTTAAGGGTAGATTCCTGAGACCATTTGGAGACAAAAATCTTAATGCCAAAATGTCAGTATGTATATATATATATATATATATATATATATATATATATATATACAGAGTTACAGAATCCCGCTATAGTTGTGAGATTATTCGATAGTCGAGGTTATACGTTTAACCCTTGACTTTAAATCGCGATACGTTACATCGTTAATTATCAGCATGTTATGTAATTAAGCAACATTTTTACTGTATAACTATATTGCTTCTTTTAGACGAAAAAAAAATTAAGGCGTTTAATCATCACTACAAAATTTCAATGAATATAAGACGGAATTTTACTTATTTTTCTCAAGTTTAACTTAACTTTTTAAAAGAGTCCTTTTATTTTTTTCGCGGCGCATATCATTTCGACATCACGAAAATGTACACAAGCGAAGAGAGGAATATTTCGCTTTTGACAGTAAACGAAGCTTCCCGAGCGTTTCTCTGCTCGTTCGCGATGCAGTTCCGCTCACGAGCGTCTGCGACGTTCATGAGGCGCATTCACATCCGTCAGTTAGTTCCTTCTCGGATGCTTCTGCGGAAACTTCTTCGGACTGTGGATGAACGTAAATGGAAGTCGGGATTAACCGTCGGGGCATAACTCGCGCGTGAATAATTATGGAAAGTTTGCGGTGGGGGGGAGGGGGAATTGCACGCGATTTGTAGATTTACTTTAGGCAAACACCATGATCGCGCGCGTACCTTATTCGCCGACGATCAGCAAACATAAATATGCAAATGAGCGAATGATGAGCAAATTCTGCGTTGAGATTGCAGAGAATCTCTCGATATGCATCGAGCTATATGCAGAGCTGAGCTTAACGGCGGCGTAATATATAAGTTTCGCTCCGCTCCGCGAAATTAAGAACTAAAATGTGATCTCTTTATCCGTATATGAATAATCGTAATGTCTTAAGAATATTATAGTAAAAAGTACTTGTAATATATATATATATATATATATATATATATATATATATACAAGTAATGTATAATTATAATGAAATTATGATTCCAATCTGGAATAAATGTCCAAACCGACATTAAATTTGTTCTTACACAGGAAAAAAGAAGTACCAAGCTTATATATATTCAGATAACAATATATAATCTTGAAACGAGATTATATTGCGTTAAACGGAGAAAACTTACTTGTGAATGAAGTTATTTATATACAGTTAAACGAAGTTTTATATACTTCAACCAAGAAGAAGAGGTTAAAATAAAAAGTTGAGATTCTTATATAAGTTCTGATTTGACACTTCTTTTTTTTGCGTATAATCTAAATAATACAAACGTGTTTCGGTATAAAGATTATAGTTAGTTTTTTCAATTGACATTTTGCCGTTATTATTTCTTTCTGCATTTTGTGTTTTTAAAATCTTAGCGAATGTAACTTTCATCGGAATAAAACACGTACATTTATTTGACGTAAAATCGATAACATCAGTAAGAAGCCAGAAAAAAATTTAGATTTTTTCCAATATCTAAGTGGTAAAGATTTCAATGTATGGTTTCGCACATCATACGGTTTGCGCTTCACAAAGACGTGCCTGGAATTAGCAAACGACTCCCGTACCGACCGCCTCGTTATTGTACACTCCGTGCGTGCGTACGTGCGTCGTGGGTGACTATACCGCACGGTCGATCCCGAAAGTCGCTTTAGCTTATCGACTATAACACGCGCGCGTTGCTGCACGCGTATATACTTGGAGCGTCGCGGCGCCTGCGCCCCCATATCTTCCTCCCCTGCGGACGAACACGAAAACCATTTTCTGTCCGCTTGTGTTCGTGTGTCTGCCGCCGCGAGAATCCACCCTCGTTTCCAAGGGATGTTTCGAGGGCGATGCAGAACATCGATAATGCCGCATGAAAACGTAACGTCTGCCTGCCCGACTGTTTTGTACAAAACTTCACTAACGTGTCTCGATTCTTAAACAAAAGTGAGAAAAGACCATGCATATATTTATAGTTTGGCTGTATAGGCATACTTTATGAAAAGATTGTGATAAAAATACGAAATTAAGTAAAATTTATATAGCGATAGATTTCAAACGTCACAATCTCAAACAGCACTATATCCAAAATCGGGACATAAGACGTCTTTTAGCCATCATTTCGTAAAACGTATAAAAGATGTCTTTTAGACGTTTCACGTTCCGATTTTGGACATGCGTGCTATCTGGGATCTTCTATATAATTATATATCGTGCAAAAAAGATAAAGATATAAAATAATAACAATGCTTAAAGATGCTCACGAAAATATTTAAAGATTAGAGACAGTCTCATTCGAATTAGCCGAAAATTCCGACATTCTAATAACAATATCCCGGCAAATATTGTTCGCGATGTTTAACGGTGAGAAAGGGATCCTAGGAATAGATCGAAATGGAACATCTCGAGGGAAACATTTCGGACGTCTCGCAGCCGTATATACGAATTCGTCTTTTGCGAGACGTGATGCATGTGATTCCAATTGAAATCGTTAAGTCCGGAGGGATTGAAAGCACTTAGGTCGGATCACGGGAGAAAGCTTCCCCAACTCGGCCACAACTCGTCTTTCGAAGATCTGACCGACAGGCGGACGCGACCGCAGCAAGATGCTGTATTCTCCGGATACTTCGAGTATGTATTGCAACACGACCTTGGCATTTTCATCGAACATTTCATCCCGAATGCGGCTATATAACGTTACATTGCAACCGCATATCATGCACAGCGATATAAACGATTATATCGTTTGCCGGTCAAAAGAGTTGGACCATTTTGCATTTAACGTTGAACTATGTACAGCGAGAATGCTCCTCGAGCTTACGTACCACATTTGTACTATTCATTTAGCGCTAAATACGCTTATTCCCGACTCTTGACTCACATTTGCTCGCATAACGCGGCCTTCGTGTTATGGATAACTGAGTTTCCGGCACAATGGTCATTTGTAAACGCGCGGTATATATGCAAACTCATCTCTTTCTGCAAATGACATAATTATATATATAACTGCACGAGGTTCGCTATGCTATAATTAATTATACACCAACCATACGTGTGATTAAGTCTTATCTTGATTAACATTAATCGCTGTAAGGAGATAGCTATATTCTTTTTTGTGCATAAGCAATTTGTTTTTCATGTCTTTTAGCTTTCATTTCCATTTTTTAATACTTTTCTCGAATACGCTTTAACAAGTAATGTAAGTCTTTTTCTCCCAAAAAACTAGAACACGCTATACTGGTTTTTAATTATTCTATAGATAGACTATATTTATCATTGTTTTAATATTTTAAGATTAACGAGGGATATTGATGAGATTGGGTTAAGGCCATGATTAAATATACACAAGTGATTTTTGAGGCGCGATATCGAGGAGTTAATCGATGATTTTGCCGCCATTAATCACGTTAAAATCGTCCTCGTGGCGTGGCAGAGGATGACACCTCTTACCCTAGCTTTCAAATTATTGAAGACCGGACCCTTCATCATAGCATCGTATGATTAACGGGTAGGGCTTACGGTTTCTCGGATATTGTCAGAAAAATATCACATTTCGCGCAATTATCGAACTTGCAATTTAACACAATTTAGATATTAATAATAAATTTCTCGAATAAAATCGAAGTATAACACATTTAGAGCTTCGCTTGCTTAAGAAAGTTTAAATGCAATTCGTGAATTGGAAGTTTTAACTATAAAAAGTTAGAGCTTTTTTGAAATGCATTTTACACTGATTGGAGAATTAAAACTTCGTATATGAAGTTAAATGAAATTGTGAATTTACATATTTATGGCACATATACTTTATTACTATAATAATATGGCATAAATTTATGTTACGATAAGTTTGTGACGTCAAGTAGTTGCACGCAGAAATTCTTAAGTAACTGAAGTAACTTTAATAATGCATATATTGCTTTTTTAATACCAGCATTATATTTGAATGAATACTATATATTGATCGTATGGATCTTGTAATGGTTATATGTATCCCATACGTTTATTTATATACTAGACACCACACAGACGCGTGCTTCGCGCGCGCTATTTAGCTTTAACATTATGCTATTACTATTACACTATTAACTCCTTGATACACACAACTGTCAAAATATACGATGACAGCTGCAAATAAAGTAAGCGCAGCGAGAGAACCAATCGGGATCGCGGAAAAGCGACAACGATTAAACTTCGATAGATTCGAGTATCGACTTTACATCTCTTTGTTAGATATGGATTCTTCAGAGAGAATATTAAATCGATACTGTTGTACCGGAATAATTAAGTGCTTGAGAAATTGAAGGAAAGTTATTAAAATATTTGTCTTTTTATTTTCGAGCACGGTAATGTAAAGTTAAAGCACGTTGCTTTAAAGCATGATAATACAGCAATACATATATATATAAATTATACAAATATTTTTTCAAATATTTGACTTTAATTAATAGTTTGACACACGTTGCAATTATAGTATATATATACCGAGATATATACTAATAATATATAATATCCGTATCTTATACAACAATGTTTAGTTAACGATACATTGACATATCGTTGATGTAATATATTATATTATATACCACTAATCTATTAATATATTACTATTCTGAAACACATACTTGTTGGATCTCACCTACGTCGGTGCATGTTTGCCATCTGTCAGCGTCACTGGAAGCAAAAATATATATTCACAATGATATATGACATTTCTACTTCCAAGATACCGAGTGCTCCAATTCCACGATATTGACATATTGCTACTCCGAAGCGAATCTTTTTTTTTTTTTTCAGGTTCTGAACCACACGCCGGTCTCGTCGCTCGAGAGCGTGTACTTTATCAAACGCTCGGGGCCTTCGGTCTTATACTTCGAAACCATTAAGCCGGGCATTTATATGCGATCGAGGTCGTTAACTGCAGGAAGCGCCAGCCAGCACGCGTACACGCAGAACTCTTGAAAGTGTGCGTCGTAACGTGCGTGCATGCGTGCGTGAGTGCGTGCGTGCGTGCGTGAGTGCGTGCGGCGTATATCGTCATGTCTCGCGTACTCGCTCGTCGATGATATTCAATCATAATCGCTCGTCGAAAAACGGGGCTCGGGGCTCAACTCTGGCTTCGCGGAAAAAAGGGAAAAAGTTAGCGCCATTACGCCCACGCGTATTGCGCTCACGCACGTCTAGACGCCAATCGAGATACATGCGTGTGCACGCGTGTGACGTGCTCGTCCACTCGCTCGATTCTCAAGCGGAGAAAAAAGTGCCACGGTTGTGACACACGCGCGGTTGCGAACGATTCGACGTATGTACATACGACGACGGCGCCGACTGTCGTGTTCATTTAATTGCCGCGGTATTCAATTAACTTACCGTGTGGATTTATGCTTCGAATATCATCCCTGTCATCCTCTCATGACCCCTTTTTTTTTAGAGCTGTTCCAGGGTTGACCGTGATTTATTTTATTATTTTTCCGACTAAGAAGAAAATTTTTCGGGACATTCACTGATAAATAAATGGACAAAGGAACATAATAAAATTTTTTGGTAAACGCGAAATTATTTATTCCTATTATTCTTTTTAACTTTTTCGATGGAAATCTAACCTTTGAACCAAAATATAAAAATTTTCAATTAAAAATATATGGTATGTGATTTTTAATGCATAAATAAATAAATTAATATCTTACAAAGCTAAGTAAACATATTTATTCTAATTTTTTGATCGTGCAATGTAGGTTACAGTTAAAACTATTATAGTTTTAATTTAAAGATTAACTTTATACTGTGCTGTTAATTTTTGCAAAATGTGTCAGTTGAAATGCATAATGAAAGAAAATAAGTGTTAAACGACGCTCTTGTAATTACCAGCGCTCGACCCTAATGCCGGGATTACGATGAATTTAACGTAACGGGACGCGACGAGACGTGACGGGACGCGAAGTAACGTAAAACCTAAACACATTGTTTTTATATGCGTTACGTAAAGTCGATCGTAATTAGCCGTATATAAAAACAATGTGTTTATAGGTTTTACGTTACTTCGCGTCTCGTTACGTTAAGTTCATCGTAATTCCGGCATAACCGGTTGATACAATTTTTTGTCGTGGTCGCAATATGTATTCGCATGCGAGAGAGTACCTACACGTCGGCGTCGTGCAATGCAATTACGAAAATATGGCCATGTCCCTCGTTATTCGTTAATATTCGACATTGATCTTTAGAATATTGAGAATATATCCTTGGAACTGAAGATTTTCAGGATTCCATGAGTGGAATGATTTTCCGTGCGCATTTCTGATATTATTTCTTCGCGATCTTTCGAGTCGTTAGAACCTAGGATCTTCCTGGGATCCAGACGAACAATTTTTCTTTCGCGTGACGTCTTTTCCGATGGCATTTTCTGTGCCGTTTCGCATAGGATTCTCGCAGGATTCTCGCCGCGTTTCTCTCCGCGCTCCTTCTTTCCCTCGATCGCGAGCCGATCGTGCGTAAGATCGCCGCGGTGCGTGCACAGGCGTGACTCGCATCGCTCACGAAGCCGCCGCCGTCGATTTCTCGCGACGAGACCGGCACGCCGTAATTAGCAACACATGTGGCGAACGTCGCCGGCAACTAGCAACCCCACCCACCGATAGATCGTGCCAACGTTCTCCTCGATCGTGACGTGCCCTCATACGGTATTGCGCTACCGAGTCAAAGACTGCACACAATCGGGTTATTGCTCTGTGGGACCAATAACAATTTCGCAATTTCTGACTTGGAAGTGCTAGAGTAAAAGATATTGCATTAGCGTAGTAGCAGAAGCTAAATTCATGGAAAATATGCGAAAATGCCTGAAAAATACATCTTTTGCATTATGTTTTAATAATAATATTTAATCAATTTAAACCAACATTGAGAAGCGATATCTTTGTTTTATTCACATTTATTTGTGTTCTTTCGCATTTCTACCAAGTTTGGGTATCGTGATATCTTCGAAAAAAAAACGACTTTCCAATTAGACGGGCTAATTACCCGGAGCACGGTACATTACACCGAAACTCGAACAATTCTGGTGAAAGTCAAGTTGGCTCGAGTTCTTGAAAACCGGCGCGGCGTTTTAAGCGTTCCTGACAATTATCCTAGCGACCGTGGAGCCAATCCGTAAAAAACAACCGGCTCCTCCCGATCGCGCAGCTGTTCTCGTCGTCGTGTATCTCAATTAACGATGAGTCCCCATTAGTCATTCTCGGCTAGGTAGGCAGAGGCCGCAGAGGCGGGCAGACGGTTAGGAGGAACCTCATCTGGGCCGTGATGGAAACTGACTTCGATGATAGTCATTGTGAAAAATATTGTGACTCATTTAATCATGCTTTTCGTGTCGTACGTGACATTTTTCCGACCTCGGAATCGCGCGTTCGTGCTTTTCTTTCACCACACTCCTTTTGGAGAGTTTATTATCGGTAAACGAGATCAGTTCGTTTAGCTCTATTTACGTCTGTCAAGTTATCTAATGATAACTTGATCACCGACGAGCTGATTCTCGCCATGAATCATTCCTGGGTAGTTAAGATTTATTAGGATGAAATGGTATTGTTTTAATGTGTAGGAACACGATATGGGGTATTGCGTGAAGTTCAAAAAGTTAAGATGGTCAAGTTTAATGCGTATTTATTATGTATAGATTAGATATGCATATGTATATGTGTATTAATTTCTAGTATAAATTATAATAAAATATTACCACACTAAGAAATGAAATTATTGATAAGAATATAGATTTGGGATCTTATCACGAAAAAAAGGATTCATTGCAACAGCAAATCTGTTGTTAAATATGGAATAACTAAAATGTTTTGCTGCGAGAGCTAATTAATTTTGCCATAATAGTAAAATCTTTTGTTGCAATAGCAAAAAGTTTTGCTGAACTTTGCTATTGTAACAAAATTAAGCTATTATTGCAAAATTAATTAGATCTTGCAGCAAAAAATGTTAGTTGTCTCTATAGTAGCAAATCTTTTTTATCGCGATATTTATTACGTTAAAAAGTTCTTAAAATTTGCTCACAAATCGATTTAATTAGAAAAAATATTAAGAAATTTGATAAATATTCTAATTATGAAAAAAAATATCAGATATTATTTAATAGGTACAATTAATAACGAAAGAATTGAAAGCAATTATATAATTATTACATTTATTATATTTAAAATAAAAGATATGTATTATAGAAATCAAGATGTTAGGTGGCACTAAAATAAATCTGTCAATCTTGTTACATTGAAAATTCAATCTTGTTAGATTGAAACATCAATCGATCGAGATGGAAGGTTCACGTAACCTCGGAGGGTATTAAGGAACTGACATTTTTGGCAAGATGACGTCATCTTGGCGACGACCTCCTTGGCGCCGTTGCACAGACGTGTAGGTAGGTATGCATTCACACGTGTTTGCACGCGTACATGTGTACGTGCGGCGCATGTGGGGCAAACAAAACGCTCCAAGGGAAGCGCGCTGACGCCATCAATTTCAGTCGAGCAATTGAGGGTGTAGCGGTGTAGCTATCCTCGCTTCTCCGTTACGCCCTACGTCCACGTTGTCGTCTCTCCATCGCGTTTCCGGCAAACAAATATTTACAAACACCGAAACGAGCTGCAATAAGCGCGTTCGATGCGCATCCGAATTGTCGAGCGTTCTACGGTTAGTTTCGATATAGAAATACAGAAATTGATTGGATCACATCGCTCAGGCATCCAACTTGGAATTTGACTTTATTCATTGCGCACCATATTGCTTCATTCTATATGCTTTTCAGAAACGATATTCCGCACACATTATTTCTCTCTCGCTATATATTTTTTATTTTAGTATAGGTGTATCATTTGATTATTTTTCTGTACCTGAAGTTATAGAGGAAAAGAGTTATTGAAAGTAACGTTATGATAAATTCATTAATGTTTGCAGCGTGTGTTTCACAGCGGGACGCGATCTTACAAACCGCGCTCTTCCGCGAATTGCACTCGCGTCATTGTTTGTTAGAGCTATAGAGGCGTATTTGTTGAAAATAGTTCCTAGTTATGGCAAGCACTGAAATTGCGCCTTTGTCTAAACATCTAACACTTATCTTTTAATATAACTTTATCATAATATCAGCTCAAAAATACGTCAAGTTTGTTAATCTTTTATTTACACGAAAAAAAAAGATTAGCTACTATATATAGCTAAAATAGTCATAATATGGATAACTAACATTTCTTGCAACGAGAGTAACATTTTTTGCAACGAGAACAAAAGGTTTTGTTACTATTGCTAAACTATAGCTTTCGCTGCAAAAAATATAGCTCTTGCTGCAAAAAATATTGGTTATCCATATTTTACGACTAAATTTACGGCTAAATTTTTTTCCGTGTAACATACATAAAAATTATAACTGCATTTTCCTTACTTTTAACGACGAAAATTGGTGCTATGATGTTCTCAAAATCAGTTTTTACAGTTTCTTTTTTTTCTACACTCAGTAGAGCAAGATCACACAGTGTGCTTTGATCCATAGATTCGAGGCTGTCAAATATGAAAGTATTCGTTTATATTTGCTGAATGACCTCTCAATTATCTGTGTTAATGTACGTCTAAATATTTTTTTTGTCATTCACAAACCCTGCATCTTTAGTTAAACTCTGTTTAATCATTTAATCTCGACAGATATCTTATCATCCTTCCTGATGAAGAACAGCTGTCCGTAACTGTAAAAATTGTTATTTTCTAGCGTCCATATATAAAAAACAATGAGGATTTATATCAAAAATACACGAAAAAATAAAAAAAATGTATGAGCCATTATTTACATCAAATACATACAATATTTCTTATTATTTATATATTTTTTCAGGGGATAAATGTAAAAACAACAACTTATGGTCTTATTTGATTCAGTACGGTACCAGAACTTCAAGAGACTTTCTCTTTTTATTTGAGTTTTGTAAATGTTTCTCTCGAATATATAGATACACACACGAGACTGTCGTATATGCATATGAATGAAATATTTGGTAATTTACTGGTTTAATGAAGGAAATGAAACCTCTCACAAAAATTTAGGTACTAAATTCGGTTGTCAGACTGTTTTGTCTTTTATATGTATTAATATATCTAACCGCGCTTGAGAACGTTAGGCCTTACTGTTATAATTGCGCCCTCCTTCTCAAGTAGCGCCTAGGGCACGTGCCATATCCATCTTAGATACGCTTCTGTGGGGCTATGCATATATGACATTGACGTCAAGGCATGCATCGTTCCGTTTGCGGGATATATGCCGGGATTTTTTACGATAAACTTAACGTAACGGGACGCAACGAAACGCGAAGTAACGTAAAACCTAAACACATTGTTTTTATATATACGTCTGATTACGATCAATTTTACGTAACGTGACGTGAAGTATTAGAACTTTAACACGACGATACGTCGAACGATCTCGGTTTAGGATTTTCCTTCCTCTTTTCTCGGGAAAACCGCGCCTGTAGGAAAACGAGATAATGATATACGTCGAAAAGGGATTAAACGTCACGTTAAAACTCCTGTATTCTGTTCGGATAATACTATCTTATCTTTATAGCTTTTATCTACCTCAGGGTCGTCTCTCTTAACGCATGCACTATTAACTACGAAGATCGGCACGAAAGTAATGCCTCCTATTTTTTTTCTTTCAAATTTGACGCCATAGAAAATTTTGCGTTTTTGAGTTGTTACTGCACGGAAAAAAAAGATGTATCAACAGCATCAGTGTAAGTTGAGATAAAATTTATTGATCTAACACATCAATATCAATGAATAAAAGACATTAGATAATTGTTTTAATAATTTAAATATTTGGTTCAATAATATCCAATTAAATTAACTATTTATGTTTGTGGCAGCCCGTGACGTCGACGTTTAATTGAAGCAACTTTATTTTTTTCCCGTGTATATGAAATCTCAAGTTGCACTATGTTGAGTAGCGTTGTAATCAGTTATACGTGAGTTTGTCACACGACAACGCAGTTCAAACTGGTGTGTGTTTCAGATATGCGTATATAACAGACAAGAGCGGTGATTGAATTTTTTGCCATGGAAGAAATGAGTCCTATTGAAATCCATTCGCATTTCAGAAATGGTTTTATCATAAACATTTCTGAGACGCGAACGGATTTCAATGGCTGCGTTCAACAGAAAAAACAACTCAGCGAGCAAGTGATTTTTTTAAATGACTGGTTCTTGGCTTTAGTTCTTCCCTGGATCCAAGTGTAGCAACCAATCGTAATAAAGAATCATTTCGCGCTCAGTGAGCTGTTTTCTCCGCTGAACACAGCTATTGGAATTCATTTCTTTCACGGTAAGAAATTCAATCGCTGCTCTTGTTTGGCACGGATATCTGAAACACACACCAGTTTGAACTGCTCGTGTGACACAGTCACGTAACTGATCACAACGTCACTCAACATAATGTAACTAGAGAGACTTCAAGTAACAACTCAGTGAAACGCAAAATTTTTTATGGCGCCAGATTCAAAAGAAAAAAATTAGAAGACATTTACTTTCGTACCGACCTTCGTAGATGAAGATAACCTTTTAAAAGATGCACGAGGATCTTTTTGGATTTAGATGTAATAAGTCGATAAATAAATTTATTTTACAACACAGATTCGTAAAACGGAAGGACTAAATAACATCAGGCAATACTAGATTGTGGATGTATATAGTAAGATATTTAAAAGTATAGCTATATGACGTATTTGAATAATTTTTATGGGCATAAAAAGTAAGATGTAAATAAAATAAAAAATTTTCTTATGCCTATTACAATTAATATATATTTTTTAAATTATGACTATGCACAATTATCGAGAATTAGACAATTTGAATAAATCAAGAAGTTATCGTGTAGGTAATTAGTTCTTTCATTTTTACTAGTGCTTTTGTTACTGAAACCAAACTGCAATCTATTCTCTTTCTTCTTTTCACTTTTATCATATTGACGTCTTTTTCCATCTCCTGTTATAGATATAGATATAGATTAACCCTCTGCACAAGGTGTTTAAAAATTTATTTCTAATTCATTAAATAATTCCGTGTTCAAATACTTTTATTTTGACGAAAATATATTTTAATCATTAATATTCATATATATGATATTAATATAAATATATTACTATGAAATATATAAATAAAGATATGCACTAATTAAATACATAATATATATATATATAATACGATATCTTATTTGTACTGATGCGGAACACCCTATAGGGTAAACTCGTGTAAGATGGCCATACAGGAAAGATGGCCAACCCATTCGATGTTTCATGGCGAGCTAGATTGAAAAAACATAGGTTGGCCATCTTTTCTGTATGGCCATCTCACCCGAGTTTACCCTACATTTTGTGTCGAATGAGTTTCCCAAAAGAAAATCGAGTAACAGCAGCCAGAGAGGCCAAAGTTCGGCCGTAGTATCGGCCGTGTTCAATCAGTGAGTTCGCCGGGATCTCATCGTCATCTCGTTTCTCCGGCGCGGATCGATCCGAAGTGTGTTGCGACGAGAAATGCTTCTCGCCCGCCAGATTCTCGCGCAAACTTTCCATTCGCTCCTCTCCCGTTCGATAATCTGTGACAGGACGCCAGCTCGCCTCCGGGTCTCTTTGATTATCCGAGATTAGACTTACATAGCGACTTCGGTGGTGCGATAGTCGGTAACATTATATGATGTAACGAGGAAAGTTTAGATCTCGGGTGTCTGAAGAACGAGGGATCATACGGTATGTATATGAGATTTACATATGGTAATAATAATTCGTTTTTCAATGAATTTGGAATCGCGAATTTTTAAATAACTTTCGTCCTTTCTCGCAACTCTTTGCTTCTTTAATTTAAATCGATTTTTGATCGTCCCTAGTATTTAAGTTTTTGTGAAATAAAATTTTATATAAATGAGGAATTTTAATAATGTGAAATAATAAATACACAAATTATTTTAAAATATTAAAGGCATTACACAAAATGCAGAATACTGAAAACACATTATAAATATTTTAATATTCTACTTATAGAAGATGTTTTAAAACAATATTAAGTTACAAAAAAAAAGAAAATCTTTTATTTGCTTTAGTCATTTGCTTTTATTTGATCTTGATATTTAACATTATTCTACAAATTGTTTTTTTCGCTTTTTAATCTCGTCTTTCTTTCTAGAATCTTCTGATAAATTCCACAAGAATTTGTTACTTCTCCGTGACAGCCTTGCAAGGACTCTCGATGTTGCCTTTCCCGCACACGTGATCTTTAATCACTGTGTAATTTCGCAACTTCAAGCGGAGGCGAGTGAAGGCGAGTCGATTCGATCGTTTCTCTGTCATTTCGCTGGCACAAAGCATGCCTCGTCCGTCTTCGACTTCCTCCGGTATTGCATTCTTCGTGGAATAATCTCGATTTAACCGTAAATCTGTCTCTATAGATACCTTATACGTTTAGTTCACCCGTATCTATAAATTTTGATTAAAAAAAAATTAACAAACTTAGTTCGCGTAGATGTTTAATAAATTTAAGTAATTTGTAAAATTCATTTTATATAGTTTTGTGATTCTGTTTTTGTAATTTTTTTAATGTATATAATTTTGAACAATTTGTAAATTATATATAAATATTTCTCTTTTTCTGTAAAAATGTTTGATAATTTACAGGCTTTTAAACTTATCTGCAAATGAATATACCTATATATTACGAATAAATAGCATTTCTTTCCTCTTTCTCTAACAGTTTTGAAATATCGGGAAATATCGCTCGCTTTGTTTCTTATATCTCATTTGTTATACTATTCTTTACGATTATGTTTCTTTTGCATCCAGCTCTGTTCCGTAACACAATAGAGGTGCAATTCTTTTCTCCTTTTTCTCTTTCTTTCTCGCATTCGGTCGCTGTTGTCGCAGCAGTTTTGCAGCGGATTCTTTCGAATATTTTCCAATAACTTGCTCTTTGTTATTGAGAAATTTTCTCGATGGATATTTTGGATCGCGTTATTCGTTGACTGCAAAACACCGCCAAGTTGTGACGGTTGTCCGGCAAAACTTTGTAATTTCCTAACAGAAAGAGTATATAGCTTGCTCCCCCCTTTCTTTTTTCATTCACGCTTTAGTTTGACCCCGGTCTTTTTCCAGCCATGCTCCAGCTGTATCAGTTAATTTTCAACGATAAATTGTACTGCAAAGTAATTGAATAAATTAAGTAGGTTTTTGTTATCACTTGTTTCAAAGTGTTTTACAAGTACTGATTTGTTCACCATTCTCTTAGAACTAAAACTACACAGTTATTTAAAATTTTTTTTTGAAATATTTTAACTGTTTTTTTTTTAACAAGATTTTACTTTCTAGACGATACGGAAGAATTTCTCTATAATTTAAGTAAAAATAATATTACGATTAATTTTTAAAAAAAAATAACGATTTTATTTAAAATAATACAAAAGTAATAAAGATTGAACCTGATGTAATTACACGAAAGTAAAATTAGAATTTTATCCTAGGATCTTATCTTAGAATTGCGCTCTTAATCGAGTTAAATAACGATAAAATTACAACGTGGTATATTTAATTCAAAAGGGAATGAAGTTACTCCCGGTTTATCGCGTTTATAATCAGATTCTATTCACAAACTTTCGCATTTCAAATTTGATTTCGCCGCATTGGAGAGAGAAACTTGTTTATAAGGGTAAATCTTCTAGAGCTCACATGCGAAAACTTGAAAGTAGTTTTATGCAGTCGCAGAGTGTAGTAGTTTTGCGCCAAATAATTCTGCCCTTTGCACGTGTATCCGCATATCCGAAAATGGGGCTCTCGCAAATTTCGATAACGAGGTTACGGGCAAAAGTTAGACATGCTTAAGTCCGAATTTTCTCACGGAAACTTTACGAACAACAATTTAGACGGCATAATTTGAAAGAAATGGAAATCGATTGGTTTAATTATCTCAAATTGTTTAATTACAGCACATATCTCTTCGAATTTTATATTATTTGTGTTCCATCCATTTTTGTGTGTACAATCCTTTTTTCAAAGATTAAAACGTCTCGCTTACGTTTTACATATTCCGCTGTAGTATTTTTCGCTTTGATTAGATGCGCATGCAATGACGATTTTGCAACATCGATGTCAATCTCGCTTTTTCTATCGATTATACAATCCCCATGACAGAGGCGCTCGACTATTCTATCCTCTTTTGTCTTCTTTTGCACCGAAGTTTTCTTCGTGACGACAATCTTTCGAGACGCATATAATCGTGCCTTAATGACACTCGAAGACACGAACACGTTTAAGGTATGCGGGTCAGCCGAACGAGCAATCTCGAAAAATACCTTCCAAACCTGTTCCTTTGTTGCGCGATTACTTTAATAGTCAGATTAACTTTTATTGAAGCATATAAATATGGAAATGTGGGAACTTTTTGAAGCTGCGGATGAAATTTATACCTGTACGTTTACTCTATTTTTTTTAAATAATTTTATAAATAATTATGTTCTCTGTATCACGTGAAATCATCATCAAATATCATTGATAAATATCATGTTTATTTACTGTGTTATATAAATTAAATGTTATAAATTAATTAGATGAATCGAAAACTAATAATGTTCGATTGCACTTTACATATCGTATATGCTGAAATTGATGAAATGCGTTTTTGCTGCAATGCGAAATTTTGTTGTTAATTCTATTCAGATAAAATCTGTTATAATTAATGTAATGAAATACATGTCAAATTTTCATTTTTTTAATTGTAATCTTATACACTCGAAAAGTTCTTTATATATATATATATTAAAGAAAAAGTTTCTAATAAATTAAAATTAAAATGATTAAAAACGGGTGTGATATAAATCTGCTCTTTTTGTGTCTCCATATAAGAATCGCGTTAAATTGCAGTAAGATGTGGTTACTCGGGTTACAATAATATCGCTTACGCAGGTAATTGGCAGGTAGTGCAGTCGCACGCAGTTGTTTACCACGTCTCTGATGTAAGACTTAATTTCCAAGGAACAGTTAACCATTCCATTTCCGGCCGTTATTGTTGCATAAACTTATTCTGCGTCTCGTTTTTCCTCCAGCCGTGGCGAAAAATAATTGGATTTATCCGCGCGCGCGCGAGTGCATTAACGAATAAAAACCTAGAAGCACCGATATCTCTCTCCTTCTTTTCTCTTATCGAAGTTCCCGTACCTCCATCATTCACATACGTTTTGTTGAGAATATTTTCATGGTACAAAGGGAAAAATGATCTTGTTACGTCTGCTTGCGATAACAGTAATATTTTTCCACTTTTTATCGCAATGGAAGTATAAAGGTAAGATTTTCGTGTACATACATATACATATATGTACAGATGCAAAATTCTCAGTATAAAAATAAAATTTGTGCCGGCATAAAAATAAAACTTCTGTCCGAGTACGGGGAGTAAAATGTTAATGTAGAAGATAAATACTTAACGCGCCGGTATATAAAAATGAAAATTCTGTGTGGACGAAATACTGCAAGAAGAACTCTGTTGCACAAGTGCGAAAGTAAAAATTGTGCATTAGCGTAATAATATAAATTTCACTCGGACATAAAAAAAAGAAGTATACCGTATACAAACGAAATATTTTCTTCCGCTATCCAGTATTCAATAATGTTATTTGATATTCCATATTTTCTCCCGAAATAATCGCGAAATGTTCATTTATCAGGCAGGTTTTAATTACATCCGTTTATCCGTTGGCGATATGTCGTTGCTCAATAATTTTACTGTTGAAATACATGCGCCGGGGGAGAGTAGATCCGCGCGAGTTAATCGGCTCGATGCCATGGCACGATATAATCGAAATAAAATCGTCGAGTTTTATCGTCATTCGTTTATTGAACGATAAATTAATGCACGCGCCACGCGATGCGTACGAGATAATTTTCGATAGCACGTGAAAAAAGCACGGCAGCGTGATCGATGGATCGCCTCGATCCATGAATTTATTTAATTGCCGCCACGGCAGCCGCGTAAATCTCGAGTTATCGAAAACGCATTAATATCTACGCACGGAAATAATAGGGCGCCGTTCGTGAAACGACAAAGAAAGATTCGCCTCCGCGAAGACCGGAAATTGTATTTCGGAACAGCCGATGTTTTCTTCGCCATCATCATTAAGCCGATAAAACGTTGCGCTCATTATCTTGCCTTGATGAACGTCTCTCGATTACGAGAAATGCCTTGAGGAAATAACGAGATTGAAAATACAGAAAGTAGAACGGAATAATTAATCGATTCCGACTTGTATGTAGCATATTATAACGTCTGTGTGAGAGGAAATAAGAACAAAGAAATCTGCGAAGTGGAAATTGAAAGGCCAGATACAACAGCAGTATCAGGTCCAATCCGCGAGGAGATAAATCTTAGAGTCGACAAAATTAAGTTTAGAAGATTTAAATTTTAGTTTAAAAAGACGCGCTTGGAAAATTAAATCTTTTCGAGTTTAAAAGGGAATGCTCCAACTTTTCTACAAACTGAAGAAAATGCATTCTAAAATTGTAAAAACAAAGTTCAAGAGATTTTAATTTAAATGTACAGTCTTGGCCAAAATTATTAGGTACTTTATTTGTAATACTGTACTGAATCTAATACTATAGCGTTTATACGTTTATTTTTTACTTTTTTTCAAAAATAAATGTTATTTTAAAAAAACTTCATTTTATAATATTAGGATACCTAATAATTTTGGCCAAAGGCTGTATATAAAGTTTATAGTCTCTTTAGACTATCGAACATCTTGATTGCGTCGCGTGCGAACTTGGAGAAATTCCTAACCGGTTTCACAGTCCACCGGAAACTAGTCGCGGTCTCGATACGTCACTGGATCCTGGCGCCGTGTCGTCGCTCTGTCCAATTACTCGCTCTCTTGTTTCTTTCCGCACTCGGAAACGCCATTCAGGCCAATCTCGCCACCCCGGCCATCTCGAGCCCTTCCAGCCCTTCTCGCGCGAGAGACAGCGGCTTGGCGGATCGTTCGTTACTGATAAAAGCGTGCTCGGGAGAGCATTGCACACGTGCAAGCGACGTAACATACCGAGCTACTACCCACAAAAGCAGTCCGCGCCCGTTCGACGATGACTCAGCGGCACGATCGTTGCTTCCGCAATCGTTTACCTTCCTTCCTTCATATTTCATTCATTTTTTTTCCCTATACTCGCGATGACTTTTGTGTCGACCGCGATGACTGGCTAATTCAGGTTTGCTGAATGACGAGTCGATCTGAAACCACCTTGGAATTGCATGTAAACTCTCTCACGCTGACTCATGGCAAACCGCAACGATCTCCCATCCGGATCCAGTAGATGATGCGTCTACTAAAAATCTTCCAACGCGGGCGCGCGGTTTCACCACTGCATCATTGGGGTTTTCATTACAGGCCGCTATCGACCAACACAACGAATCAAACGGATGAAGGACTTGCATCACGTTCGCGCTCGTGAAATTTTCCTTGAATTTTATAGAAATTTATTTGTTAAAATATTAATTGATATTTTAATCTATTTTAATTTATTAATTTTATAATAATTTTGAATCTAGATTATCGAAAGTTAATTATAGAATAGTATATGCAATATAATAATTATTTAATATTGATTACTAATTGTGTGTGTGTGTGTGGCGAATATTAATAATGATGAATATTAATAGTTTTGTATTAACAATTTAATCTGTATGTGATATTTAAAGTCAACTATAACGCAATAACAACTAATTATTCAACATTAAATCCTATTCAAACTTGTATTAAATTCTCTAGGTATTTGAACACTCAATTTATGGTTGATATTGTTGAATATTAATCTTGTGAACCAACGGAGAGAACTCGTTGCGCAAATGCGAACGTGCCGACGCACGGTCTAATTTCCTCTAACCTTCACGTCTAAATCGATGATTCACGTAACACCTTCGTATAAGAAAATTAATGTCGCAACGACAGACTTGGAGAACCGCCGAAGAGGCAGCGGCAATGATTCAGGAAGGCGACGAACGCGAGCATTTTAGAACTTTAAACGAGGTTCTCTCCTCGACGAGATTTCCTCGACTTGTTAGAAACGTCGCGCAAGAGTCAAGTGGCGCTTCAATCATCAATCTCGTTCGCGGACTTCTCCATCGGGTCGTTCAGTCAGAGAAGTGACCGTCAAATTCAGGTCGCGCCCACCCATCGCTCTTAATTTCACATAAGTTCTGCGTTTCGTTCTCCCTTAAAAAGTTCTTCTCGCTCGTCTCCGTGTCCACTTAGCGAGCGACCGCTCGTCGAATCTAGCCCCGGGTCTCCTATTCTCTTCTTTCCCGCGTAAACCGCGTACGACCGTACGAGCAAGGCGCGATTTTTACGAGCGTTGCTTAAAAGTACGGAGAAGAGCGCCCTTTCGCCCGGCACAAGGAGCTCCGTTGTTCGCCCCGAACGAAGGAGCTTTCTTACGTGAGTAGAAAGACTTTCGTCTCCGTCCTGGAGTGTGTGACGTGTGTATGTTTCAGGCAAGCATTTTTTCGTAAGTTTTCTCAAGCACCGACAATGACGGGTTAATTAATGAACTCCCGACGTCGTTTCTCCACCCCCTTTTAACCCTTGCTCTTCGGAAATGATGAATATACCATGGAATATACCATGGAATATACCATGGAAAATGAAACCTCGGCGCTACATCATATTTCACGCGTGTATGAAAGAACGCGCGGCGACTGCTGCGAGCACGAGCGCGCCGATAAAACATGCGTCGTAATACGATTTCCATGAAAAACGGGATATTTATCCGCACGATAAATAGCTCCCGCAATTACGCGAAATTAGCGCGTTTGATTTTTGCTCGTTTGAAAGGTACGGAGCGCAAAACGTCAGATATTTCTCGATATTAATCACCGTCGGACAATTTCGCGATTTTGCATATCGGCGCTTCCAACCCTCGTGAGATTAAATTACGTTTTCGTATAGCGATAACAATATTAAATTGCGAACCTATTGTATAATACAGCTGGCGAAATGAGATTAATAAATATAATTATGCAACTCGCGCCGCGGCGTACGATTTTGTCGTGCAACAAATGCTTTTATCGTAATTATTTCCTTTTTTCCGAAATTATTACTACAATAACTTTACTCTCTAATCTGAATCAGTGAATATAGTTACTGATATCAGTGACTATTCACTGATTCAGCAGTACTATTCACTGATTCAGATTTAGAGAATAGCTTTAATACACACTGTTAAATTCATAGGGTTAAATTAAACTCAATTTTGAGTCATTTTTAACTATTCCATAGGTCGCCACTGCTCCTACTCAATATGTAGTTAATTTGACTAAAACAATGTTAATTTGACTAAACCAATAAAATAATCTTATTTTATTTTAAACTAATAAATTTTGACGCACATGGTAGTTAAAAATAACAAAATAAATCTAACTCATGGTATTGGTTTAAATTTCATCTTCTAACCTTTTATAACAGTGCATTAAATACATTAAATTTAATTAAATTCAATAAGTGATTTTATTGAAATTTTTATTTGGATTTTAACTTTTTCGTTTTATATTTTAATTTTACTTTTTTTTTGTATTTTTTATACATATTCTATTATTTAAATTCCTAAATATATAGACGTAATTAGAAAGTCTCGGACATAGGCATAATCGCTAAAATTTATTGTCTCGAAACATTACGCGCGACATAAATCACACGAAATCAGTTTAGGACTCCAATTATTAATTTAAAGACGTCGATGATTTCGCGCGTGATATCCGCAGATCGCGAATCTAGCTCGCATGGCAACTGTGCGTTCGCGCACAAGTCCACTTATACGATTTCGTCGCGTGGGCAAAATGACGACGACGTGGACGACGACGTGAACGACGACGAGGATGACATTTGACCCCCTTGGAAGAAGTTGAGTCGTCCCGGGAACTGGTAGACCCTATAATGATTAGTCACCGCCGGACGGTTCTCGAGAGGTCCTAGTCTATTGACGATATTAAACGTGCTCAGTAGGAATGCATTTGACCCAGGAAGGCACGTCAGTTTAATTTCGTTGTCTGTTGACGTTATTAGTTGAGAATGAGGCAGCGTTCACGGTTTCCTTGATCGGCCCAGTGTTGGCAATGAGAGTATTCAAGATTTCCGTGGAAAATAAAATTTCTGTTAATTAATTGGGATCTATCTCGAGATTAAATCGATCAAGATTAATTTGCACGCTTTTTGCTGGTGTAATTTTTAATCATGAATAATTTGATCTTTCCGATAAATATTTGAAGCAGGAAAAAGGCGAAAAATGCGATGGGTAAAGAGAGAGAAAGAGAGAAAACGAGAAGATCGGCACACGCGAGACGGGATTATTTAAGTTGTCGCGACTAAATCTTCTAAAAGAATAATTTATGAGATTTCGAGCTTATACCGTAGCAAGCATTTCAAATCCATCCTGCGTAGTATATACGTTGCGTGTCTCCATTATATAGATACAAGTACTTCTGTTGAACGCGCACGAGTCGCATTATGCATCTCATGCTCTTTCCCGTGTTCGAAGAGATATAACTTGAAGTTGCAGCTGGTATCAAGAGACATGCAGCGAGACAAAAAGAGTATTTACATATCTGAACCATCGAGTTTGAGTGGAGGTACAATTGTTATATCTATAGAAATCGGCTAAGCGGATAAAATTTTTAACAGGCTCCATCGATTGCTTGGAGTCATGTTAATCTCTGTAAAGTTAGCACCCCATCTTTAAAAAAATCATTTTTTTTTAAGTTTTGAATGCACCCCGAAGAGTTCTAGAGTTCCTTGTCAATTTTAGAAATAGTTCCGGCGAATAAAGCTAAAAAAACCGTTGATTAATCTTGGGGGTGCTAACTTCACAAAATGAAATCCCTAAATCAGCGATAACAATAAAAGTATTAAAAATATTTAATTTTGCCATTAGGATTTCTTTTAGAACTCTTGAGATGCTACCCAGAACTCTCAACAAAACTCCCAAAACTTAAAAAAAAATTTTCTATTTTACTCAAAAACGGAATATATCGAAAACTTTTTATATATTGGTCGTAGCGCCTCGAACATTAATAGTTTTTAGTAGAACTCGTGAGGTGCTACCCAGAACTCAAAGCAGAACTTCCAAAATTTAAAAAAAAATTTTTTGATTATACGAAAAATCGCGAGATCTTTTTATATATCGGTCGTAGCGCTTCGAGCATTAATAGTTTTTGGTAGAACTCGTGAGGTGCTACCCAAAACTCTGATAAAATTTCCCGGTTTACGAAACAAAAATTTTATCCTTTGGAACTTAGAAATTTTTCGACCCGACGTGTGAAAAATCGCGAGAACTTTTTATATATCGATAGCGCTTCGAGCCTTAATAGTTTTTGGTAGAACTCGTGAGTTCTACCAAATTTAAAACCATTTTTTTTAAATTTTGAAAGTTCTGCTTTGAGTTCTGGTCAGCAGCACCTCACGAGTTCTACCAAAAACTATTAAGGCTCAAAACGCTACGACCGATATATAAAAAGTTCTCGCGATTTTTCGTATGTCGGGTCGAAAAATTTCTAAGTTCCGAAGGATAAAATTTTTGTTTCGTAAACCGGGCAATTTTATCAGAGTTCTGGGTAGCACCTCACGAGTTCTACCAAAAACTATTAATGTTCGAGGCGCTACGACCGATATATAAAAAGTTTTCGATATATTCCGTTTTTGAGAAAAATAAAAAAAAAATTTTTTAAGTTCTGGGAGTTTTGTTGAGAGTTCTGGGTAGCACTTCAAGAATTCTAAAAGAAATCCTAATGGCAAAATTAAATATTTTTAATAGTTTTATTGTTATCGCTGATTTAAGGATTTCATTTTGTGAAGTTAGCACCCCCAAGATTAATCAACGGTTTTTTTAGCTTTATTTGCCGGAACTATTTCTAAAATTGACAAGGAACTTTAGAACTCTTCGGAGTGCATTCAGAACTTAAAGAAAAAAATGATTTTTTTAAAGATTGGGTGCTAACTTCACAGAGGTGTCATGTTATATAATAAAAGTGTTTTTATTTTTTTTTCTACATTGAACATTAGGAGTTTTTTTTTAAATATCTATACATATTTAAAATTATACAATTTGAGTTTAAGAAACGTCATAAATTTTCAATAGAGAAGGTTTTCTTGTATCTCTTATGACAGGATAATACTTGTATACCTGTATATTATTCAATTTAGGAAATTACGTGATATATTGATTACGAATTAGCTAAATCTTCTTGGGTAGACTATTCATTGAGTTAGTGAGCTAAGCTTGTTAAATTTAAAAATTTATCGTTATTGAATAAAGAATAATAAAGTTCGGTTAAGCTGGATCTACTTCCTCATAATAAATAAGATCTACTTACCTAAAATACTCCGCGTGACAGCGCCACACTGGCAAAACTGTGAACTATAAGACGTGAAAAATAATACGTCAAAGCAAAATTATCCTTGGGATTTACAGCGTTACTCTTCATTTTAGTGCAGTGTTTTTACATTTAAAATTATTGTGATAGTGTTAAAATATACCGAAAATATCCACTTTATTGTGATTTAATATGTGCAAGCAAATACTTATTTCAATACGGCAGCTGTCAAACGGCTTGTTTTCGTTCTTGTTACTTCAACAAATGTGGATTACTCATATAAAAGGGGAATTTTCGGTGTATTTTACAAATCTATTTTATCGTTTACAGATGGTATTTTATTAAAAAGCATTTTCATTTTAGTGTAAATTGCAAGAATTTTTATGATATATTTTTATGATTTTCTCGCTTCTCACGTCATCAATCCAAGATGGCTGCAATGAGTGAACAGGAGCCTATGATTGCATTATAGACAATATATATTATACAACTGTGTATTTTCTTAGCTTTTTATCATTTTTTCATGTCGCATCTCTATGGCATCTTTGTTTGCGAAGAAAGTTCCTGTTGTTTGTGTTGTTATTTATTGCTCGACCGATAAATTTCATTTTTCAGAATGTAATGACTATGAGATATTGTATCGATAAAGCATAGATCTCTAGCTAAAAACTGTGTTTTATTACTGTATACATAAGGTATCTCAGTTCATAAATTATACCGCTGCGCTTTTAATCAATTTTGTTGATCTCTGATTTATATCCAGATTTAACGCGTGCAATTTTATATTTTGCGTTGACTGAAGGATATTGATGATGTGGTGGCCGCATGTGCCCGGCACCACACTAACCAGCCGCGCGCGAGCCAACGCGCTTTCTCGCTAGCGGCCGGCCGGTACCAACCAAGTTTATACTTAAACAATTCCACCAAATTACTCATCGGCCGATCGACACACCAAGAGTCGATTTAGCACATATATACTAGTCGAGTCACCATCCGACTCATTGAGAGTCGCGAATGGTACTTTTGGGGAGACGTTATCACATCCAATCTTACATCCCCATCTCGTAACGACTTGTACCTCAAAATAATTATATTGGATTGTCTGTAAAAATTGAAAATTGAATCAATATCTGACAGTTTGTTAATTTGTGGGGTATATATCAAAATGAAAATTTAATTGAAAAGAATTATATTGACTCTGAACTATGAATCCATTATCTGAGAATTGGATTATCTGTAAAATTGCCGTATTTATTTCTTGACAAGTGTGCCTCTGACGTCACGATCTAACATAACCACGGCGAGATCCCAGGAGCCTTAAATCAAGACATTCCTATGAACGACTGTTCATTTTTCTCATAATTCTTCGTATCCTTTTTTTTATCCGAGACTGCGCTTTATTCCAGCAGTATCTTGTATAATCCGAGCGGTTTCTGTTACTCCAAATAAATGCCTATACATATCCGAGCCGCGGCGCGCGGCGGGCCGTACTGCGAGAATTCGCGGGACGAATGTCGAGGGTGGATGCACTCTGCGGATGCATCAGCCGGGTGCCGGTGCATGCCGCAACGGCGCGGCGGCGGGGTCTCCTTTTTCTGGACACGACTCGTTTGCCGACGCGCTGGGGCGAGATCGCATTTATATACATACAAAACAGAAGCGCGCGGTGCCCCGCGCGTGATTTCGTCCGGTGACCCGTTGCAGCAAGCTGCTCTTGGAATAAGTTTCGGCTAAATATAGGTCTTTACAAAAATAGCCTCTCTCCACTGATGGGGACGGGGTTGACGACTAGCCCGGTCTACTGGACCGCCGCACCCGGCAGGAGAAGAAGAAGAACAGGAGGAAAAGGACGAAGAAGACGACGAGGAAATCTCTGTGAATCAGTCAATAAAAATCGTTCCTCGGCGCAACTAACATGTCCAGGAATATACCGCGAATTACATCCACAAATAAACGGCTACATCTTCAACTGCATCGATTCGTGGCACAAATCAATTCTTAATCGATAAACTTTAAATCTAACTTTTAATGATTCTTTAACAATGTTCTCCTTTAAGATCTATGAGATATTTTACCGAACGTGAAAGTACTTTACCGATATCTTGATCAATGATATAAAAGACTGTTATTCCACTTTTCTTGGGCGGGAGGGAAAAGAGAAAGGAATTACGGTCAGCTTTCCGGCTTGACACGACCCATGCAGCAGCAGAGCTTGCAATCGCATCGCGCGCGAAACCCTGATCTCTTTATCGCGATCGAATTTATCTCGCGTTACTTCGCTCCGCGCTTTACATAATCGTTCCAGACGAGCGCGCCGGAATCTTGTTATAGGCTCGTAAATATTTCATGTTGATATTATCGGGGTTGATTCTGATTGAGTCCATTTAAATCTCGCGCAAAGTGCAAATCGGAAATAGGAATTAATGATGTGTGCCATTACTGTCCCGTTATCGTAAAGTTAATCAGATATGATCGCGTGTGCGCATTTGGTAACGGACTCTGACGAGTGAATTTGCAAAATGCATCAAAATACATCGCTTAATTACATTTTAAAATGAGTCACGTTTCCCCAGTTTCGTACATATTTTGTTGATAACGAAGTGACCTGATAAAATACGGTGTTAATTTAACTTTTACCTATCAACACCCGCCCGTATTTGTAAAGATAATCATCATAAATCTCTCCTTCTGCCGCATTCGAAACTGTGGGTATTTACTATGGGTATTTCGACAGATGAATCGCAACGCTCCCAATTAAGAATTTGCCATTTACATCTCGTGCACTTCTATAAATCTGTGTGACGAATCAGGTTTTGTATTATTTTTTAAAGCAACAGTCTTGTTTTAATTACGTCCCATTGTTTAACGTTTAAACGCCTTCATGTACGTTAAGTTATATACTTTTGCCGTTGCGCCGCGACGCATTCGAATGCAAATGTACCGCGGCATGCACATTTTTCTCGCGCGAGTCCTGTTCCTTGGAGAAAATTTCCTTTTTTTATCTTTTCCGTGGAATATTACACCTCATGAGAGATTGGATGTATACGTATATCACGCGGGTGTGTGCATGCGATGCGCCACAACGTTGACGGAATAAATATGACGGGATTTCCGGTGCATCCGATGCGATGCGATGCGACGTCGGCTCCGCATCAACGACGAGGCCCCCGCAAACACGAGGCATAAGGCATAAGGCTATTCACGAGAATCTAATCGGGTCGTCACGATAACTCGGTTTACATAGAGCCCCTCGTTTATACTCGATCTAATTAAACCGACAAGGGAAAAGTCCGCCGCGTATATATTCGACGGTGATTTAGATCGCTGCTGAAATGACAATTTCTCATGCATGATTAAGTAAGTAGTTACATTACATATATATGTTTGTTACGTAATATATATACATATAATATATATTAAATATACAAATATATATGGGGTTATGTAATTATATGTTATATGTATATATATTATAAATACTTTATAATTTCTTTCAATGACTGATTTAATAATGAAGATATGCATGCAAGCGTGAGAAGTTTAATCAAGTTAATCTAATTAGCGTAATCTAATTAAATCTCGCGTATTGACCGGAATTAAAACTAAGAGATTCTTGTGCGAGATTCAAGTAGTTTAATTTAATTGGAAGAGGCAGTAATTAGGCTGAGATTGTGCTCTAACAGCGGATAGGTACAGGTGCGCGGATGCAGATTCGAAAGTGTAATTGATGTGTAAACACTGACTGAAGTAATTTCATCGAACCAATTTAATTCTATCGAAAGTTTCCTTCTATTTTCTCTCGCTTTTCCTCTCCATCTCTCAATTTAAAAGTTGAAATAGTATTTAATGAAAATACTTTTTTGAAAACACTATTCTAATATTATGTGCTTTAATATTAAATATCCTAATATAAATTGAAAAATGTTGTATATGTAGGTATATGATTTTTTAAATTAAAACTATTAATGTACTGATATATAAGTTAAAATTTTTAATACTTAGTTTTAAATACATAATACACTGAAAAAATACTAAATTGCTACACTGAGAAAAAAATTTTCTACATTTTAGTAAATATCAATTTGCATACAAATGTGACTCCATTTACTAAAATAAAAAAAATTTTTCTTTTTATTTATCGTGTGTATATGTATTCACTGAGAAAAAAATATACTAATAAAAAGAAAAAATCTTCTTTATTTTGGTAAATGGAGTCATTCACTTGTATGCAAACCAATACTTACTAAAATGCAAAAAATTTTTCTCAGTGTAGGCTATTAGTTGTAGAAACAATCGTTTAATTGTCAAAATTTTCTCGTATAGATCATGTAGATGTTTCTTTGTTACTTATAATCGCCGTATTTATCTGTATTATTTCTTGCGCTTTTATCAGATAAGCAACGCTATTTAATCTCAGTTTTAATGCTCTTCTTGTTCTCTTTCGCGCGTTTATATCAAATTAATGACGTCCGACAATGAGAGCCAGACAACAATACCGGCCTGTCTATTTTTTTTTCTTATTGTTGTTCTAGCAGGGTGAATTTCAATATCGGCATCCATTATGAAATGAAGGCTTTGAGGCAATAATAATGTACGAAGTTATAAAATAATACTAAGCATGAGGCTGACGTTTTATTTATAAAATTTTTTCACGATGTTAACATGGAATGTTGCGTTTTTTAACGGTTTTTTAAAATAACTTTTTACTAATATATTTAAATATATTTATATATTTCAAAAATTATATATATATATATATATATTAATATAAAAATATAAAATTACGAGATAATATTACAATATTATTTATAATTTTATTATGTTGTATTATAATTGTAAAAGAGATCTTTACATTGAGCTAGAATTTCTAGCTATAGAGCTAGAAGTAACATAATTGAAAACACAATTAACTCGGTTAAATATATTTCAAGGTTTAAAATCGATAGTAGGTACAGTATTCGATCTTATCTCGTTATTCACTATCTCGTTATTCTTTTTTTCTGTTATTGTTTTCTTGATTGATGCAACAATCGTGGCAGTTTCATCAGGGAGAAATTCAATCTCTTAGAAAAAAAAGCGCCTTGGGATTCTCAATTAATGGCAATACCACTGGTATTCAATTAAATTGCTACCGCACGTGAAATGAATTTCCATCGATAAAATGTCGAACGCGCGCCGTCAAAATTAGTATAACTTAATCGTCGTCGTTAAATTTCCTGTACGCGATCAGCAACTTCTACGCAACTATGTGCCGCAGATTATTCCATTACCGTACTTGTATAGTTTTGCAAACAAAGCAATAATCAAATGGATTGGCATGCAGTTAAATTAGATCGCATTTCTGGGTTCCATTGCATTAGTTATAAATTGCAATGTGTTATAAATCATTAATGCACAATTTGTTTGATTACATTTTGTGTTTTGAATCTCGTTTGTTCAGATTTTGATCAACACGTCTCGTTATGATTATATTTAGTATTTCATGTTAAAGATATTTTATTTTGTTATAATAATATATACATATAGCTGATTTTTTTCCTGACCTTATTTACTCGAGCTTAACTTATCCGTCAGTCCGTGATTCAGGACAACGAAAATAGACACATGTAGTCTGTTTTTATCTAAGAATAAATGGTCTATTATTACGGCAGAAAAGACATATGCGTCACAGTGAAAAATGTGATCCACTTTTTTCCGGGAAAAATTTTGATACGTTGGTTTTATTTATTCATAAAAATTGCACATTTATTTTATATAAAATAAATTGACTTTCGTAACGACCGGACTGTGCAAATATCTCGTCGCCAAAATGGTGGCATTACCTAATCTCTGGGGGATGCTGAAAAAGGACTTAATTGCCGGAAGCTTAAAGTTTGCAGTTGCTGTCGTAAAACCGCGAGACCCGAGTCTGAATCTGTGTACGGAAATGCAACAAGGTACCTGTGCGGGAGTCAAATTTACGGCAAAATTTCCGGCCGAGGCATGCAGATATGAGTTATTTTTCTTACGAAAATTATAACTTATAACGTCCGTTCTTGCCGAATTAGTCAGTCAATGTTTTATGTGAAAATTTTCTTCATTTTTAGCGAGTCTTTCTTTTATAAAATCTTTATATAAAATCTAAAGACAACTTTTTAAATTGTTAAACAGTAAAAGACTGGACATGGAAATACAATAGTAGAAATATACGAGCAAAGATACAATATTTTTCAAATATTTTATCGGTTGGTTTATCGAATCAAACAAGTAACGTCGAATAAACTTATGATATTTTACAATATTGTATATACATATGTAAAAATGTTAAAAAAAAATAATATTTTACATTTTAATAATTTTTTTGATAATAAATAAAATTCAAACAAAGGGCTTGCGAACTAGCTGGATGTTTGTGCTACCATAATACCTATATTTCGAACAATAAAAATAATAACAAATTTTTTGATAATATTCTATAATAATTAATATCACTTGATATTCTTATGACTATGTCTACGCCTTTTTGTTTGATACCCAAGCTTTTCCAAGCCGGGCGCAACTGATTTGGGGATTAACCTAAATACGCCACGTGACACGAGATGCCGGCGCGGATTTGCACGCACGCACAAATGTCCACCCACGCCGTCACGATTGTTCACCCGCATTTCGCGATAAGTTCGCGACACGCGAATTCTCGACAACAGCGGTTTAACAAACCGACCGACGTCTGGCGGCGCGACGCCAGGTCGACAGCTTTGTCCGCGAAAAATCGAACGAGTCAAACTTCGCTGGAAATCGGGAATCCGAAATAAACTGACGGGAAAAAGTGCGGAGAACTATAACTAGAAATGATTTAACATCAGCTATTGTCATAAATATATAGTAAATAGTAATATTTATTTTCAAATAATATTAATTTTTTTGTTTAACGTATAGTTACGATCGTTTATATGCAATTTAATATTAATGTGAATTTATATGGGAATGTTCATTCTTGTTGGCAATTTTGCGCAATGATCGAATAAGCAGGCAGAAAGTGTGATGGCGATAAAGTAAGCGAATTTCACTCGATCGTGAATAGAACTGAATCAGCGATTCTTATTTTTAAAGTTTCGCGACATTTTACACGCAAATGCATGCATGTATCACGTTTAATTGAAATAGCAGATGACGAAATATTCTTTCTAAATTATAGAGATTTTAAACAAATGAGCAAAAACGAGTGAAATTAAATCTAAATTAACGTTACATTAATTTTAATGTGCGTTATATGTCGTTTGGTTTTGTATTTGTTTTTCGCGATGCCTCTTTGAATCTCGATCGGTTCAATTATATCTCGCACGTCATCTTATTTAAACACAGTGGCGCACTATAAAGACTGTCTTTGACACTTTTCACTGGTATAACTTCCTCTTTGTCGTATAACTACGATGAAATGTCGTGTGCCGCGGGTGAGCGAGGCTTTCGTGTCGACATCGCAAAGCACCGTGAACGATTAATCTTCGTCTCTCGTAAACTCTTCGCTACGACCACTAAAAGCAGTCTATAAATGAAAAGGACTGTCGCGTTCTTACGATATGAGATCAGTCACATCCAATATCTGTGTCCGAACTGAAATTATGTCTCCTTCTCGAAGTACAAGCAACACAAAGCAGGTGTCTAAAATTATAAGAAGTACGCGTCAGGAAGACAAAAATAAAAGGTCTCTCGAATAATGGACAAATACATGACGTGAAATAACAATGATGTGAAACAACAATGACAAACTATAACGTTTTGAAGTATTTTTTATAGAGGAAGCACCTTCGAAGCACTCTCGAGTTGTCACTGTCGCGAATAAATAACAAACGGCTCTCTTACGTCGTTTCTGATATATGCTTCAAGGCGTCGGCGTCGTACCGCGCCGTACGCGTCAGCGTTCGCAAAGATCCCCGATCGGTGCGGCGCGTTTACGTTCCTGAAAGGGGTTTATCGCTTCTATGAGACGCGTTATATTTTCTCATAGCGTCGCCGGCTTTTATGAGGTAATCGCTCAGCTGTTAGCTTATTTTCCCGACATACACAGCGTGTACGAAAGCGTATACACCTGACGATAAAGTCACGATAGTAATATGACTTGTTACGTTCTGAGACTGAGCTCTGTTTCAGTCAGAGCGCGTCTTGGAAATAATATTTAAAAAAGAATATAACTTATTTTTATATTTTTAAAATTTGTATATTATTTATTATTATTCTAAATATAATAATATTATTCTATATGTACGTTATATATTCGTAATAATTGTTAATGTAGACGAGCGTGGCCTAGTAGACAGCGCACTGATTTATTGAGCCAAAGGTCTCGGGTTCGATTCCCGGTAGAGCTAGAAAATTTTATTCGCTCGTTCTCCTCTCGGAAGGCACGGTAAACCATCGAGAGTATGTCTTGCCACGAGAACTTCTCTAAAAAATTGCCGTTCGAAATCAGCGTTACTGTAGGTTCCATATACAATAGGGGTATTCAAATAAAGTTAGAGTTTAACGGTTTGACAAGTTATGTCGGGTTAAAGTCGGGTAAAAAGTTAATTTTTACACTTTTAACCCAAAGATTAATGTGATAAGTTAATGAATCACTTATGTATTTTGCATAACCTTAAAGAGTAGCGCGCCCAAAGTTAATTAATTAACTTTTTACTCGATTTTAACCCGACATTAACTTATTTGAATACTCCTAATGTGTATAATCCACGTGCGCAACGCATGTATATGAAGAGAAGTCACCACGCTCGGACACGAGTAATAGGACTTGAGAAAGAAGAATTGTTAATTAATTGTAAGATTTGTTAATATAAATTCTTAGATGGACGAATCGCTTAATTTGGAGATGGCAGAAGTCATATTCTTTATAATAAAGCAATAAAATAAATATATTTTATCTGTCTACATATTTCTTCAAAAATAAAATCTAAATTAGCATATCAATTTCGATGGGAAATAAATGCGGTCTGTCGGGTTACAGCTTGGACGGTATGACGCCATCTGAATTACGTGTGACACGGTTGTCAAAAACAAGCATTAAACTAATTTCACACGTGTATGCCGTACGAGCACGGTGAGCATCGATTAAATTATATGTTTGTAGAAAGCCGGGCATTTCGCTGGTGTTCGATTCTACTCTATTCTACATATATGTATATGTATCGGAATACCAAGTTTGTGATTCAAAATTTATTCGCTATATATTACCGTGTATACTAAAATACAAATTTTAATTAATAATGTTTTAATTTTAACTATGGTGATTAACTTGGTTGTTTATAAAATATAATAAAATTTAATTCAATTAATTATATTTATATGCTATATTATTAGATTTAATATTTTATTTAAAAATTATTTGATATTTGTTTAGAAGCGACATAGAATTTAATAAAAGTAAAGGCATTTTATTTTATCTGTACAGATAAATTAAATTAAATTTTATTGTTGGATAATTAGGATTTATTTGAGGTATATTGTATAATTATTTTACGAAATCTGAATTGATTATTTTCACAAGGAGAAAAGAGAAATGTTCCTCGGTCGTTATGAAAGAGAAAACGTTTTTATGTGTACAAGGGAAATTTGTGTGTACTTCGGAACAAATGCTCTGCTCTTTAAAGCGGATTTTAAGTTTCTTTGCTTTCTTGCTCGCGGTAAAGCATCTCGGCGACAGAATAATACTACGACAGGACTTCCTCCGTATTATTGTCGAGATAAAAGCAATCGTGTCCATGACTGTTTCAAAAGACAACGTACTTCTGAATTAAAATGCTTCAAATACAGATTTCTTTAAATAAAAATGAGTAATATAAAAGATAAAAGTTTTATTAAATTAGTGTCGTAGAAATCGTGTTTCTTTCAAGTCGATTAGATTTTACTCGGTTATTTCATTCCAAACGTTCAAGACGGTACAGCGAATTTCTTCGCGTCGACGAAAAAGAAAATTCGAATACTTACGCGAAGAAGAATTAGTAGTGGCTTACCGTGGCGAAATCTCCCGTACTTGTATTGCGGAACGATGTAAGATCATTCCCGCCCGGGGCTGACATTAACGCTTCTCCGTTCCTCGTCGTGAGGCATAGAATTTCATTCCTTTCCCGGCACTATATATATCAGGAGGATGTATAACTGAATTTGCTGGCTTGCGTGGCTGGCTTGTTCGCTCGCGGTTTCGGAACCGCGAGAAACATTGCATAGTCAGTCATTCTTGCAGCCGATGCAAATTTATGCAGCGGCTTCTGATGGCACCACCCGCCATCAGATAAGACGCTCTTAAATCGCTTAAACTGTCTCGATTCTTTCGCTTTTCTTAGAAAAATAATTACAATAATATTAATAAGTATAATAATTTGAAAATACAAACGTGCTGAATAACGAAGTGGTATATATGATTTGTTAATTAGACAAAGTATCTTGGAAAATCTTGCAAAAGTTTTATATTTCGCGGTTTCACGTTTTTCTTCCTATATATATATTTTGTAGTTATTATATTTTTTACCTTATATTTTTCCGGAGAGATTACACTCACGGCTGACGGAAGTTACGAGGTAGTGGCTTCTCCGGCTACGGACTCGCCACGAAAATTACACTCGTCCACCGAGAGAGAATGGAATAGAGAGCGGTATTTATGCGAGTTGGACGTACATGCAGGGTGTGGTCGGCGCACCCTTGCGTTGCTGAATTTTCCCCCTTCGCCCTGCCTACTTTTGCTCTTATCCTTTTGACCTTTCTCTTCTATTTGCCGGATCTTTTCTATCCTCTTTTGTCCATCGCCAATCCTCACTACATCCGGGTCCACATGATACAATGATAAGGGATTTAAAGCTGTTCCAGCTTATAAGCTTCTTCACAACGTGAAAAAAAGGTCATCCTTTTTTTTTAAATAAATAACAATAAACGGAATATATTGAATTTATGAATACTAATATTAAATATAAATTATATATATTTTTAATAACAGTCATTATAATAACACGCATTAAAAAAATGTTTAGCGCATTATTTCCGAAGAATTCTACAAATGACTCCGAATATATGTTTGAGAAACATTACAATATAAATTATATATATATTCTTAGGATTATTGTAATATGCTCTAAGCTATAACATAACCCGTTTAACTCATGCGTAACAAATCGAAGTTGGCACGCGATACAGATGCGCGCATGCACGCGGAGAGGCATCGTGCGTGAACTTCCTCGTCTCTGCGGTTTATCAACGATTGTTGCGGGAGCGTGTTGCGCGCGAATATTGATGGATATTTGTCGGCCGTAGAGAAATATCGACGGTTGAACGCATCCAAATGGATGCAAACGAAATATATGTTGCTCCTGCGTGCGACTTGCGTAAATAATTTCCGAACGCCCGCGCGCAAAATATCTCGCATTTACTTCATTCGGAGGAAACACCGTCCCGACGAAGAATTACATTCTATAGTTTCGTCGCGTTTATTTTGTCTCTCGCGTGTCGGGGATAGTTGCATCGATGCAATTTATCCGCCTCTCTTTCTCTTCCTCTCTTTCTCTCTCTCTTTTCCTATCTCCGTTGTCATCTGGAATTTGCATGAAAATTTCGATCACCGCCGAGCGTTCATGCATCGCGAATGAAAGTTTAATCCCTCGCGGATGACACGGCGTTCGCTTCCGGCATGGACAAAATAAAAAAAAAGCTGGAGCTTGCAGCAGTCCGTCGTTGCACATTCCGCGATAATTTCTCGTTATTTTGCCATCATCCGCGGCTTACCGGGCGCAATCTTTTACCAGGCATTGGACGAGATACACGTTTTTGTATTCATGTCGAAATAATAATTAAATTTTATTTAATATATCTATAACTTGCTCCGTGTATAAAAAAATATTGTGGGAACAGAAAGAATTATTCTGAATCATTACCGAAACTGCAGAATGAAAGAATTATTGAAAATAATTCAAGCGTGAAAAGAATAATTATTACAGACAATATAATGAAACAATTCCCGGCACCAAACATTATTTTTGCTAAATTCATAAAAGTCGACGAGCCCGAAATTAATGGAGCGAGATGACTAACAGCCCCGAAATATTTAAGGGACGTCCGTCGCGTCCGTCCGCGGCGAGAAATTTCGATCGAGCGGGATTTCGAATATGAGACACGAGAGAATCGAGGGTGTATTTTATTGCGGCATTTGTCACTCACCTCTACACGCAACTTGGCAGTTGGGAATATTTCTCGGCTTGCCGAACTGGCACAATGTTGTGCTATAAATTAGCGCCGGCCGAGACACATGGATACTAATCTATACTCGCGTATATAGCGCGTGGAAATTTCTCATTTTGCGAACCGGTAGCCGCGTTTTGTTTCTGTGACGATGCATTTAATGGACTTCACGCTATAACGGGAATGCCTAAATTGGGATAGCAAATGAAAATTCATTTAATAAAGACACGTAATCGGCAAATTTCACGGCTACCGAAATCGTCATTTTCTCCATTTACTTACGGAACCCCGAAACAAAACGCGGACGTTTCCTTGACGCAGCGCAAAGTGCGATTTGCAAATTCAATGGAAAATGGATTAATCGCCAGCGACTCGCTGGGGTTTTCACACGTATAGAAAATATTTGAGGCGAGCTTTTTTCATCCGCGAGGAATTAACTGTAAATCGCCGTTGCCGCAACAACGATTGAATTGCGGATTAAATTGATTCAACATACGTTAAAGCCCGATAATTATATTTTAAATGAAACATTTAATGCAATAGGACTATATATAATCACGATATAATTTAAAAATGAAAAATTGTCTCTTCTGTACATTATAGAGAGTAATAAAGATGACGATTTACATTATAAGTATTGCTCGTCCATGATAATTATTCAAAAATACTATAATTTGGTGATAAGAGGGTCCAGCCAAATTTTTATGTTAAGTATGATTTCTGACCATTAGTTTTACAATTTATTTTGTATTATTTTATATTATTAAACATTTTTGCAATATATTTTAGTTTAGAAATGTTACGAATTATTTCTGTTGAAAGAGAATGTTTTTTCTCGGAAAATTAAGTTTAGATTGAAGAATTTAAATTTAATTTTAATAAAGTGCTGTTAAAGTCACGTACTTTTTACGTGAAGGCTCCTCGTTTTTATTTTATTCGGCAGAATATTCAAGCTGTTTGAACCCTAATATCAGGTTTTTCTCTCGAACGCGCTATCATTGTGTCGATTGTCAAATGAAGATAACAGCGTCGTCGTGCTCAGCATTTATTCTCGCTTCCTGCAAGATGCAAAAGACCTAAGAAACCCGTGCGCGACATTGGAAAAACTTTCCGGAATTTCTGGAAACCCGAACGTGACCGGCATTGAAAATTCGGGACAATTCCATGAAAACTTTCTCATTTACCGTGTCCGTGGAAAAACATTATAGATATAAAGCACCTATTATTTTCCCGAATGCACTTTAAATTATCTCAATTAAGAATTAAAGATTTGTGTATTATTAGAAAATCTAGAATGTCAGTGAGTTTTAAAGCGAAGCTGGAAAGAATAAAGTATCTATATTATTACGTTTTTTATTTTACTTTTTCATGTATATGTATATATAGACATATATGTATACAGAAACTAATATAAGGCTGTCAAAGACCTATAAGCTTGGATCGCATGGCTTTTGATTCTAATTGATTTGTATATCGTTACGATCCTATTTCTCTTACTATTATTCACGTCGCCTGAGAAAGACGTTTCAAACGTCAATATTACCATATGCCTCGGTGGTCGAATTGGTACGACGCCCTACACGGAATGAAGGAGGTTCCAGGTTCGAACCCTGACTGAGGTAATATTTTTCGCAATAAATTTCTTTACAGTTTTTAGATAATTAAATCGAGTCGATTTAATTCCGGGGAGGGAAAGGTTTTTAATTCTAACAATTACTGTGTTTTAAGTCCGACAAATAATCGGCGCGCAGTTTGTTGGAAAAATTATATGTATATATATAGACATATATGTATACAGAAACTAATATAAGGCTGTCAAAGACCTAAGCTTGGATCGCATGGCTTTTGATTTTAATTGATTTACTTCTTTAATTAACTTAGAAATTTATTTCATGTTAAATTCATGTTGGATAATTTTAGTTAACTTAATTTTGTTAAGTACGTGACCAATTAAATTAAAACTTTAATTATCAAGTGAAAAGCGGATTAGAAGAATAAGAGTAATCGTAAATGACGTAAGAAGACAGCTAGTCTGAATTAGCACCCTCAAAATGTCAACTTCTGCAATTCGCTTCTCGGATACATTCAACGATGTATGTACCTAATTATCCGTGGACTGCTTTCTCTCTGGCAGTCCGGTCAATTAATTGTCTCCGTCCGCCTACAATAGCCAACTTTGCGTTGATTAATTTCCTCTCTAATTTGTTGAGCTACGTATAATTACGATGTGCATCGTCTGCATCGAGCGCAATGGTCCTCAGGTCAGCGGGCAGATGCATGACGAAGTGACGCAGCGATGTGTTTAGCGTGTTACGTTTATTGCTCGGAATGCCGCGAATAATCATTCTGAAACGAATAAAAATATATCTGTGTGTGTGTGTGTGTGTAAAAAAAACTGAGAAAGAGAATTTGTTTTACAAAAATTTAAATAAATAATAATACTCTAAGCATTAACATTAAAGCTAAAAATATTTCGGAAAATACCAACTAAAGATTTTATAGACTTTCTCAAGAAAACAAAGGTCTTTGTTTCGAATTTTTGATATGTTCTTGATGTTTAATTTAAAGAAAGCTTTATAAACTCTCTTACAAATTATATTTAAATATTTAAATATAATTTAAATATTTAAAATATAATTTGTAAGAGAGTTTATAAAGCTTTCTTTAAATTAAACATCAAGAACATATCAAAAATTCGAAACAAAGACCTTTGTTTTCTTGAGAAAGTCTATAAAATCTTTAGTTGGTATTTTCCGAAAATATTTTTAGCTTTAATGTTAATGCTTAGAGTATTATTATTTGTATTGCTTTGTATTTTACAATACATATACTAAATATAAGTATAATGGAATAAAAGAAACGTTATTTTTAATACAAATTAGAAATGCATTTGCTTTTGGAGAATAAATTACGTTTACGTTTGCGAAAATATAAAATTTAGTTCGAGAGTATTGCGACTGAATGCTGTTCGACGCTAGACAATTTTTGATTACGTAACGAGATAATTATTGACGGCAAATAATAACAGTAGAGTATATTCGAAGCGCGTTATCGCGCCTCACAGTGGACTATTATTTCCAACGTACCCGGCGCGCACAGCAAATATTTTAGAAGCATGCTCTCCGCTCGTGTGAGCGAGCATCTGTTTGGCATACAGTGGCGCGGAGAAGCGGCCGCGTTGTAACGAAGAGCCAATTTTAATTTTGCGATAATACCGTATAATATACCGTCATATCGCTGCCGTAACAATAGGCCAATAGAAAAATTTGTAGAAGATGCAAATTCGATGATGACGCGCGAGCGTTTTCAATTATTAACAAATTTGTCGCTAACTAAATCGATAAAATTATAAAATAAAATTACTGTTATTACGAAAATGTGGGACGTGTAATTTGACATAATAAAACGATAACGCCAGAAATCCCAGAAGGGAGAAATCGCGATTCAAATTATGAAATTCGATGTTTCACCATTTTGATCACTGATTCCCCTTGATAAATATCATTTTCAGTATCACAAATGCAAATGTTCGGATAAACGTTTCGGGAGTGATTCCGTACGACGTTACCAGCGTGAACGTAGCGATGAAAAACGGCGGGATCACGCGATTAGGTTTGTTGCTTTAGGATCGCGTTGCTGAGGGAATGACGTCGTAGTTAGTGGAGCTTTTCAACCGCGGCAGATGGTGCAGCCTAAACAATGACAAATGTTCGACCGCGCACGTCCTGCTGCTAGCTGTCTTTCAAGCATCGGTAGCATCGCCCCAATGTTACACCCCAAACAATTTTTAACTTTACTCCGATTTCGTGTTAATAATTCTTATTCGAGCTGTGGTTAAATGTATATCTTCTTTAATCATTTCTTCTCTTCATTTCTTTCATTGTATCAAACATTTGTACCAGATTTTTAATAATAATATAATTTTTAATAATGATATAATTAGCGAGAAATTTCGATGTTTTTTTTGCGAAAGACAGAGAAACGCAATTATCATACAAATTAGATAAGAGAATTTATGTAACACGTGCATGGAAAGTGGCCCATTGCGCACGCTACGCGTGCGTGAAGGCGAGTGCGGTCACCGCACCCGGGAATTTTCATCTTACAGCACTTGTTGCACAAATAACTATTCTATGCCGTGTTAAATTTATAGTGTTAAATTATACTCTCAATTTGAATCATTTTTAACTATTAATTCTCTTATTCAGTATGTCGTTAATTTAACTAAACCAATAAAATTAAAATAATGTTTTATGTTAAAATAATAAATTTTGACACACATGGTAGTTCAAAATAACAAAATGTTATTTAACTCAAGGTATCGATTTAATTTCAAACCTTTAATATTTACAGTATATTTTTACAGTAATATAACAGTATAAAGAAAACCAAGTTGATACTGGCGCAAAACGGCCCGATTAGCGCGCTTCCTCTTTTTTGGGGGGCTATTGACTTTTTTCCTCATGCAGTTATTCCACCCACGTTTTGTTTACCGTACCGCCGAATGCTTGCGTAACCGGAAATGGACCGCTGACTGTGCGATCGACAACGGATACGGAAAGAGAGAGAAAGAAGAGAGCGAGAGAGAGAGAGAGAGGGACAGACAGGGCCGTGACCAAAATGCAAATTCGTATGCATTCGTACGAACACGTTAAATTACAGTTACCGTTGATTTTTGTCCAATAGTTTTATTTTTGCATGTGCGGTACAGACACAATTCACATAAGTGGGCGCAAAGAACGTTTCTCAAGTATTATTACAATTCTGAAATTATTTCAAGGATTGTTAAAGAGGCCGATGTAAAGGCAACTCAAATAAAATCTGAGAATCTCTCTTCCGTGTTTGATCTTCCGATGAGAATAGAGCCGACGCCGACGAACGGGACGTTCGAGGAAGACATCGAGGACATCGAGGGCGAACCGGAAACCGGGTCAACGAGGTCAAGTGGCCGGGCCGAGTGATCGAATTGGTTCTCGTTAAAACTTTAATACGCGAAACTGCGCGACACGACGAAGACGACGGAGAAACACGTTCAATTAGACGATGCTGACCGTCCAAAAGTTTTCTCGTCTCTTTCTCTCTTTATCTCTTTGCATTTCGTTTAGACGCCATTCCTTTGTCTTGTTTTTTGTGTGCATATACAGATGTGCTTTGCATTCATCTGCTCACGAAAGCGCGAGTGCGGTGCTCGTTAACTGAAGCATCCAACCGCGATGATATTGCGGCAAATTGCAACAACCTTATACCTCTCGAAATTGCGGCTTATTACGACGACACGTTGCGCTTATTTGATGTCGCACTGACTGTATGTATGAAAAATGTCTATATAATTTCTTGTTGAGAAAAATCTTGTTGTCGTCTAGGTAGAAATCTAGGTAAATGTTATCCGCGTAGATTGAAGCAAAAATAAATTAACTTCTGTAAGGAGCATTTCAATAAACTGAAATGAATTAAATTAATTATGATATAGCAAATACATCAAGTTAGGATATATAGTTACATAATTATATGATCATTTAAAGTGTAATGCATCAGTAATAGCTTTAATTGGTACACAGAACACTTGATAAATTGAGAAAGATATAAAATTGTGATGAATGTAGTTATGGCAAATTAGAAATTATAGATGTAACCAGAATTGAACTAATGTAAGTTAAATTAAGTGTGTTCAATAAATTGATGACAGCACTTTATTAATAGTCATAAATCACACATTAGCTTAATTTACCGTAATTATTCTATTTCGTCGATTTTTTCCCGGAATTTTCCTCGAATTACAGCTCGCGGTTAAATTTAGCGCCTGCGGACAGACCCCGGAGTTCAATCGATATTAACCGAGCTCATTATTTATGATTGAATTTTCCCCGCAATGAACTTGCGTGCTCCATAAATTTTATTGTCCCGGGAGCCTCGAAATTATCTTCCCGGAGTTATCGATTCGCGTTGGCCGTGTATTTTGTACTTTGCTTTTATCAATTTCTTTCCGCTGCCGGAGGTCGTCGCATTTCCCCGTGGTTTCTTTATAAGCCATGTAATAAAATGCAACATCCTGTCCGACCCTCATCATTATTATATTTTCTATGTATCTCGAAAATGTATCGGGCCATCGTAAATATTCGTAAAAGATATTTGTAACTAAAAATGCATTTCAAGGCTAACGATGACAATAACATCCGCGGACTTATTTGGAATTGTAACGAATTAATTGACGTCACAATTTAATTAATGTTTTTAAAAAATAATTATTGGAGACTGCAACCGGACTTATATATACACGCGAAGAGTACATTATTTAATTTTAATTAAATAAAAATTAACGGAGCAGCCTCTTTATTTTGAAAAGCGATATAATTTAATTGTTCGTTTTAATTGTATGCGGTAAAAAATCAAACGACGCAGCCTAGCGTGGTCATTGGAAGGCGCGATATACCGACGTGCACACACGCATACGATTAGCTCGACGCGATCGACTTTACAGACGCTTTCGCTTCGGTAGCCTTTTACCGTCCCGTTTTTCCGCTCGTGTGCCACGTCGTTTGCCACCCCGGCGTTTACGGAAGCACACACGGACGTCGAAAGTCACGCCTCGCATCACGGTGTGTGGTGAAAAGGTTGAGGAAACATCGCCGTTCAACGGTTCAACAGCGCGGATGCAAAGTCGCGCAAGAACATGCATGACTTCGTGCAATGCGCGCGCGCGCATTTTCCTGGAAAAGACGCGCGAAGAAAAATCAAACTGCAAGTTTGACTTCTCCGCATTAATGGACCTGTTAACCCTGAAAACATATAGATTGGCTCACGACCAACTCCTGCACTCTCTGTATTTATACTGCGCGAGTCACATCTTTCTCTCTTTCTCTCTCTCTCAAAAAAAAAAATTATTTTTAGACGGTAATATAATCGATGAATAATATTATTTGTTATAATCGACATTTTCTATTTACCGCAGGGTATATAAATTGTGAAATATTAATCTTAAAATATTTCAACAAAAAGTATCCGCAAACTATTAATTATATATTTGTGTGTTGTATTAATTTAAACAAAATTTGCTTCAATTTTAATATAATATATTCGTTGTTACAATAAACGTGCTCTTCCAAGTGCGAAATATATAAATTAAAAATATTAATTATACGGAATATATATATTTGTAATATCTCTCTCCCTCTTTTCCTCTCTCCCTTTCTTTGTGTCTCTCTCTCTGTGTGTCTCTCTCTCTCTCTCTCTCTCTCTCTCTCTCTCTCTCTCTCTCTCTCTCTCTCTCTCTCTCTCTCTCATTCATTTATCGAATATTAAACATATATTTTCTGTCGTAATTTAAATGAACAACGCCATCGCGTGCACGAGAGATTAATTTTAAAATTAATATATCTATCATATATGCAACGTTCGACGTACAACGAATATTAATTAACATTAACGAAATTGGACATAGAAATCTGTAATTCGTTTCTCGTTGAAATGTAATGCCACTAAAAATTTGACACGTTTCTGCCCGTTGGTTCCTTTAAACACGGAAGGCCATATGAATGGTCGGACGACATCAAAGGCGAACGCTCTCCTTCTGCACGCCCACGTGGATATATGCATGCGCGCCGCGCGCGTACACACTCTGTCTTATAGGCACAAAGGCGACAGACTTTTCCAAGAGACGGCCTATCATCCGACCGCGACTGTGCATCTCGCGACTAGAGTATTGTGTTCTGCCGTCATAAGCAAAGTAACTGGCGTAGGTTCCTCACGCGCTCGCTAGAAAACCGAGACTGAAGCTACGAAGGAGCGAGAGAGAGAGAGAGAGAGAGAGAGAGAAGAAATCTCCACTTTTGTAATTCTGTGCCCATTATGATTGCGGTCGCGATAAAGATATTTTCTGATTGTCGTATTTCACGACTTGCAGCTGAGCTACGCTGCGAAGGTAACAGAGAAGCAATCGTTTTGATATATTATAATAATTGAAGGTTGCGATAAGATATGCAACGAACTCAAGTCTATAAATATCTTCCGAGGTTCTTGAATTTTAAATTTTCTCAAAATCTTCGAAAAAGTGAATTCGTCACTAATAAGTAAGTAATAATACTTTATTCAGTATAGCCATTCAACCTAAAACCGGGACTTGGTTTACAATTACTTCTTATTATTTACTCTTTTATCCATTCTTTTTCCCTTTCTCTCTCATTTTTCCTATTTTTTTCATACACTTTACATTCACTAACTTTCCTTCCTCTCCTAAAAGATCCTTCACTCTAATCCTACTTTCTCTATCTACATGTGTCAGTATATGCTCAATTGTTCCTTTTTCTTCTTCACATATCTGACAGTTTCGTCTTTCCACTGTATAATAACATATAATAACTCGTGGTTCTTATCTTACTATCCATCCACTACCCCTCTCTCTCTCTCTCTCTCTCTCTCTCTCTCTCTCTCTCTCTATCTCTCTCTCTTTCTCTGCCCTATTATTTGACCTATATCCGCCTCTCTATCCCTCAGTGCCTTTATCCCCTCCGAACTAAATCCATTTTGCCTATAAAACATCTCTCTTTTCTTCCCCGCACCATGTCTTTTTGTCCTTTCTTCTCTTTTTCCTTCACACATTCTATTACCAATTTTCTCTCCCTCTCCCTCATAGTCTTTTCTATTTCCACTGTTTTATTTCCCGCAATTGAACTAAGCTTTACTGATGTTTCCTTATAAACTATATAGTCCGGTGTACAGAAGTCGAGGCTTAAGGTCCACTTTACATACTTCTTTCGTATTCTTTCAAATTCTTCTCTTTCTCTCCATCCCCAAATCTCTTCCCCATACATTATTACTCCAAGCACTAGATATTTAAATAATATCATCCTTCTCCTAAAGTCATTCCTGAATCTACGTTCCCCCAACCCCCATACCTGGAATTCGCCACTAATATATTTGAGTGATTGCAATGGTCACTCCAAAAGAAAGGGTCATCACTCCAATTTGAGTAAATGCGGGCACTTATAAGGTAGGAGTGAATTTTTTACTTAAATTTTTAGAGCGATTACTTTATCGGAGTGATACAATCTCACTCTAAAGCTATAGTAAATCATTCACACTTCATTCGTTTTGAGTGATATTTCACTCTTTGACTTTTAGAGAGAATTCGATCTGTTGCATCATTATTATCGATCAATTTGGTCGAACGGATAATATTCCATTATTTTAAACATCTAAAATTTTTGGCGACTCTGCTCTTCGACGTGCGGGTTCTCTGTGTCGTGTGTCGAAGATGATCTAAACGTGTCTATCCGAGAAACACGTCTCCCCTTTTCTCCTGCGGAAAAGAGATTCTTCTTTTTTCTCTGTCAGCACTATCGCGGGAGCCGTGACCGAGTTTTCTTCATTTCTTTATCACCATGTGAGTTTTCTTCTTACCGCGACCCGATAAGCGCGATTGTGTGACGCCAGGGAGTAACAAACGACGCGACCTTGCCCTTTTGTTCGGCGGCTTCAGAGTTCATTGGTGCTGCCGATAACGCTTTTAATAGAGAGCGCGAGAGATGAACTTTATGTCGCCTCCAATTCATCTTTTTCTGGCCGTTTCACGATTTGCCGCTCATGCTGCGATGATCTCATCGTGACAACCAACGAATAGCCACGTTGCTATTTCCTGCGTACTAGAAAGCTTAATGCAAGTCGATAATCAAAATATTTTCCTTTCGATATTTTCAGTTTGTTCATACACGCCTATCTTTTTTCCTTTATATTTATAATTAAGATCATGGAAAAGATTATGAAAAAAATTATAATTTCTCTACGAGAAAAATATGCGGGAGTCGCACTATAGCTAGGGAGACATATCGATGACGCGTTTAAGGCCAACATCAGGCAAAAGGGAGGGCTAGAAGGGGGTGTCCGAAAATATCTCTTTGTTCGAGACATTCCTCGATATATTTTATCCGCCTTAAATGGCGGCGTAAGCAAGCAGTGACGTGGTGCGCGGTGCAACCGGTTCTCCAAAGCAAAAGGGATCCGCGAACAATGCGGGAGAAATCTTGCGTGCTCGATGACCAAACACGGCCTAAGTCTAACGGGGCACCCTTCGCGGGCTGCTTGCGTGTCTCCCTTTGTGGACGACGTGACGCACGTGCGTGTTCGCGCGTTTACAAGCCGTTCTCTATACGGCCTCGGCGAAATATAACTGGTGAAGAACGCGTAATACGCCATAAAAGATGCTTTATGATCGAGGTGGTTAGAACGATTCGGTTTGAAGAGGTGCATGGGAAATTAGAGTAGAGCAATAGAGGAGCGCAATTGATCCACTAAATTTTTAAACATTTGATAATTACATATAATACATTCTCGATAATTTAATTAGAGAAATAGTTGTAGAAATAATAACAAAATTTATGTTAAAAATTTTTGAAAATTATACTTATTTTTATGTCACTGACAGTTATATTTTTAGAGTTTAGGAATAAAAATATAATAAATATATTATATATACATATTTCTCTAGTTTTTTTATATCTATATTATTCTTTGAGAGAGAGAGAGAGAGAGAGAGAGAGAGAGAGAGAGAGAGAGAGAGAGAGAGAGAGAGATCATTATTTTAAACGCTTGTAATCAAGCTAATATTAAAAAAAAATGTCTTTTTCTTTTGAAATATATTTACATATTTGTGTAAAAACGTTTTTTTAACAGTTAAGTGCTTAATTAGGTTACATAAAAAGAGTTTCTCAGCAGTATTTGGCTTAATTTTTTTTCTTGATATGTATTCCATATAATTTTTTTTTAGTTGGACGACTTGTTTTAACAGATATTTTAATATGTGGCATTGACTAATGTTGTCTCGATGTCTATACTTCCGGTAATATTATCTTGCCTGCCCCTTTTGATTCATTGACTCGTTTGGTTGTTCCCATAATCATTCCTTGATAATATAATAACAAGTACAGGGATTCAGAAACAAGGAACCGTGATAAGTGAATAAGGCAAGAACATTTGATCTATAAATAGTATTCCACTGAATTTTCAAACCTTTGATAATTTAATTACATTTATCATTGATAACTTAATTAGAGAAATAGTTGTAGAAATAATAACGAAATTATATTGAGACCAGAATCTTTATTACCAATAATATATCAAAGAAAAATAGAATTAATTTAATAAAACATTATTTAACATTGACAAACTAATTTAAATGTAACTTTAATTTTTCTTTTGAACATTATTGGCAATAGTGATTCTTGTTAATAATTTTTTAATTAATAGAGGTCAATTCTGCCAAATTCTTTAGTTTCTAATTTTAATAAAATCTATATATGTTTTTAAAACAATATGTTATGAAACATTTTGCCCGTAGATTCTACATTACATGGTATATTCTACATCGATTTTTTATACCGGAAAAATTGGCTCTAAAAAGTGTCGTTTCTGTTATATTGCAAATTTTCAATATCATGAATATTTTATGAGAAACTTTTACGAGACAATTTCTCAGCTCATATTTTCTTGGTCCGTTTTTATTGTCAAGCTATAAATATTATTTTATATATACATGCGTCTTGAGAGACATACAGAATTGAAACATCTAAAAGCGGGCAGATTGAATAGGGAAGAAGAATCGAACATAAATCGTTCTAATGACATCCCGCGATTTCAAAGGTCTTTTGTCGAGGACATCGGAGAAAATCGCATTTATTGCTGGTACTTGAAAGATTTTAAGGATGCGCGAAATTGTTCGCGTCATTTGTACTCGGCAATTTTTATCGTACCTTTCACGAAGATGGTCTGTAAATTTATCTATGAGAAATTTCGATATAGAGACAGTTAAAATTTCGCGAAAATGTGAGATAAATTTGCTATCATTATCGCAGTTGGATCTTAAGGAGGACACATCATTTTTATCACATTATTAGAAAATAATTAAAATCTAATTAATTTATTGTTACGGTTTAGCTAAGTAAATTGTTTCGCATGTTTTGCTTGCCCGTCTCATCGAACGTTCGCCAAGAACAGCTATTTATTTCGTTTTCTCTTACCTTCCTTTTCTTCTGTTTTTTTTTCGCCGAAAATCGAAACAGCGCGAACGTGAGCTTTTTTATTTCCTGGCACAAATCGGAATTCGTTCCCGACGTGGCGGGCGACGGCGGGCGGCGGTCGGGAACAAGACGCTTCCTTCGTCTGGAGCGATACTTGAGGAACCCCTAAAGATAGCGACACCTCGCCACGTGTCGGCTAACAGACTTCCGAGCGTTTCGTCATCTCGACAGACGTTTTCCGTGAAATTTGCGGCGACTTTAGCACGCCAGTAATCCGCGAAATTACGTTCACGCTACTCCTTTTCGCACTTTGGGCAGGAGAAATGCTCATTAAATTAGGAAAATGAGATTGAAGATTAGCAATTTAGAAGAATCAAAAAGAAATGGACTCTCTATGAAAAAGGCTATGAAGGTAGAAACACATAATCAAATACATAAAGAACTTAAGAAACACCTTTAAGAATATATATTGCTAAAAAATAAATTTTTTGAAAACAGTTATAAAATAAAGTATATTAAGGCTAAAACTTTTATTCGTGAAATTTTATATAAACAGGAAACTTTTATATTTTTGGAAGTAGAAAAAAGTTACAGATAAACAGAAACTTTTATTCTGGTTTAAACAAGTAAAAGTTCTTTTCTGCTATGTCTATCCTGCTTTTAAAAAATTCCTTAAATAATATTAATTAAAATAAGTTCTAATTTTTATAATTTACTTTGAAATAAACTTTAAAATATATATGTTTCTTCAGAACTTTTAAAGATGAATTTTTACAACAACGTTTAAATATTAATGTAAAAATTAACTCAAAACAGAAAGAAAACGATTTAAAAGCTCACAGATAATTTTTATTTATAAAAGTTAACGGTTATTTTTTTATTCAATCCCTGGTGAAACGGGGTCTATCATTGTTACGGTTTCATATGTTGCAAACTCATATCTACACTTCCACACAAGTTTGCACGTATGTTTGCTTATAGTGTTTAGCCAGTACGTTCATGTACAATATTAAACTTACATTTTGCGTAACATGATATACGCTTCATAACCCTATATATAGTCTTTCCCGATCTCGCGGCCTGTAATTTAACGTTTACGGCCAGGCACGCAACGATCTAGAAATAATATTTAACCCGGAATAACTATCCATGACACGGCATGCGAATGAATGTTTATGTCTTGTGAATTTCCATGGATTTATGATCTTTGCATCTCTTTCTTTCTCTCTTGGCCTTCGCACATTCTGCTCTGAAAACTATCCGCATTTTTCGCATTATTCTACCTAAATAAGGCTGTTCGACGAAGTCGTGCTTTAGTAACGTTAAGGCCAAAAGGCCAGCGCATCCATCAAATTTTCCTTTCGCTAATAAATCAGTTACCGAAAAAATATACGTTAATAAATTGCATTTAAGAATGCATGTTCTTTCAATCTTTCAGTCGATAGAATGATATTGTTGTTCGAGTGAATTAAATTAAAATTCTCCGGTGTTTATTATTCTGCCAGTCTTTTCATTGGACTTCAATATGTGTTTGTTAAAAAGAGTAATAAAATAAAATTGGCACACAGGTGAAAGGTTAATAAAACAAAATTTTATAAAAACGTTTTGAAAAACATTTTTTTCCTTTGTTTTGAGTGTGTGTTGAATGTTTTCCAACTGGTTGCTACAATTTTTATCCCGACGTGATACGCCGGATAAATCGATACGGTTAAGCGTAAATAAGCACTTTGTATTTGCACGCACATCCGCGATACGCGAACACGTGTATATACCCCGGCATTACATAGTGCAAATTTTATTCTCGTTACGGTAACGATCTCGTGTCGCAAAATAATTTTCACTCCGATCCGCTCGCGTTTTCGCGCTCGTTAGCGGCATGTGAAGAGAGAAGAAAAGAGCCTTGCACCGTGATTTCTATCAACATGCGACTCGATAAATCGTCGTACTAGCTAACGAATCAATCGTGAAAGAGAGAGAATTATATCATTCCATAATAATCGGCGCCGCATGCGCGATCTGATAATGCATACTTGCTGAACCTGGATTTCTCATTAGATCGGTCGGCAGGGCAGGTAATCACGGTAAGTGCATAAATTAACAGCCTGCCGCACGGGAACGTAGAGGTAAATTTGCGAGCTGTCCTATACGTAGGTTAAATTCACTTCTCAATGCGGAGTATATTAGATTTCGTTACCGGCTTTGAATTACGAACATTTCTTGACAAAAAAGAATAGCGTTTCGTTGTATTATATCGACACGATTTCGACGACTGTCTGATGAATAATAGGTATATAAATTTTATATAAGTATGCAAAGATTATTTAAAGAAACTTTTGAGAGAAAGGATAGAAAAATGTCTTACATGAGAAACTTTACTGTTTGTTTCAACACAGTATTATTTGTTTCTAATCATTTTCCAAAGAAGTATTTTATTTAAAAAATTTTACCGAGTGAACATGCTATGCTATGTTTTGTCATGAAGAAAGAACAAAGTTTTTATAACAGAACATGAACATAGCATGTTTATTCGGTAAAAATCTGAAACTCTTTAAATAAAATACTTTCTTGGAAAACAATTAGAAACAAATAATACTATGTTGAATAGTTAAAACAGGCAACAAAGTTTCTCATATAATATTTTCTTTGAAAGTATTAGCACCACTGTTTTGTTTTTCTTAAAAAAGTAGTGCTTTCAAACATTTGAATGGCAGTGTGTATCTAATTTTAACTCTCAAATATGAATTCTATTTAAATTCATTTAATATTGTTATATTTATTTTTTTTCTGTTGCAGCAAAATTATCTCATGAGATTCGGTTACTTACCTCAGACCGATTTCGAGACTGGAAATCTGCGGACGGAGGACCAACTCAGGGATGCTATCAAAATTCTGCAGGTAAGCATAAATTATGATATAAAGAGAGATAAGATTTCATCGTCCCGCAAGAAACAAATGAGGGACCGTGTAGTAATTTAATATCTTCAGTTTTATTATTTCGAACATAAAACACCTCTTGTCTACGTTTTGCATATAGAATTTTCTATGCAATTTGCGTGTATAATCTTAGAACTTTATACATATAATCGAGACATTAATTCTACTTTTAAACAAAATTTAATTGCGCACCAGCGTCTTGCAATTTGGTTTAGATTAATTATTATTCTTGCTACAATTTACGTAATACTTCGAAGTAACATGAGAATTATTAGAAAAGGTCTCATTGTGAGACTACCGGAGTAAAGTTTTTTTTATTCCACAAACGTATTCATCTCGAAAATGCGATCGACCGATTCTCCGGATGTCGCGAAATCGATGTCGGGAATATCCCGTTGAAAGAAATAGGAAAATGGAGGAAATGTCCTGAGGGATTTCGTCAAATGCCGCTATATATCCTCCATCCTCCTTATTCTCGATTCTCATGTAAATCTTCATTGAGCGAGCGACATTTTACTATTCTTTCCTCGCAAAATGTCTGCATTCCTATAACCATTGTCTGAAAGCAGCCAGGCTCTCCGAGTGGATTGCTGATCGAAGGGATCAAACTCAAACGCGAAATGAAACGTATCGGAATGCTTCGGACATTCTAATCTCAGGTCTGAAGCTTAGGTTCAGATTCCTCCATCCGTATAGACTACGTCTCTCGATGGTTTTATCGATAATCGCGTTTGTCAGATTCCGGACGCGTTTCTGGTTGAAATGCTCGAAAGCGTTTATCGCTGTTCAAAAAGATAAAAACGGATCTTCTCAGATTGAAGGAAGCGATTATACTTCAGGAAAATCCTAAAGGGAACTCTTGAGATATCGAGTAGAACAGTGAAATATAGATTTGTTGATTATTTTACTTCAACTTTTGTAGAAAGAGTGTTATATTTAAAAAAACTTATATGTATATATATGATATAAGTTTTTACAAATAAAAAGAATACAAATATATTTAATCTTTAATACAGATATTTTTATACATATTCTTTCGATTTACTGTAATTTTATAGAAAATAGAGAGAGAGAGATTTTTTTATAAAAAAGAGTGGTTGATATTGTTGCAATAATTATTTTTAAAATTCTTAGTATCTTTTGTTTTTTTTTTCGATATCGATTACAAATAATATGCAAAATGAATTCAGTTTTCGATATTTTTTTTTTGGATATTTTAAATTAAAACAAAATTTTATTTCCGTGCTGATTATGCTAAATTTTGATGACCCGTGATGTTTCCAATTTTCAGAAATTCGGTGGTATTCGCGTGACGGGGGAGATCGACGAGGCGACAAAGAAGTTAATGAAGGCCAGGAGATGCGGATTACCGGATCAGCTCGACGCCAGATTCGCCAGGACGAGGCATAAGCGGTTCACCATTCACGGACAACAATGGCCGTATCGAAATCTCACCTGGAGGTAAGTGAACTTTATTAGTATATAATAATCTTAATAGAGTAGGGTATTATTGCGAAATACGACACAAACCAGATATTTCGAACAAGATAATATTCAAGAAAAAAAATACTATTATCTTCTTAAATATACATATATTAATTACAGCAATAAATTTTGTAAAACCGTGGATTTAATGTTTCTATAAAAAATGTTGAATTAATGCTGTAAACTTGAAAACTTTATACCGCTTCTGAAAATGTTTAGACTTTTTTCCATTATCTAATTATAATCATGCATATTCTTACGATTAACTTGGAAAATTTTTCAAAATCTTGATTTCTGTCATAAAAATCCTTGTCTCAATTCTTGTTTGTGAAAATCGGAAAGACGGAAACAAAGTTGTGTAGTTTACCTCCGATTGAAGATCGTTACCCAAGAATCCGTATAATTTCGTCGACGAGGACGCACTCGGAGCGAGTTGCAAGTCACGCGTTGCCGAGATGCGACCATGCGGTTATTCGCGCGGTGTGACGGCGAAAAGCCGCGGACGGATTTATTCGCGGCACAGCTCGTACCTCGGCAATAAGGAACGATAATAATATCCCCGTGCGCGCATCTCGACGCGGCGATAACTCATCTGTGTTGAGGTACCTGTTGGCCTGAGTCGTGAGCTCTAAACAGGATGTCTGGCCCCTTAATTGCGGGCTTCCTCGTGGCGGGACCTCGCCCCGCATTAACGGCACTAACCCGACTCGGAAATGCCATTGACATTGTTGGTATCCGGCCAACTGGCGAATCTTCTTAGACCCCTTTCGCGTAATTGTAGAACGACGAAAATGCATGCACAAACATTTTCTCGAGAGAAGATTAGAAACGCTTCAGCACGCCAAAGCAGTATTTACACGCTTCTCTTGACACGCGACTCTGATGTTATTAGAATCATGCTGCTAACTTTAATACTTGAGTCTTCGAAAATATATATCTTTCATTTTCAATATATATAACGTTTTCTTTGTTTAATTTTTTAAAATAAAATACGTTTTCTCGGAAGTTTTGTACAACCTACGCGAAATATGCTCTATTCATTTCGGCAAATATTTGATATTATTAATATTTCAGTGCCATGACGTTTTCGAAAAATTGATATACAAAAATAAAATATATTATAATAATCCCACTTTCTTCTAATTTGTAAATAGGTATATACATAGAATCAAATATTAAAAAATTTGAAACAGAAACCAAATGTCACGTATGTTCGCGTGGTAATTTAATAAGTACGGTGCTAATTGATTATTTCTTTATTATTTGGTAGAAATTTTTAGAATTGAACGAATGTGCATTGAATACGTTCAACGATAAAACAGATCTCTGTTGACGAATCATGTCGGTACCATAGAGAACTAACGGATTCGCGTTGATACGAAGAACAGCTGCAGTACCGGCTCTTTCCCAGTGTATCATGTGGCACCCTCTGACAATTATCAATAGGCATGATTTCATTGATTTATAATTAAAACGCATTAATTAAAAAAAATTGGATTATAAAATAATTCGTATCGTATTTATTGTGTCGTTATTGCGACATTTTATTGTTATTCTTACACACAGGACTTTTTATAATACTATAATTTTTCTCTATTTTGATATAAAAAACAGTAGCTAATTATATGCTTGTTGATGTCAATATATCTTTACTTTTTTTTATGTATATAGGTATCGGTTTGCAAGCTCGTATGGTTTTTAATTTTCTAAATTTTAAACATTTAATAAACATTAAAATATGCCTGGCAGAAAGAAAAACGTATTATTGACTGACGAACAAAATACGTTGAAATCGAATAAAAAAACATTGATTTTTTACAATTTGTAATCTGTTATTGCTATTATTATTGTTAATGATTGTACATTGCTCGAAGTACGTTTACGTCTAGTCGAGTTGCCCTTCGTGACTGTTGCCGTTTTGTACGATATTTAGTACGGCCACTAATATCCGCGTATGCTAATTAGCGCAACCCTACAGTAAGGTTCTTGAATCCGCGTTAATTAACCACCTTAACGAACCGGCTGGCACAGAGAAAAATCTGCGCGTAAAAAAACATCCTCTCTAATTTTCACTCTCCCCGGAAAACTTCACAGTAACCGAACCTGAATTAAAGTGCGTGCCGACATGGATTGGACAGATTGAGCAATTAACTTCGTTATCCGGTTATCATGCTACGATTCCCTCGCGAATTCAACGAATCTTGCAAAAAGGCCAGAGCCGGAACAACCGGTCCCTTTGTGTACGATTTCGATCGGCCGGGGTAAATTTGGCAGATTTTCGCGTGCACCGAAAATGAAGGTTCGTTTGTCTTTCTAACTGGACTCTATTTGTTCCTCTCGGTGAGCGTGACGTCAAAAGAGCATACGAGGTTTTTGGAGGGAGAGGCTCTTTGCAAGATTTTGTACATTTTGAAAGTGCAATTTACATTAATAATTCGTATTTTTTTTTTTTTTTTTTTTTTTTGAAGAATGAGAATAATGTAAATAGAAAAAGGGAGAGAAATGTCAACGATATGAATTCTTTTATAAGTTTTAATTGGATGTGTTAATCTATTTTGCGGTTTGCCTTGAAAATTCTACTCTCATGATCACGATTCTTTGTAATAAAAATATATTTATATGCTGTCGTTTCTTTTTATAGGAGGTATTCTGGTATAACAGGTAAAAAAAGTCGATTTTCTAGACAGCTAGAATCATTTACACCTTCTATATGCGTTTTTTTTTGCGAGCTACTATATAGTGAGCACGATATAACATAACAAAGAGGAACATTTTTGTTATTTAGAAAATAAAAGTATATTCTTAAAATAAAATTAAAAAAACATGCCCCAAAGTTATTTGCGTTTTTTATTTCCTTACAAAAAAGTTCCTGAAAAATACCTTTTTTACGACCTTTTAAACCGGGATACCCCCTTAAGGATCTTCTGGCTATTCATCCCTGCCAAAAGTTAGCTTTCAATAAAAAATTACTAAAATGAAGATTTTGCATGTATGTCAAACAACTCAAAATTTTTTATATGTTAGAAAGGATTACTGGTTAACAGTTTGAGTATGGTTTTTTGTCATTTAAATAATTAATATTGTTTAAACAATAAAAAAATAAAAAAATTTTAGCAAAAAGTTTTGAACTTAAAATACAAGATCAATGATGTAGATATGTTTTACATATAAAAAACGTTTTATAAATATCTCACTGTTTTTATTTATATTTACCGCAAAAATGTCAATTCTCCATAAGGGATAATGTTAATTTCATCAATTTTAAACTTAAATAACTCTTAAATCGTTTAGTAAATCACTTACAGAGTATTTTTAATTTAATTTAAAAGAAACATCTCAAAATTTCAGCTATTTCAACTCAGGAACCGTTTAGTGGATTCGTTTCAATTTTTTTGCAGCACATTAGGAAGACTGAAAAAACAATCTCACACATTTTTATCGACTTCTTACTGTTTTGAAGATATAGCCAGAACATCCTTAAACATAATTATTTTTACGATTAGATGAAATTATAATTTTTTTTTCATTTGCGATTAAGTGCTGTGCAATTTTAAATGTGGGTGAAAAACTGAAATAGAGACGGGCATCGCGTCTTAATGGCTAGTATGCGGGGGTAAGAAATTAACGCCGACAGCACTTCCGCTAATTTTCCCTCGGTCTTCCGAACGAGTATAGCTATCGTTTGTCGAAATTAACGATGTCTCTGGAGCTTCGAACGTAAATTTTATGAGCTTTTATTTCCATAAATTCCGTTTTCCTTTTCTAAATTTTATATATATTTAAGTAAAGAATATCAATAAATTAAATTCGAAAGAGATTTTCAATATTTATATACAAATCGTCGAGTTGCGAGATAGATGCTTAATAATTTTCTTCAAAAACCATCAAATCTTGTTAATATTTTCTTAACAAAAAAACATGTTTTTAATGAATATTGTTATTACATCACGTTTGAAAAAAGTTGCTATTTTTATACATAAAATGTATATGAAATATTGAAAATTTTACAATGTTATACTTATTAAAAGTCGAATAGTGAAATATCGAAACGAGTGAAATGCAAATGTAACGAAAAGTAAAAATTGAGCCTAGGTGCACTTCGAGCGATTTGCCACTCTAAGAAAGAGTAAAATTGCGCTTTATAAGTTGGAGTGAAAGAGCACTCTTTTCGAGTACAGTAGATCAGCGTCCATACAGGAATGAATTATGTCGTTCTACAATTTTGAGTGGAAAAGTCGATTTTTAAGTGATTAACTGTAGCTTTAGAGTGAAATCATATCACCCCGGTAGAGTAACCGTATTCTAAAAATTTAAGAAAAAGTAATTTACTTCTACTTTATGAGTGCCCGCATTTACTCAAATTAGAGTGACAACCCTCTCTTTTGGAGCAACTATCGCAAACACTCTAATATATTAGTAGCGAAACCACTCTATGAGATTTAGAGAGTATATATAGCATTTCAAAATTGGTAATTGTCAGCGACGATTATTTGCAAACATTTTATACACTGCGAGCTTACGCGACATCGATATCGTGATACGGGTATACGGCTGTAATACGAGAATTTGTATTTGGTTCACTGGACAGAATGGGGGATACTGTAGTATTGGCTTAAGACCTGTCACTGTTTACGGAACTGAATGTTTCCACGGTTGACTACGTGATCCCCGGAAGGATAGTAGGATTCGTTGCCGTTTTGCGCGATGGTTTGTACAGTCAACTGGACTTTGAGGAGATAAAGTCGAATTCTCGATGCTGTAAGTCTAAAGTTGGTCCATCGTGTTTATCTTTGCGAGTATATCGGGAAAACGTCTCTCCCCGTAAAATTGGTGGAGACGCCATTTTCAACATATGATATCAAAACGTTTCGCTCGATCGTGTTGATGTAAGGATCTTGAGTAAAGAAAGGAATAAGAGCACCGTTGATTTTACCTGTAAAATGTATCCGAGATGTAGCTGATAAAAAATTGCCATTTTTATCAGTTATGTCATATGCATTTTGCAGAGAGAAATTATCTTATTAATTGTATTAAATTATTTTCTTCTTTTTTATCATAACATACGATTTTTTTTACAAAATACACAATATTTGTTTAGGAATACTGATATATTTATTAATGGAGTGTAACACGCGTGTATCTATTTCTTTTGAGAATTATATATTTTTTGAAATGTTTTACATATAACAATATTTCGAATGCTAAATACTTAAATCTGATGCTTCTATTAGCTCTTTTAGAAAATGAGCTTCTGCTCTTTGTACAATGACCATCGAAATATAATTATAGAGCGACTCCATTACCGCTCTGCAGCGCGACGCCGCCGCGTAAAAACATTCAAGGGCCATAAATAAACACTTTCCTAATAACGGCCATAAACGAGAAACGCACGAATTATTTAGGTAGCTCGCGACTTTTACAGATAGAAATCGATCAAATAATAGCAACGCGCAAAAGTATCAACATATTATGGCGTCATACGTTTCCCAAGTGACAGCAAGTTATAGCTTCTTCGCGAAAAGGTCAAAGATTAGCGGTTGTTATTTTCACTCTTTCTCTCTCTCTATTTAACTTCATTCGATATCGGATACCAAACTTCGAAGGTGAATGCATAAAAGAACACTGTCTGACGACTGGGGAGAGTACGGAAAAAATTTCGCAGTCGAACGCTGCGAGCAAAATTAGCAGAGATCTCCAGCCTTTCTTGGCGTGTTCTTTCGCCAGTTTTTCGCAACGTGCAATTTTGTGTAATGTAACGAAAGGTGTAAATTTAACGTCGCGGAAAACAAACGGATGTCTGTTGAAAAATTTAGAAACTTTCTTTTTTTAATAATTATAAAGAGATTTTTAAATTATATTACTTCCTTACAAAATTTGCACTTAGGTTTATGTATCTTATTTTATCTAATCTTCCCGACTGGAAATTGGCCCGACATACCATAAGGACCTCACCGGGTATTCTTAAGGCATGCCTTACTAAGGCCAACCCGATTAGGTCCTTATTATTACTTAATCGGGCTAATTATAACACGGTTGAAAGTAAGTTTAATCAAGTATTCTGATCATGTCTTTATGAGGACCCTGTATACATGCCTTATCGGAAAATATTAATTACAAATGCTGAATTTTATAGAGTTACATAAACAGGCCCCGATTAGGACGTGTTAGTCTTGTTCTATCAGAAGTTTGATATGGAAATTGGCCCGACATATCACAAGGACCTGACCGGATATTCTTAAGGCATGCCTTACTAAGGCCAACCCGATTAGGTCCTTATTATTACTCAATCGGGCTAATTATAACACGGTTGAAAGTAAAGTTTAATCAAGTATTCTGATCAAGTCTTTATGACGACCCTGTATACATGCCTTATCGGAATTCATTAAAGTGCTCCGTGACAGAAATCGCTATATTAAGTCACCTCTTGACAAAATCCCCGTATGATTCCCCGCACTTGAAATATTACGCGCATTACGCTGAAATGGTAGCTCATTTTGCCTGCCGTAAGCGAAACATTTTCGCGCGTTTTACACGGATGTGGCGAAATGTTCGCCAGTCAGAGAAACTGGAGCACCGCCGTTTTACAGCATTTCCCCCGGCGAGCCGTGTGCCGCTCCCGGAAGAAAGAGAGCCGGGAGTGCAAATTGAATCGAAAATACATATATACGAAGAATTTTTTGCGGGAGTGTTCTCGAAATTGAAGCTATCGATCAATACGACGGTGAATATAAAAATACGACATATGTGATAAACACTTATAAAGATATATACGGGAACGTTTTGCACGAGTTGTGTAATGCGTCTCGATTAAAAATCGCAAGGGCACGTGCTTGGCGATTTGCAATTTTATAGAATTTTTGAAACATAGCGCGCTCCATAACGTATATATTTATTATATTTGAATAACGTTAACATTGTCTTTACTATTATTGCATATTCAAATACGTGGCATCTTTTCTCTGAAGTTTTGATAAGTTGGGGGGAAGGGAAATGAATAATAGTATACTTACAAATTGTACAGAGATTTTCATAATAAAAGTAAAGTAAATGGCAGAAGAAAATAGAAAATAGGAGAAGCATAGAAAACTTATAAAATAAGGAATTAATTAATATGCAGATTTTTTATTTTAATATGAAAACATATATTAGATAATATGTAATTATAATGTGATTTAACATTATATGCATATTTAATTATTTGTATAATATTGTGAAATATACTATAAATAAAATCTAACATTGTCACGGGGCATTCGCAATCGATTTCTAGTTTCAGGACATTACGAACTATCGCTAAGATATTTGAAATCAAAAGGAAACAGCTTGTCGATATTGGTAATTCGGACACGGTTGAGAGATTGCTGAATAATAAGCTCGCATTTGTAGGGAAACAATGTGTGTAATGCAATTTTCTTTTTTACGTGTTTTCTTTCTCGCTTCTCTCGCGAAACTTGTTCCTCGCGTCGCGATTCAGTTGGCGGTCGTCCAGTTAACGGCTATCCAATTTGGTCGTAAAAAAGGGGAAATAATTATTGTTACATAAATCTTTATGTTAAGCGTTCTTTTTATTTTCATTACAATACGAACAATATTTGTCACAGGAGTTTTCCCGCGTTGGCAGATAGAATAATATGCATTTATAAATTGAAAATTTCATATATTGCAAAAACGCTGTTTTATTTCTCTTCAGAGTTTGCAAAGCTAGAAGTTTACTTGCATTTATTTTTAAATGAGATTAATTTAGATTAATTAATTTAGAGATTTTTCACATAAAATAAAATAAAAAAAATAATATTTTTAAGTTGTATAAATTAATACTTTTAATAATATAAATCCGGGTTGAATTTAAAAATATTGAAAACCTCTAGAGAAATCATTTTTCAGGCCTTTCGCGGATTTTTCCCGAAAAAACTACATCTTCAGTTTGCCACTGCAGCGTGACATTTATACGCGGAAAATGGCGGGCGTGTTCTTTCGAGGTCAGATGTCAACGGCTTTAAAGGGCAATTGGGCGATCCATATATATTCACAAAGGGCGGCGTTCTATACACATGGTTCCATCTGAAATTGATGAGTTTGGATCGACCGCCGCGTTTCTCTCGTCGGCGAGAATATTTTTCTTGATATCCGATCCGGGAAAAATCGACCCATGCACAAATATTCGGCGCGCGGTAATCGCGGATTATGCCGCGCGTCGCACTTATGGTCCAGATTTCGCGAATCCTGGGATATATATGAATATAATTCCATTTTCTCGTACGGAAAAATTTATGGCCATTATTCGTGACATTTGAATTATTTACAACGCAAAAATTCGGGAGTATGTCGAGATAATATATGTTTAGCCCATAGGCCGGTCATATTAGACATCGAACCTTCCAATTACTCTTTTCAGGTTGCAACCACCATGAATCGCTTTGATTTAAGGTGCTGTAAGTGGGATTAATTTTGCTTCGCAAAATTAATGCGCATTAAAAAGTTATTAACAATATTATCAACAAAAAACGCAATTTTTTTTATTTTTTCTCAAATATCTCGAAAACTAAGCAAGATAGGGTAACTAATTATACGTACCTTTTTTGTAGAGCGTAAAATTATCTACAATAATAATCTGAACAACATTTATCGTCAAGTCAGTCGTTTAGCTTGCACGCGTCGTCAAAGTCCGAGACTCGGATCTCAAAAACCCTCGATTTCATCGTTTTTTGATGTTGCGTCTCGGTGATTTTTTTCAGTCATTTAAAATGAAATTAAAAATTCCCAAAAAATCACGTTAATTATGAGAATAAATATTTCCTCACAATATAAGTCGGAAATGGGTAGTCCTACGTAAAAAATTGTTAAAATCAAATAGAAAGATTATTAAATTTTCATTATTTTGGTTTTTGACTGATTTGCATTCGACTAATAGTAGGGGAGACCGGGGCTAAGCCAACACTATTTTTTCAAAGGTAATTTTTAATATTTAATTAAAATTTTTTAGGCAAATATTCAATGGTATATATTTAAAGAGTGTTTCTTCAGGTACAAAATTGATTCAGAAAGTTTTGCTGTACGTCGCTTTGTTTTGCCGCCAGGAAAGAAAAAGTGACACGAAAACAAATTTTCGAATTGAAAAATGCCGGGGTAAACTCGACACTTTGCCTGATCGACACAATTTGATCTGGAACTTATTTTTTATTGTCTGAAACTAAATATACATTTGTTTATTGTGTATTTAAAAAGTACAAAAATTTGGAATTAAGTAAAACAATCATTGAAAATAATGAGAACAAAAATTGTTGAATATTCAATTATTTTCATCTGAACTCATATCTGAAAAACAATTTATGCAAGTAAATTCGCGATTATACACGTGCGCACCACATTTGTCATGGGCCATATGCTGCATTACAAGCATCGTTTACTATTGGGAACCAATAAAACAGCTGTAGACTTAGCCCCTGTCGACTTAGCCCCGAACGTCGTTTTTTACTTTTGTTACTCCAAAAATATAAAAATTTTGAAAATATGCAAAAATTATTATCGGATTCGTATAAAGCATCGAATTTCCCATCAAAATCACTTACCGGTAGATTTGCAAAAAGCTCGATGAAAGAGTAGACATTTTCGAGAGATCAGAAAAATTACTTTTTACTATCAAAAACACTTATGTCGCATTAAAAATTACACTATAACTCAGAATGTTACCAAATTCCGTTGATAATACTGGCACATAAAGACGCATTTACAGTAGGAAAGGCAAGTTTCTACGATAGATTTAAATTGGCAAAAAGCCTAGTGTCAAGTTTGCCCCGTTGTCGGCTTAGCTCCGGTCTCCCCTATTTTTAATATCCGTTCCGTAAAAGAAACGGTTTTTAGGTACACTTCTCAAAATGGCGGACTTCCGAGTTATCTTTTTTAAAAAAATACACATGTTTCTTGAAGTTTATTAAATTATCTTTAAAATGATTTTTTATTTGATCTTCTGTGATGAATACTTCCAGAGATATAGCCTTTTAAATATTTATTTATGTTAAAAATGTCTTATAATAATTTATATTATAGTTTTTTTTTTACAAAACATGACATAAAATTACTTTAGAAAAAATAATATCGACATTTTTTCAAAAGTTTATATGCATATGTATGTGATTCTGCAGTAAAACCGGTTTTGAAATGAAAGTTTTTAAAAAATTGTCATTTTAATTATGCCTTTTAGGTACACGGTTTTTAGGTATACTTCTCAAAATGGCGGATTTTCAAGTTATTTTAAGCTATGTACGAAGTTTTTTTTTATGTTTTTATTGGTTTAATTATTAATATATCAACAATAAATATGCATCCCTTACTTGCACTGTGTGCTTGCCTCGACTGCATATGAAACAGAAATTTGTTGCAGCCACTTTCGACACCCTATATCTAGAATACTACCCGTCTTAAAAATTTAACCCAAAGACCAACGAGAAGCTAAAGAAGCTTACATCATGTATAATGAGATTTAAAACTTACGCCAACCGCAAAAATTTTCAAATAAATTTTTTTGACAATATTTAAATCATTAAAAATTACGGTAAAACTGAGGAAAAAAGAGCAACATTATTCTAGCATCTGTTGTTGGTATAATTGTTGGTCACATATTAATGTCGAATATACTGTTTTTTAGGAAATTTTATATATATAAGCTTTAAATTTCATTATACATGATGTAAGCTTCTCGTTGGTCTTTGGGTTAAATTTTTAAGACGGGTAGTATTCTAGATATAGGGCGTCGAAAGTGGCTGCAACAAATTTCTGTTTCATATGCAGAGGCAAGCACACAGTGCAAGTAAGGGATGCATATTTATTGTTGATATACTAATAATTAAACCAATAAAAACATAAAAAAAACTGCGTACATAGCTTAAAATAACTTGAAAATCCGCCATTTTGAGAAGTATACCTAAAAACCGTGTACCTAAAAGGCATAATTAAAATGACAATTTTTTAAAAACTTTTATTTCAAAACCGGTTCTACTGCAGAATCACATACATATGCATATAAACTTTTTCTTCATATCTCGGTCGAAAGTACGTACTTTCGTCCCTAATAGCAGGGACGAAAGTTTAACATTTACTCCCTGTGAAAAGTACACGCGCGCTCTCTATAACTTTAAATCTTAACGCCCTTTAACCTTAAAAATAGTCATCAATATTGTTCTGTCAATATGTCATCTGATGAATCCGTAGACGAGGAAGAAGTTATACGAAATTTCGATGCAGAAGCGCGATTGATAATAAATACAGATACGTTGCCAAAGAAGTCTGTTGATCGATACAATCTATTTTTGATAGAATGGATTTAATTTATTTTTACAAAATATGACACGACTTGACTCTTCGAATGTATTTGATGCCTGCCCCCACGACCAGCAGCACTCGCTTCGCTCGTGCCGCAAATGTCGGGGGCAGGCATCAAAAACATATGCTTATTAACATTTAAAGTTAAAAAAAGTAAAATTAATAATGTACTTTCGACCGGCTATAAAGAAAAATCGTATACACTACGCGGGCCAAAAGTTGAAATCTCGGTCCTGCTCGTCATGATGCCCTCGGCTTCGCCTCGGGACATCATGACGCGCAGGGTCGAAAATTCAACTTTCGGCCCTTGTAGTGTAATATACTATTGAAAAAATGTCGATATTATTTTTTCTAAAGTAATTTTATGTCATGTTTTGTAAAAAAACTATAATATAAATTATTAAGAAATTTTTAACATAAATAAATATTTAAAAGGCTATATCTCTGGAAGTATTCATCACAGAAAGTCAAATAAAAAATTATTTTATAGATAATTTAATAAACTTCAAGAAACATGTGTATTTTTTTAAAAAAAGATAACTCGGAAGTCCGTCATTTTGAGAATAAAAACCGTTTTTTTTTACGGATATCAAAAATATTATTAGTCGTATGCAAATCGGTCAAAAACGAAAATAATGAAAATTTAATAATAACCTTTCTATTCGATTTTAACAATCTTTTACGTAGAACTACCTATTTCCGACTTATATTGTGAGGAAATATTTATTCTCATAATTTTCGAAAGTCGAAATTTTATTTAACCCGTAATATTTCCAAAAATATTAGTCGCGCGGTATAACATAAATAATGTAGGTAATTTAATTCTCTTTCACTTTCATTGTATGCATTTTTTACTTTTGGACAGCATGAACTGAGATATTTAAAAAAAACGCTCGAAGAAACAGCTCTTTTTCTCATTTACCCGATGCTTCAAAAACATCTATCTCGAGAACTAATGGTCGTACAAAGTTGTACAAAAAACCAAATTGCGAGGAATATTATCAGTTACATTTTCGCTCTGAATGTTCTTTCCCGTGAAACTAATAATTTCCGAGTTATTCGCAAAAAACCCATTTTTGTACTCTTTTTTTCAAGATGGCGCAGCCGGCTCACGCTCTATGTATGGGGACTTTTAGTATGTTTAAAAGAACACTAAAATGAACCTGTATACCAATTTCTAGCTTGCCGGCAATTTTTTCATCCAAAAATCTTAATTTGACTTATAAGGCTCTAATAAGGGCCCAACTAGTTGTCCTTAATATAAATGAGGGCCTTGTAAGGTAAAATAATAAGGCCCTTATGTGGCATGTAACAAATTGTTTACAAGGTCCTTATAAGGAAAGTTTTTCGGGCCCTTATAAGGAAAATTTTTCGGGCCTTTATAAGGCAAGTTTTTTTAGCCCTTATTTCCGATATTCACTCGACATAAAAAAAAATTATTTATTTCAAAATTTTATTATTATTTTTTAACAAATTTGTTTCTTAAGGTGCAGTCTATGATATTATAAATATTTTCTCTATTTAAAAAACACTTACCTTAGTGGGATTCGAACTCGGGACCTCGGGACTGTGAGCTAACTGCCTTACGTGGTAGATTACTTCTTAATTTGATGTAAGTGTTATATATAATCTACATATGTCATAACCGGCGCAAATAATATATAATTTTTCAAAAATCATCTTAAGAAACAAATTCAGTTTAAAAAGAGTGATAAAATTTTGAATTGGATATATGTTATAATATTTCTTAATGTCGGGTGAATGTCAGAAACCAGTGCCGGTTCATTACGAAATTTTGTGTTTTTAAATATATTTATGAAAAAAGTATATTTATAAAGTTAAAACATCCTTACACACAAGGCCCTCATTAGACAAAAATAAGAAAACGTACCTTTCTTATTGCATCCCTAATAAATAATGATCGGGACCTCATCCGGTTAGCCCTAATAAATAAGTATTTATGAAGTTAAAACATCCTTATCAAATCCTTACAAGGGCCTTACTAAACAAAAATAAGGAAACCTTTCTTATTGCATCCTTAATAAATAATGATTGGGACTTCATCCGGTTAGCTCTAATAAATAAGTATTTATGAAGTTAAAACATCCTTATCAAATCCTTACAAGGGCCTTACTAGACAAAAATAAGGAAACCTTTCTTATGGAATCCCTAATAAATAATGATCGGGACCTCATCCGGTTAGCCCTAATAAATAAGTATTTATGAAGTTAAAACATCCTTATCAAATCCTTACAAGGGTTTTACTAGACAAAAATAAGAAAACCTTTCTTATTGCATTCCTAATAAATAATGATTGGGACCTCATCAAGTTAGCCCTAATAAATAAGTATTTATGAAGTTAAAGCATCCTTATCAAATTCTTACAAGGACCTCATTATACAAAAATAAGGAAACCTTTTTTATGGAATCCCTAATAAATAATGATCGGGACCTCCTCAGGTTAGCCTTAATAAATAAGTATTTATGAAGTTAAAGCATACCGCACAAAATTACCTTTTTTAAAAAAAGGTAAAAAAAGGCGCCAAGTACACGTATAGTAGTGTATATGTTGTTACTTAAAAAAAAGAAAGTGGTAGTATTATACCTCGAAAAAACCTAAGTAACAAGTGGTAGATCTTTATATCTCGAAAAATCTCGAAAAAATCTAAGCAGTAGTATCTTTATTTCCGAAAAATTATAACCCAAGTGATACACGTCACAAAATTATGTTATTTTATCAAAAAGAAGAGTCGCGTTTCAAGTGATCTATTACAATTACAAAAAAGAAATGATATCTCTTTAAATTAGAGCGCCAATTACAGAGAGAACATGTATATTGCCTCAAAAAATAATTGTTGCACTACTTTGAAAAATCTTTACATTGTGTCAATTAGAAAAGAATGTATGATAACAATTTTATAAGATTAAAAAATTTTATTTAAATTTAACAAGGGAATACAAGATATTTAAATACAAAGTTTACATGTATATTTTTTAATGGTCACAAAGAATTACAGAGGTAACAGTACAAAATACAAATTTTTTATTAAAATATTTAATCCAACGAGGGAATACAATTTGTATTTAAATATAAAGTTTATATATGTATTTTTCAATAGAATAAAAGATTTAATCACAAAGAATTACAAAGGTAACAGTACAAAATAAAAATATTTTATTAAAATACATAAATTTTTCTTGTAAAAAAACTTGGCGCTGTTAGACCTCGAAATTTTAAATAAATAAATAAATTTATTCTATACTTAATTATAAGCCGCATTATCCGCCGTCCGCGTCGTCACGCACACCCATATCATTCACTCCCACATCCACGCTGATAATCATTTAATATTACTCCCATCGCATTCTTCTCTGAATTATTTTTATTTACTGTTGTCCTTATTTATTTAAAATTTTGAGGTCTAACAGCGCCAAGTTTTTTTACAAGAAAAATTTATGTATTTTAATAAAATATTTTTATTTTGTACTGTTACCTTTGTAATTCTTTGTGATTAAATCTTTTATTCTATTGAAAAATACATATATAAACTTTATATTTAAATACAAATTGTATTCCCTCGTTGGATTAAATATTTTAATAAAAAATTTGTATTTTGTACTGTTACCTCTGTAATTCTTTGTGACCATTAAAAAATATACATGTAAATTTTGTATTTAAATATCTTGTATTCCCTTGTTAAATTTAAATAAAATTTTTTAATCTTATAAAATTGTTATCATACATTCTTTTCTAATTGACACAATGTAAAGATTTTTCAAAGTAGTGCAACAATTATTTTTTGAGGCAAAATACATGTTCTCTCTGTAATTGGCGCTCTAATTTAAAAAGATATCATTTCTTTTTTGTAATTGTAATAGATCACTTGAAACGCGACTCTTCTTTTTGATAAGGTAACATAATTTTGTGACGTGTATCACTTGGGTTATAATTTTTCGGAAATAAAGATACTACTGCTTAGATTTTTTCGAGATTTTTTGAGATATAAAGATCTACCACTTGTTACTTAGGTTTTTTCGAGGTATAATACTACCACTTTCTTTTTTTTTTTAGGTAACAACATATACACTACTATACGTGTACTTGGCGCTTTTTTTTACCTTTTTTTAAAAAAGGTAATTTTGTGCGGATATCACGCCTTTTTGTAGTATATTACGCATTTTATAAACAGTATGTATACTGTGTAATTGTGAGCGACTGCTCACAATTGCTAGGCTAGCGGAGTATCGGCTGAACGCACCCATTCAGATTTAAAGTTATTAATACACCTAGACACCAAAAACTATAAAACGCACTATGTGGACCTTGTCATCGGCAACCTGGAACACGTAGACATCGAATTCGAGGTATTATTACACCTAGACACCAAAAACTAGAGAGCGCGCTATCTGGTTCTTGTCATCAGTAACCTGGGACACCTAGCTAGACATCAATTTCAAAGTATTAATACACGTAGACACCGAAAACTACGGAGCGCACTATGTGGACCTCGGCAACCTGGGACATCTAAACATCGAATTCAAGGTATTAATACACGTAGACACCGAAAACTACGGAGCTCACTATCTAGACATCGTCATCGGCAACCTGGAACACTTAGACATCGCATTCAACGTATTATTACACCTGGACACCGAAAACTACGAAGCGCACTATGTGGACCTCGTCATCGGCAACCTGGGACACCTAGACATCGAATTCAACGTACGATTACACCTGGACACCGAAAACTATGAAGCGCACTATCTGGATCCCGTCATCGGCAACCTGGGACACGTGGACATCGAATTCAAGGTATTAATACACGTAGACACCGAAAACTACGGAGCGCACTATGAGGACCTCGTCATCGGCAACCTGGGACACGTAGACATCGAATTCAACGTGTTATTACACCTGGACACCGAAAACTATGAAGCGCACTATCTGGACCTCGTCATCGGCAACCTGGGATACCTAGACATCGAATTCAAGCTTAATTCATAAGAATCGACTTAAAAATTCCCTAGCGGCATTTTCTGCCAAGCGTAGAGAATCTTCTTTTCCGTTAACTCAATATATATTATTTATATATATACCTAATTTTTTTACCTAAATAGAAATCTTTCTTCTGACCGATAAGTCCATCGACCTAATTTCGAAATACGCGCGCGATATCGAAACTGGCGATACCTGCGCCGCCAGCGTCGAAAAAGTGAAAGTAACGTTTCTGATTATGACGTCATCATATCAGACGTCGGCGTTAGAAGTAGTATCTTAAAAATAAATTTTCACATTTGGACTTTGCGTCGCAATATCTCCGCTCGTAGGGCACGTAGCGGAATATTATGAGAGAAACCCCCCCCCCCCCCCTAATTGGACCCCAAGCTATCGATCAAGCCTACTTAGAACTTGATCCGTTCACTCGTTATCGAGATCTCAACATCTCGGGTACTCGCAACCCGTCGCGTCGCGTAAAAGAGTCACGGTCGGTCTCGCTCCGCGTGTACTTGGCGCGAGACACTACCGTGTCTCTTGATCCTTATCAAATCCTTACAAGGGCCTCATTATACAAAAATAAGGAAACCTTTCTTATGGAATCTCTAATAAATAATGATCGGGACCTCATCAGGTTAAAATAAGGAAATCTTTTTTATGGCATCCCTAATAACTAATGATCGGGGGCTTATGTTATGTAAGGCCATCCCTAACAAATTTCTACACGACTAGTTGGAGTATGTCAAAGCTTTGTAAATTATTCTAACGGTTAGATTCTTGGCGATATGCACTTGAATTATTTCGACAAGGATATTTTTTACGAAATATTTTTACATTAAAAAATAACAATATTTTTAATATTATAAAAAAAAAACAAAAAATGACATAAAATTGTTTTTGTTTAAAGCTATATCTAAATAAGTGATTTAAGTTATTGCACGCATAAAACACGTAAAAAAATTTTTTTTAAATATTAAAAAATTTTCAATAATAATAAGTGGTACAGGATTGTTACAATGTATATACAATCAGTTAGAAAGAAAAACAACATTTACGGTCCGGCTTGGATCTTGGTAGTTTAATAATAGATAAATAACGTGAATTTTTTATACTTTTTCCAAACTCGGTAAACTGCGCGCTGATTTTTTTGACGGTCTTTAAAAACACAGCTCTATTTTGGAACAATAAATTATCGATTTCAGTATGAGCTTTACTGTTCCAACAAAATAGCTGTGTTTGAACAATAACCGACAAAAAAAACCGTCGCGCAATTTACTGAGTTTGGAAAAAGTATACACAATATTATTATTAGGGTTAAATTCCGATAACTTTGGCGCCTTAATTTGACGATGGTTTCTGGTAGTACTTTTATATATATATAACGCTGAACAAATATTATATATATATAGGTCTTATAGGGCTAACCGCTCTAGTTTTCAAAATATACAATGTTAAAGTTGGTAAAACTTTAGATTAAGGGCGACCTCACCGATTTCAATGACCTTGATATATGTTGTCGATATGAAACAAGGTGCTACATTATAGGTTTACAACTTTTTACGTGTGGAAAGCCAAGGCATATACTTTGAAGGGACACTATGTGTCTAGTTTAAGTGTCCATATCCATCAGTAGGTCCAAAAAATAAGTGATTTTTGTGAATTTTTTGTGGAAAAAGTAAACAAAATAAATCATTCAATATTTTTAGATTATATTTATGATATTTTTAAATAGTTATAAATATTTTTTCAGCCCATTTAAATAATTTGGCGAAGCAGGATACTGGGCAACGGCAACCTGTGCGCGGAATATAAGGTTGCTCCATGGCGGAAGTCCTCCAGGTCGTAAAATGTGTCTGAGACATCGAATCAATCGATTTTCCTGTTCAGTACAAGTGTCCCTATAGAGTAGACTACAAAAAAATATTTTGAATAAAAATTCATAAAATGGCGGCAGTTAAAAAAAAATTAATTTTCACTCACTATAAATTTTCGATACTTTTTTGCTTATAACAAATTACATACTGCTTATATCGATATGATTGTAGTCTACTCTATAGACAAACTAGTTTTATATATGTAAAAAAAATGAGTGTTTCATTGAAAATTACGTGGTTATATCACTTCCGCCAATTCAAGAAAAGCGCGCTCGCGATCGGCACTTACCTCAGCGCTGCCTGCTTATGGGCTTATAAACTTTTGAACCTTCACGAATTTCAGTTTGCGCTTTTAACACACTATTCTACACACCTAGAGCTATCAAATTATGCAAAAAATTTTTTTCTATTTTTTGAACCCATGACGGATATGGACCCTTGACAATAGTGGAGCCCCCCGCAGGGAGGCGGAACCTACTGCCTCCATGCATACACCTTCCGCGCGAAACGAGGTGTCATGATGAGGTGCCACTTTTCAATATCCTATAAACTATTCTCTGCTATAATAAATTATTTCTGTTACAGATACTGCTATAGCGAATTTAACATATATCTATGCCAACCACAAATACTGTTGTGCTTTACGTAAAGAATGTAAACAAGAACACGCAAACATTTTCCACTCGAGACAAAAACGTAAACAACGTAAGATATTACGAGGTCTATCCTTTCCCCCTTGACTTTATTATAGGACGAAACAATAAGGTCTATCATTGTCACGGTTGGTGTTTTCAACTTTCCACGCAAACCGAGGCTCACCCCCACCCCCCTTTTTGCTTGACCCCCGCCTACGTGTGTACTGTTTATACACACATAATTGAAGTATTACTTAAAAATTTATATTATTTATTTTTAACTTTAACACTGTATATCTCGAAAACCAGAGCGGTTAATTCTATAAGACCTATATAATTTTTTGTTCAGCGTTAAAAGTACTACAAGAAACCATTTATTTCTTAATTTCCTTATACGTGAAAGGCCAAGCGGGGTAATAAATTACCCCAAACTTGTACCGCGTGTATAATGTTTCTATTTGTTGTTAGACAACTTTTTAATAGATAATTTTGTTTGTTCTTTAATAGGGAAGACGATAGTAGTAATCAATTTGCGGTATTAAAAAAAAACGGTAAAAAAATTTTGAAAAACAAAAAAAGAACCAAAAATTGGGCTGAAATGACTATTTTTATAAAAAATGCTGTAGTTTTTCATAAAGTTCACCAATTTTAAAATTTTGAAAGACGAATAGACAACCTTCAAAGGCATGTAAGCGATTTTTTTGTTTCTTAAAAAAAAAACATATTTCTTTGAACATCTGAAGTAGAGGAAATGATGAAAAACTGTCGGATGGGAAAAATCGCAAGAAATGAAAAGTAAAACAGATTCTGTCGATTATTATTTATTTGAAAGGTAGTAAAAAATTATAAAAGTATATGGAAACAGTAAAATTAACTCCACAAAAACTTTACAAAGTTTTAATCAGTTGCTGTGCAAGAACAGCAAAAATGAAATAATTGACCGAATCTTAAACAATTATATATGAAACAGGGGTAGAATTTTCCGAGAGTGCTATAAAGTGTATAATTTTTCGTTACCGCGATTTTCACAAAAAATCTGAAATACTTTACTGTGGTAAATGTCGAACGTAAACGGCCAAAGGGGGTAATACGTTACCCCAAACGATTTTCTTTTTCGGTTTTTAGCTGCTGCACGGATCTAACGCACTCGCTGAATGACGGAGGTCGACTGCCGGATGACTAAACTGAATTATGGTTAGGGTCTCGGTATAAAAACTAACCTTCCTAAGTCAGGGGCGTAATTTGAATTTCGCGTGGGGTAACGTAATACCCCACAAATGCTCTCTAGGGTTAGGCGCCAAAGTTATCGGAATCTTGCCATTATTAGGCTACTAATTGTAAGATCCAGTCCGGACCGTAAATGGTAGTTTTCTCTCTATAATTAATTGTAAAAATTTTTTAAATATATATTTAACCCTAATTAGCCACACTTCACCGGTCCATGAGACCGCTTCACTTTGTTGCATTGCCATTTTTATTTTAATAATTAATATCTATTTAATGTATATATAGAAAGTAAAAATACTGCAGAGTCTGAATAAGATGTTTATGATAATTTTAGAAAATGATTTGAGTTTAAACTGAACTTATTATTTAAAAAACTAAAAAATTATATTATTATGTGAAACCCAAAAAAGCGAATAACATTTAGCGGCCTATTAGACCGAAATATGGCGAACTAGAATTAAAAACGTGTAATTTCGTTTCAAGAAAAAAACGCGGTAGAATTATTTTTACGATAAACACGATAAATTTTTTGTTTTACGAATTATACAGGTTTCTTCTTTAGACGTAAAGATTAAAAAAACTTGTTAAATAAATTATTTATTAATTTTCACTTATTTGTTTATAATAAAACAGATTTATATATAAGAGAATTATAGTTAAATGTAACTTCCAAGAATACTCTGACCTGTATACCTCATCACGAGAAAAACAATATACATTTTTGAAGATAAGATAGATACACACGTAGACCGTAGTCCCCAAAGAGTTTAAGACAAGATAGATATGAGCGTTTTCAATTCACCTGGAAGAAATAAGAATAACGTTTGTACATAATAGATATATGTTCTTTCTTTTTCTTATGTTTTTTGAATGTGTCCTGAATACGCGGCTGGATACGCAAATATTTTTAGATCTGTGTGCAGATCTCTGTGCTTTTTCTCTCAATCTATCATCCTTTTTTAGTCGTGTTAGATTTAGTAGTTTTTATTAGCTTATTCTTCTTTAGATAAGATTGAAAAGTCACGAAGATTAAAATTTGTTGAATAAAAATCTCTGTATTAAAAATCCTTGAAATCTTAAAATGACTTGATCGGCATTGGATTTCCAAAATTGTCAGGATGACGGTAATAACATAATATATCAGACATAATAATACATCAGAACGTTTCTCGGAGACTTTGCTACTTATGATGCTCTACGTGAATAAAACATCAAATACCGCGGAATACTGATTTCGGCGCGGCGTCTCAAACAATGGTCTGCTAAATTCTGTAATAAACGGTTTCTGCTCTTCATGAAATAAAGCATCGCTTTTCAACACACATCATCGTCTAAAGTTCTCGACATATTACACGAATTTACATTTCTGAGGATAAATGTAATCACAACTGCGTGATTATATATTATTTTTGTAATGGAAACAAAAGCAGTTTAATTCATTTAAATACGTTTTTGTTTTTTATCGTAAAAAGCAGATTACTTAACAGAAAGCTGCAAATGCAAGAATTGCTTGACAGAATAGCACATCAAAAATAAAAACACAATTAAAAAATTATAAAAGGTTATAATGACAATGACAAGAAATGTGTATGTATAAAATGTAAAATTTTAAATAATTGTTCAATCCGTTTATTGGAAATTAATCTCTCAAAAAAGAAGTTTTATTATCTTTATGTATGTGTTATATATTGCAATAATTTTAATTTAATTTTTCTTATAACATAATTATAACAATTAGTATTATTTTTGTAATTATCTACCAGTTTAATTAATTCAGGATTTTTTATTTAATTTTAACGTCAGTCCTGTTTCGCTTTGAGTTGATTATTCTAAGCTATAATTAGATATCAAATAGAAGCGTAGGTGTTAGTTAAATGAGGGCTGAGTGTATAAGTTCAAGGAATCTTGCTAGTGCATTATTTTTAATTCTCTCATTCTCGCGCATGTATAAGCAAGCGTGGAGAGAGAGCGTTTCCGTGGAATTTCTGTCACGCGGTAATTAAAAACTCGCGGAAAATAAAGGTCAAGCCTCGAGTAAGTACGCTAATTGACCCGACTTCGCGACGGACAATCGCGTTTTACGATGAGTACTCACCGGGACACAAAGTTCTCGGCTTTCGCCCGCTCTCGCCTCGGGATAAAAGTCTCGGCGTTTCGGAAAGATTTAACAGCTTTAGGATATGCTTTATATGCTTTAAGCGAATTTGGAGTTTAACTACCAAAAAGTTTACTAATTATATGTCGTAAATTCACATCGCACATTTGCCAAAGGTTTGCGTATTAATAATTAATTACGGTTAACATCAATTTCGATAAACAAGTATATTATTCGTTTTATAAATGTCATTTTATTTTTTAATGTACTTTTATATTTTTCATCTTTTATTTATTTTCTTAACTACTTATCTTTTTACTTCGAACTTCGAGATTCGAAATCTCTGTCCAGAAAGATTTGGAAGCCTAATTTCCCACAATCGCATCGCGATGGCTGGGATAATCATCATCGGCGGCCGGAAAATAGATTGCGCCGGTGTAGCCGAAACAGCCGTAATCATAGTCGCGAGACCCAATAACTTGAATTCCAGCAATCGGAACCACGACCACATCGGTCGACGCTTCTCGTTAATCTCGTTCGAAAACCTCGATTAATCTATAGAAATAACCGACTGGAAATTAAACTAGGGTCCAAATAAGGACCATATATAATATTTGCCTGATTTAGTTGTCTGGAACTGATACTATATATTGCCTTATCGGTACCTATCTGCTATAAGTAATCGTGTAACGTAGTTTTCCTATAAGGTCCTTATAAGTTATCACAATCAGGCACTTGTAAAATTATATTAGGTCCTCATAAGGGAAATATATAAGGTCATGAATAGTGTAATCTAAAAAGGATCTGATATAATGAATATAATATATATGGAGGGGTAAAAACCCACAGTGGTGTAAGTCAAATTTTTAAAAATATTTCCTCGTGTGCATATAGATGCTATCTGTACAATATATAAATTGCATCTATATGTACACGAGAAAATATTTTTAAAAAATTGACTTACACCACTGTGGTTTTTACCCTTCCATATATTGTGATGTAATTTAAAATTTTTAACATTAACCATTATTTATTATTAAACATTATTATTAAACATTATTATTAAACGTTATTTTTTATTAAACATTAAAATTGAATTAAACATTAACATTGTATTAACATTTAAAATTGTATTAAACATTAATTATATTTATTTTATAATTGTTAAACTTTAAAAACAAAAAATACGTGAAAACATATCTGAGTGTTGGGTAGTATTATTTATTTTAAATATTTAAATTCAATATTAATAACAGTGTTGGGTAGTATCTAGATACATATGTATCTAGATACTACCCAACACTGTTATTAATATTGAATTTAAATATTTAAAATAAATAATCATTCATCAGTATAATCTGTAGAATCTTCTTCAGCACTGTTACGCTCGGGCATAGCAGTGTTATGCTCGGGCGTAGCAGTGTTACGCTCGGGTGTAGCAGTGTTACGCTCGGGTGTAGCAGTAGCATCTTTGGCGTTCTCCCGACGTTTCGTCCGTTTTCCGTTCCAGTCTTTTACATTATTTAATACTGCCTGAATCGCTTGCTTAAATTGCCTTTCAGTTAACGGATTATCATCCTTTTTAAATCTTGTTGATACAGCAGCTAGAATATAATGATAAAACAAAATATTTAATTATAATATGAAACAATTTTTAATTTTCACATTTAAAAAAATTGTAATTTTAATAAACACCTTCTATGCATTTATAAAAGTCTGTCCCTTTAAATATACTTTTTCCAGGGACTTGTTTGACGGCAGTGAAATTTTGCGCAACATTTTGGCACATGTATTGTCGCATAATAGTGCCAATATTACGGGCTAATGCACGACGTTCATCGATGGAACGTTTTATAAGATAGATCTGAAAAATGAGACCTACAGTTTAACGCGGTTCCGATCGGCAAATATAGAAGGGGTTCTCATGGCAAGATACTCTCGGTGGTTTGCCACGATCGCCACGAAAATCATACAATATAGTGTATGTGAATTGTGTGCATAGATGTAATCTATACAATATATAAATTATACTATATATCTAGTATATCATATATGTATACATATATATGTATATATACTTACAATTTTTTTTTGGTATTTTTTATTTGATTTTAATTTTTTATTAAATTTTTCAAATTGCTCTATGCTATCACATGGCAATTTAATTAAATCATCATCATTTTCTTCGTCTTCTGATGAAATTCCTGATTGAACTTTCACTTGATTTTTTAATATTGATAAAATATTTTCCACATCCACTGTAAGTTTTAAAATTGATTTTTTAAGAAGAGTTAATTGTTTTTTTAATTCTTTCAATTGTTCTTCCGTTCTTTCGGCAAAAGTTTCTGAAAGTTCTGGAAAAAACATTTCTCAAATATAAATTATTAAAATTTTTTTATTATTTATATTATTAATTATTAATTATATTATTTATTTATTTATTATTTATTTGTTAATTATTTTCTATTTGTTTGTTTGTTTGTTTGTTTGTTTATTATTTATTATTAGTAAATTATATTTACCTTCATACTCGTAATTACTTTTTGTAAGAAAGTGACGGTGATTTTTTTGTTGAGTAATGATATTTTTTATTTGATTTTTAAAAAGTACTGCATGTCTCTGAATGTCTCTGCATATCTGTTTCGGCATAAGTTTTTAAAAGGTCATAAAAAAGTATATTTCCAAAATATAAGTACACAAAAATTATCAACCACATTTCACAATTGGTTATATTTACCTTAATGCTTGCAATTTTTTTCTTTTAATTTATGTTTTTTAGAAGGTGGTGGTAATTTTTTTGCTGAATATTGGTTTTTATTTGATTTTTGAGGAATACTACAGGGTATCTCTAAATCATCTGATGAAGAACAAGATACTGGTAGTTTTCCTTCAATACTTGATTTTTTTATTTTTTTCTATAAAATAAATATTTTCAGAATTAAATATACCAATATTAACAAAAATAATAAAAAACCCAAAAGACCAAAAAATTTAAAAACAAAAAAACCAAAAAGCAAAAAAAAAAACAAAAAATTGTTGTTATTATTACTTACGAAAAGATTCATCATGAATATTTTTTTTTAAATTAATCTGCGCAGAGTTAAAAATTTCTTGCGTGGATAATCTTTTTTATTTTGAGTTTCTCTCATTTTTAACTCTTCTAAATCATGTTTTGATTTTGTCGCAGCATCCAACTCACTGTCTGTTGTAAACGCGTATTGTTGAACGTTTAATTTTTTTAATTTTTCTTCCGCCTCAGTATATGTTCCTAGAGTGTTAAATAGCGTTTTTAGAATATTATTTAATTTATTATTTTATTTGAGTATTATTTTAATTGAATTGTCATGTAAGCATGAAGCAATTTGATGAAAAATTGAAATTAAATGAAAAAATAAACAAAACAATTTCCGTCGCCAGCGAATAATACAAAATAAGTCGTTTTATTTTCGACCCAACTGGCCAATTGAAAACAAATTGCACAACGTTTCGACCGAATTCCGGTCCTTATCAAGTGCTTTAGGTTACACCGATCCGCATAACAAATTTACATGCATCGTTGACGTGGTGTCCTGACAACGTCAAGATAAACGCAAAACTAAACAAAAGACAAAATAATACATTTAACAATAAAAAACTATACAAAATCGTCATAATATCGCGCTGGTCAAAAACAATAAATTAATTAACACTGTAAAAATCAGTTAAAAACTTACAATTCTTATGCGCTCCAAAACAAACGGTGAGATCAAAACGTCACAAGCCATATCGAGGCACAACGTCCGAACAGTAAGACAGTCAAAGCGAAATGAAATTGTCAAACGAAATCCGCGGATAGCAAAAGGTGCTCTGGTGGGAAAAACGAGCAGAACCGAATATACAGGGCCGACTAAGTAATACCAATGACACGGTTATAAATAGATGGCAGGCTCTCAGTATCGTTTTGTAAATTGATTGTGCAATCATGTTTTTTAATGAAAAACATTTCCGATATTTCTCTTTTTTTGAAATGTTTTTCTTTGTATAAAATTTTTGGATGTTGCCACTTAAAATCATGATTGTGTGCAAGACGGTGTTTGTTCACAACCGAATGATTGTCTACATTTTTTCTGATATCACATCGATGTTCTTTGATACGCGTTTCCAAATGCCTTTTTGTCTGGCCAATATATACTGCATCACAATTTGCACAATCAATCTTATAAACTAACTCTGTCTGGCTGAGATTCGGCAACCCGTCCTTGCCCTTTCTAATGACACAGTCTAATCTCTTCGGGATGGTGTGAAGAACTCTAAAGTTCATGTCTCGCATTGTACGGCTAACGTTCTCGCTAAGACCCTTTATGTAAGGTACAGTAATGCACCTTCGAGGATCTTGGGCCACCTCGTTGCTGAGAGGATCATTGTTGTTACGATTTCGCAATTCACCAAGTCGGACATTGACATATTTATCAACAATTTTCTTCGGGTAACAATTATTAATAAGGATCTTTTTTATTTCACTAATGTTAGACTTGTGAAACCGCGCGTCGGACAAAAGAATCGCCCGATCAACCAAATTCCTTACGATGTTAATTTTATATTTCATAGGATGATTTGAAAAATAATTTATATACCGGCCCGAGAAAGTTGGTTTACGGAACCAATTCGTGAGCAATGCGCCTCCCTCGCGGATGACCGTGGTATCAAGGAAACTCAATTTACCATTGCTTTCCATTTCATAAGTGAATTTTAATCTATCGTGGTAATTGTTGAAACTGTCTAATAATTCACCAATACCCGACCTGGGAACAACCGCGAAAATATCATCTACATATCGTTTAAAAAATGATATCCTGAAACTGAGCCGCTGTATACAATGTTTCTCTAAATCCTCCATGACCATGTCAGCTAAGATGGGAGAGAGGGGAGACCCCATCGGGCTTCCGAAGATCTGTTCATAAAATTGGCCGTTGAACATAAAACTAGTAGAACTAAGGATCAAGTCTACGGCACTCAAGAATTGTGGAAGGCTGAGATCAGTTTTTGTAGTGATGTAATTCCATCTCTCTTCAATCGCTTTTAAAACCAGATCTTTAGGTACGTTAGTGAAAAGAGAAGTGACGTCTAACGAAATTAAAACGTCACCGTCTCCCACTGTTATTCCTCTAATCAATTCTACAAAGGACCAACCGTCCTTAACATATGATTCAGGTTTAGGAACAGATTTTTCTAAAATATTTTGCAAACGACTGGCGATATTATAGAGCGGACTGCCTAAAGTGGAAACAATTATACGTAATGGTGAGCCAATTTTATGAATCTTCGGGAGCCCGTAACTGCGCGGGAGATTCCCATTAGTGCAATTCAATTGTCTAAAAACTTGCTCATTGATGATGCCCATGTTAAACCAAGACTTTGCCAATTCGTTGATTTTTTATGTTATTTTTCTTATAGGATTGTTTTTCAATTTTTTGTACGTGGAACTGTCACTAAGTAAGTCAGTCATCTTATTAACATACGTACTTTTTTCCATGATCACGGTAACTTGGCCCTTGTCTGCCTTTGTAACAAAGACATCATCGTTGTTGCGGAGGAACCTTTTACAGAATCTAAATTCTTGCAAAATAAACCTCTCTATACACTTTATATGTTTATTAGTCCGCAAGAACTTAAACAACGAATTCGAAATACGGTTGCGCGCTTCGTCAACAATATCATCAGAAATCTGGTAAACATTGAATTCGAAATTTTTAATTACGTCGACCACCGAATTTATGCGATCTCTCCTGTCATTGCTGTCAACTGGTAGAGCGAATCTATCGCCAAGACTAAGAAACCTCAGTACTCTGTCTGGGATTTGTTTGCTGCTAATATTAATAATCCATTTGTTGTGATCAAAGTTCATTAACGAATTAATGACTGGGTTTTGCGCAGCTATGACTGAGTTAAATTTATTAATAAGTTTTCTTTGTATTTTTTGGTCATATGTATTGAAATAATCGTTGTTAGCATAGAAAAAGTTGTTGACAACATGACCAGGTAAGAGCGCACGAAGCATAGTTTTTTATTGTTAAATGTATTATTTTGTCTTTTGTTTAGTTTTGCGTTTATCTTGACGTTGTCAGGACACCACGTCAACGATGCATGTAAATTTGTTATGCGGATCGGTGTAACCTAAAGCACTTGATAAGGACCGGAATTCGGTCGAAACGTTGTGCAATTTATTTTCAATTGGCCAGTTGGGTCGAAAATAAAACGACTTATTTTAAATGAAAAAATACCTCAAAAAATTGTAAGTATATATACATGTGTACACACATACACACACACACACATATGTATAATATTTTTAAAGTAATATTTCTGAGAACGTAACTTACTTGTTTTTCCACGTGATTGTACGACGTACTTTGGCCATGAGTAATCTGGTCGCTGACAAGTTTTTATAAGATTTCGTAATTTTATTAATTTTTCTTTGCTATAAGGCGGTGGCATAAAATAGCACATTAAGTCACTTTTTTCGTCATCCTATATTATCCATTCATTTGGCACTATATCTACACTTTTAACATTATTTTTTGTTTTTTCAAATTCAACAAGCCTATATTTATATTCGTTACTCATCTACAATGATTAAAAAATATTTTTATGTAACTCGTGAATTTTTATTAGAGAATACATAAGTAATATAAGTAATTTTAAATTTTAACCAACACTTACCCTGAAAACCAAAGAATACGAGAAGATAACGACACAAGAAGATAACGTGAATTTTCTCGCAAATAATAGTTGCTACGTAGATAAAACAAACGCCCGTAGGCGCCAACTGCGCCAACTTCTCTTCATCATTATATTATAATTATATCATTATACTTTGTTACATATGCAGTAGTCCTAATACATATATTTTTTCTTTTTCAAATTCACTGAGATTTATAGTTAGCATTTTTTTTTTAATCTCATTCACTTTACATGTAACAGTTTTACTGTTTCTCTTAGTTACAGTCCAGGCTAGCAAATCTTCCGAATCACATGGATAATTATACATAGATTTTTTTTTCTTTAAAATATCACCACAAATTTCTATGTATTTTAACTGAGATCGGTTCTCAGGAAGATAGATATTATTAATTTGTATTATTTCACCATTAGAGAGTAAAACTGTATTATTAGGTGATCTTGTTGTTATTAGCACATTTTTATATCGTAATTTTTTTATATTTATTTTTCCTAAATGTTCACAGTTTAATTTTTTTAGAATTACAATTGGAGGCGATATCTTTGGTTGTGCTTCATGAACACAAGATATTTCATTATAACGACGACATATTTGTGATAATGGCTTATTACCATTACGCAATAATTTTTTCATTTTTCCTAATGCATTTTCGAACGGAAATGATGTAATATCTGAGAGAGGACATTGCATGAATGATACATCATCAGCAATGTGCAGCAGATTATGAACGTTGCCGATTAAAAATTCATTTCCATAAAAGTTTGGTATAAGATGTACAAATTTTTTTAACAAGTTTCGTGCATGCGTATACTATTTTAACGCTGTGTCTTTTCCCGACAAAATTCGAATAGCTGTGTGAAAAAGCATAAAATGCTTATAAATATTTTTTGGTAAAATTTTTTTTAAAAATAATTGGCCCAATATATAATAGGAGAAACTGAAATTCGGTAGCTTTAAATTTCTTAAAATCAGAAAGGGATCGAGTTGTTCTTTGGAACTCTTCAGGGATGCATCGCTGAATTTTTGTCATTAAAAATGATAATCGTGCTTTTGAACCGTATGATAATTTTTTAATATATTTTTTATCTTCCGTACCCTCGAGCCAGCACTCCAACAGTTTTTTCATTACTCCTAAATAGAGGAGATGCATTGCATCAAGTGGAAAGCTGTTAATCATGTCTATTGGGGGTTCAATATTAATTAAAGGAGATATTCCTCTATGATGTTCGTCATTTGTTTGCTCTCTGAAGGAACGATCCGTTCTTAATTCATAATTACCATCTGGGTAAATGGTTCGATTTTTATATCGTTCGCCACGTACAAAACAACGTTCACATGCCCAAAATCCATTATGATTTTTTATACATTTGACAAACGAACGAGCTGGCCTATCACAAATAAAAGCTTTAATAGAAACTTGAAAGAACATTTACATTTAATCCTTCAGTTTGAAGCAGGTTTATTTCCTCAATAAACTTTTCAAAATATTTTTCGACATTTCCTGGTTTGTGAAGCCCACAATATATTGCCACTGGGAATAGTTTATAAATGTCAGGTTGGTGAAAAATTTTGCATAAAATTGGCCAAAAGCTCGTTGAACTAGACTTAAATAGTGGTAAACCATCTACATTTATAATTAACTGTATACTATTTAAATGTAAATCAGGATTAAGACACTTTATAAGATGTGAAGTTAAACCGAAATACACAAATAGGCCATCATCATGTCCATCAAGTTTCTCAATCTTATAACTCTCACATGTAGTCTGTAAAAATGTTTTTGAACTTTTGGGCAATTGAGGTATGATGGGTCGTAATATATTTAATAAACCATCCAAGCGAGAATGGGCAAGTGGTGGAAATTGAAATGCCCATTCTCGAAGATCATTTATAGTGTTATTCAGTATTACTTCATTATTCATTGATGAGTCTGATGAAATCGAAGAGAGAGAAGCAATATCTGCAGGTTCATCTTCTGATATATCCAAAGCATTATTATTGTCTTCGCTAGTAGCATTATCATCTGAATTATGTGTTTCGTTTTCCAAATAAAGACTGTTTTGTACATTAATTGATGACTGAATGTTAAAATAGTTTTGTTCTTCATTATCTATTTCAGACCGCACTGATAGACTATTACTTATGCTATTTTCTACAGAAGAATTTTCGTTCCGATTTCTTTTTCCAAGTACGCGATATTTTTGCACTCTTAAACGTGTTGCTGCACGTTTTCTTGCCAATCTTCTATCAAATAAATCCATGTTAATGAATATATAAGTAAACCGTAATTGTAAATAAAAACCACCGTAATTGTAATAAACCACCGTAATTGTAACCTTAACTGTCAAAACTGCAAAATCCTTTGAATAATGTGTACGCACTCTGGCAGTACAGTTAACTGTGTGAAGTTTAACATTATGTCTGGCAGATAGCATCAGAAGAGCGTTTTCAAGGATATTCAAAATTGTGCATTTTTAATAATTAATTATTAATCGGCGCGCAACACGAGCTGGAAACAGTATACAAAAATTTACACAGATATATCATTAGGCTACTTAGATCCTAGATGTATTAGCTTCACAAAACTTTTATATACATTATAGGTACAACTTTTATTCGATTAAGCACATGTACACTATCACGATCAGGACCTAATTATATAACCCTATCAAACTTCTGATAGAACAAGACTAACATGTCCTAATCGGGGCCTGTTTATGTAACCCTATAAAATTCGGCATTTGTAATTAATTTTCCGATAAGGCATGTATACAGGGTCCTCATAAAGACCTGATCAGAATACTTGATTAAACTTTACTTTCAACCGTGTTATAATTAGCCCGATTGAGTAATAATAAGGACCTAATCGGGTTGGCCTTAGTAAGGCATGTCTTAAGAATATCCGGTCAGGTCCTTGTGATATGTCGGGCCAATTTCCATATCAAACTTCTGATAGAACGAGACTAACACGTCCTAATCGGGGCCTGTTTATGTAACTCTATAAAATTTAGCATTTGTAATTAATATTTTCCGATAAGGCATGAAAGTTTTTCCTTGAAGCAACTTATTTCCAAAGAATTTTTACAACGATAAATTTTTCAGTCTATTGAATTTTTTGTTGTTGTTTTCACTTAGCTCCACGAAGTTCTTCTTCGCATTAAAGCTTGCGAGAAATAATTTCCGATATGCTCGAAATGTGGAGTTAAATGCGAAATGGGAATGGGATACTTCGTGTGGATTACAGTAAAAGTATATAGCGAGACTGAGAGTCGATTTCCCGCGGACAATGGGGTCGTCGTTAGAGCTTCGGCGAGAAGTGAGAAATACATGAGGAGATGGCAGTCGTTACGTGCCTTATTAAATTCGGTAGAAAACGAGGCACGAGCGCGCGAAATTCCTCCAAGCGCGATCGGTTTCGAAAACCGGTGTGGAAAATTGAAGTAACAACGTTGATAATCTAACATTTCTTTGCGACATCACGATTCTGGTATTTCATTATCTTCGACATATGGAGCACCACGTACCATCCTGCGTAAAAATTCCATCATGCCTTTTGCAATAACCATTTCTGTACCCTATTTATCCTGTTGCATTTATCCTGTTAATATCACCAAGCGCTACACACAGATGATAGTTATTTGTGTAACAAGTGCGGGTTGAAAATTGGACACGGGTGGGGAGTGACGCACGAGCCGAAGGCGAGTGCGTACACTCCGCACGCGTGTCCAATTCTCAACCCGCACGTGTTACACACACTATTTTATATCACAAGTGCGTCTAAAGTTTAAAAAAGGACTTGCAGGGGCGAGGGGGAGCGAAGCCCCCCCCGAGCCCTTAAAGAAAGACTTGCGGGGGGTTATCTCTCCCAATGAGGGGGGGCGAAACCCCCCCTCATTGGGAAAAATGACATACGGGGGGTCCGGGGGGGCGAAGTCCCCCCGGGCAGAGGGGTTCGGAGGGGCGAAGCCCTCCCGAGTGGAAAAGTTGGGGGCAGGCAGGGAGGGGGGCGCGGGGGGGAGGCGGAGCTCCGTTTCGCAGTTACATTTGCAGGTTAGGTTTTCGCCGGCTCGTAGCTCGAGGGAACGGTGCCGGCACGTCCCGGGCTTCCCGACGATTCGCGTTTCGTTCCCGGAAGACGCGATCCCGATGACGGACGGCTTATCGATCGTCCTGGCGTGCGAATCCGCGCGACACACGTGCACACACATACACACCCGCTACGCGACTCCTCGACGATTTCGGGTACACGAGAAATTTTACATTGAGTCGGTCTCGGTTTCTAGCGTTTCTGAGGTTATGGTTATGTCTGAGTGTCGCTGTAGTAATTCGCGTAGTTGAAGTTGAAGAATCTTAACGACATCTCGCGGCGCACGGAAACGTATAGTGTTTCACGTAGTTTGCCGCGAGATGTCGTTAAGAACATGCGAGAAATAAGAGGATTCTAGTGGAAAAGACACAGAATGAGTTGGCAAAATAAGAAGAGGGTTGGCAATGAGCCGTGCAATAATGACATTTCTCGTGTATGCAATTTGTTATTTCGCGCATAGATGGCGCGCACGGAAAGAGCCACTTTTCACGCACGTGTGATATAAAAAAACTTATAAATGATATTAAAAAGATGATGTAGATTAAATTAATACGAATTATGTTATTTAAAATTAAAATTGAATTAATATTGAATTAAATTAAAATTGAATTAAAAATTAATATGCGCAAACACACACAATTTGATAGAAGAAATTTTGCTACATATAGAAGTTAAAATAACAAGTTCCATGGTGAGTTAATACCTTTCGAATACTTTCAATTCTCCGCGAAATTACAAGATTAGAGGAATAATTTGTAAAATCCAAAAGAGGGATCACTGATCGCGAGATATAAGCGAGAAAGACCGAAAGTAAAAAGAGGAAGATGAGCAATGCGCGCGTGAGCGCGATAAAAAGGAAACGAGAAAGTGGCAGCCATACTGATGAGAGACGAGCATATCGTCGCCCAAAGGGTGATGAACCCTTCAAAATCAGACCATTTCTGACGGCTCTGCGCCACCGTGACTTGGAGATTGATAGATTTCAGGATCAGAATGAAAGAGCATGATCCGTTTATAGATGTAATAAACTATTACTCCCGGCTGTTGCCGATCGAAAATTGATGGAGGAACAAGGAGACGGAGAGATAAAAATTTATAACATTTGGCAAAAAAATCTTTCGAATGAGATGAACAAATATACTGCTAGTAAACGTATCAAAATGGAAAAAGAAACAAAAATATTATTAGAATATTGAATGAAGAAATAACTAATAAAAGAAGTATAATAAGTTTCTAAAGAGAAAAACTATTCAAATTTAATCTATAAAGATCGAACTCCGTAGCGCGCCATGATAAGGTGACAATAAAAATATTGTGATTATTGCATTATTACTGACATTGTTTTTATTTTATTTTAATATCAGCGATTAACACATTACAAGACTCTTCGGGTTCAATTGTTACCAGCAATATCTATACGATATGATCGTACCTCACTCTTTGGCGTAAAAGAATATCTCGAGGATCTCGTGCTCCTTCAAAAACTCTCTCAGCTCACGTGATTAACCACTTGGCAAGATAATTAGACCAATACGTAACTATTAACAGCCGTTAATGCGTTACAGCGCGAAGTGGCGGCTGCGAGAAGCAATATTGGGCACAGGAAGAGTGAAGGGGTCTGAAAGGGGACTCTCTTGGGAGAGGTAAAGGAGCTGCTGCGTCTCCTACGGGTCGGCCACAATAATCTCCATTGTTTCTGGCAATTAAGCCTCGAGTCGACCTGTCAGAAAATGCTATTGCTACCTCCTTCCCCCCTTCTCTCTCTCACTCTCTTTCTCTCTTTCTCTCTCACTCGTTCTCTTTCTCGTGCGTGAATGGATCGCGTCTCTCGATCGCGCGCGACATATGATTGGCCGCCATTGTTGTCCGTAGGGTCCACGGCGATCCCGGACAAAGGACTTGTCGTCGACGATCTGTCATAGTGCTCTATTGTCTTCCAGCTTGTTTGCGTTATCCGCGAGAGGCTGGTTTGCGTTGCGCAAACTTCGACCCTTGACCCTCCATTCTCCCTTGCCTCTTTTCGTCCCTCTCTCTCCTCTCCTTCTCTCTATCTTTGTCTGTCTCTTTTGCTGCATTTTGCATCCTGTTCCCTTCGTTCGTCTCTCTATATAGTCAGTATTTCACTCGCATTGATCCTTTACACGCGTTCTCCGTATAACCGCATTTCACCGAATGACGACTGACGACTCAATTAAGATGAGCCGGATTAATACGATTATATTACAAATTCCTCAAAGACTGATTGTGATACAAATTCGAAAGCACGGGTCGCCCCCGTTATATAATCGAGAAAAATGAGTTTCGCTGCGCTGTGAGAAATAACGATTTTATTTGCTTAAAGTTACACTAAAGGAATTTGATCTAAATCTGTCTCTCAATATTTATTATCTTTTGAAAATTGATAAATTTCCAAAATTAAGAGATTTTAATTCGCAAAATTTAAAACTTTTATTTTATTAGTTTTATTTTATAATTTTATATTCTAAAATTTAAAAAAATCGAATATTATAAAGATTTTAAATTACAGAACTTTTAAAATTTGTAATTTTTAAAATTTATTTGTAAATTTTTAACTTTGATTTCTGGAATTAAAAACTTGAAATGTCTACAGTTTAAAAAAATTTCTTAGGTTAAATTTTAATTTATAAAATTGTTTTAAATTTTAATTTTTAAAGGTATTAATGGATATGGTATATGTGTGTGTATGTGTGTGTAGGTACACTGTAAATGAATTTAAAATGATTTTGACTGCAATATACGGTACAAGAAAATAAATAGCGCGCGCGTAGCGCTTATGCTTTCTGTTTGAAAAGTGATTTCTTCGATTGTATACACGTTACGCGTCGCTACTTTCATTAAAATGGTGTCAAAGCTGGAGATTGCTGTCAAGTGAAAATGTGCGTGCGTACGTCACTATGTGCTCTCGCGGCAGCGAGAGATGACAGTAGGATGCAATAAATTTCCTTCCACCTCTCCTTCCTCTTCCGTCGCTCTCTATATCCTGCGTCGTCGTGCACCACGGTTGTTTAAGTTCGCTTCTCCAGTGAATGATTTATTAACTCCGCCATGTGACCCCGTGCAGGATGTCAGAAAGTGGAAACGTTCTTCCTGCGTTTCGTCTGCGTATCACGCTTTATCTACATACTCCGCTTATTGTCGCACTGTGCACTCGCGCATAATCGACCTGTCTGTGTGATATAGCTCGCGACGCAGAAGTTTCATCTTACAATCGTATTTGTCACTTCATTCGTCATCACTTACGCCACTGGATTGTTCAACAAACCGAATTACCTTACTCGTCGGTATTAACCTTTGTTGTGCACACCTCTTCAAAATTACGTATTGTGCACATGGGGTATATTATACCCCACTCACTTAATTGTTTATTACAGACGTACAATTCGTTATTTTGACTCAAACAAAATTGCTGGCTATTGTTCAAAGCTTCCAAATTAGGTCTAATAGGTTTCATTAATATCTTGCAACATAAAAGAATTATAAATGATATGTTAACTAAAGAAACCGAAAAATGGACTTTTTTCACTAAAAAATGCATAAAAAATTCAATTTTTAATATTTGTACGTATTGTACGTATTAGAAAAACGCGTTTGAAAAAACGCTGGGGTCTATTCGACCCCGTGTGCACAACAAAGGTTAAATCTCTTTTTTTTTTCAATTCCATTAATGACTTTGTTGCTCCTATCAATTTTATCGATTTTAGTTAAGAATTAATATTGAAATTCTTTCGGCGTAAACACAAAATGGAGACAACTGCGCGTTGCACGAGAAAAAAATTGGATGGAAAGTTTCGTTCTCCGTGGAAAGCCGGGCAAGTGTGTTATAAGATTGCGCAACTTGCGAGATTGCATTACGGAAAGGAATGCGTTGCGCGAAAACGGAACGAAGAATAGGATCCCTTTGTTTTGGGAAATTGAATTAAAAAAGGAAAGAAGATGTGTCTTCCAGCGAGAGAAATATGGCGCGTAATGTGACAGTCTACATGACGGAATTTGATGGATCGCCGGCAATCCCCGTATGCAGAACTGTACATCACGCCAGATCGCCAGAGAGAGATATTTTAAACCTGGGATACCTTTGGAGGTATTAAAAGATAACGATAAATCTATTACGAGAATTTATTCGTCTTCCACGTTGAAATACGAACGGATTATTAACTTGTGAAAATTTGAGAGCAATATTAATGGAAACTAATGAACGGTAAATGCGTGCAATGTAACGGCACTCTCTTCGATTCTTTTGAAATTTTCATATTTTGAGTCGTAAAAAAGATTCTGAGAAGAAAAATCATCGCTCATGTTCTCCGTTTGTTTATAATTAATACTTGAAACTTAAAATGTTACGATATGTCGATAAGAAAGAAAATAATAATTTTCTGAATATATGAATATTATGAATATTAACTGCTTAACATCAGCCTGCTTTAGTTACACGTAAATTGTTAATCCAGGTCATTCCGGATTAGCGAGGCGTTTAATTCTTCCTAGGTTGAGGCATCAATGATCTACGAGTCATTAATTATATTAAAAATGAGAGATCTTCTCTCAAAACGGAAAGCTGTGTAAATTATTAACACAGCTTTATTCTTACCTTGACCAATTTTAACGTTAGTTGTTGTCGCGACTAAATCCATCGAAACTTAAATCGTGCGTTCCTCGTTAAGTTCCATCGGGCAATCCGTTATTCTTGTTAACGTGGAAATTCTCGCTAATGTTAAGTGCGAGAGAGTTAATATTGCAATAGCGCAATGGCGCGCAAAGGGGTTAATAACGGCAACGTATGGCGAAAGGGAGAGAGAGTGCATCCCGGGCCTCGGGATAAGAATTATCGTCGCGGAAAAAAAGAAGCACGGCGAGCGCACGAAGGGGCGTACGAGAATATGCGACGGGCGCGTGTTTCGCCACACGTGTTTCGTATCAGAAGCTCGCAACAGTCGCAACGCGACAGCCGAGAACCGGGGCCGGTCTGTCAGCACCGTGGCGCAAAGAACGGCGCAGTGGTTCGCAGCCGCAGTACGATGCATTTTAGAGAGGAAAGCGGCTAGAAGATGCTCTCTTCTTGCGCGATTTACTTGAATTAGTAACGAGCTTGATGATTACTAAACCAACTACTCCGCGAAGCTATCCTATCGCGAGCCCGGAAACTGCGGATGCGAGAAAGCTTGAATGATTCACGTGCTTTCAGCATTATAATGGAAACGTTTTAGTTACTTTTTCTTATTCAGGTAAAAATAAAACATTCTTATAAAAATATATATATATATAATATAGTTCGTAGTCTCTCTCTCTGACAAAATAGATTTACAGATTTTTGCATTTATTTTTTCTCTCTCTTGGTATTTTTACAATTTTTCCGTGTGGCAGTGCCCGTTAACGCTCGCGCGTGCAGCTGATATCTCACGAACCGAACGGACTAGAAATGTTTAGCGACGATACCATTTTATCATCTCGCATTCGGGGTCTGTTATTTATCGCCGACGGTATCGCCGACGGTATCGCCGCGCCGACGCCGCTCGTCGCTCTTCGCGGCATCGCGGATGGCATCCGCCTTTCGGTAGTATCAAAGTTACGTCGTAAAATGCAATAACACACATGGAAAAAGGTACCTACCACATATTTTTTTAGGGAAATATATTTTCGGTCGCGCGCGATGCGACGTGCGCGGATTGTAAAATGCGTTGTATACATTGTCGATTCATAGTTGTCATTTTTTTGCGAAACAGGAAACGTACAATAATAAGTCAAGTGCACCTACTTTTTAATAAGATAATTAGATGAATAATTGAGAGAAGTTGATTTGGAGAAAATGTACAAAGTTTGGTATTTTTGATTGGCGCATACAGTTACCGAGTATTTGTGACATTTTAGGATCAGGTCGATCAATTTAAAATAGATTAAGGAAAATTTAGAATAGAACGCTGTTGACAGTACTTTTGATTCTCTTGTCTCATCTATATTTTCAACATTTTACTTGTCACAATTTCTCTCTCTCTCTCTCTCTCTCTCTCTCATTAAGTTTTTATTTTTTTAATTTATTATATCTTTTTTTAATGGGTTTTTTATTCCGAAGAATTTTAATAATAATATGATAGGATGTAATATTAGTAATTTTGCAAATCTCAATAAAAAGGGATTGAAGGATTTGGAAACGTTTTAGAGAAGGCGACGAGATATTAAACAATAGCTATCTATCACACGAAGTAATAAGCTGTCTAACACTGTCTAAGTCGTTTGCTTTTCCGGCGTAAAGTAAACTCCCTCGCAATATATATAATGTCGAAGGTGCATCGCTTCGGGCTTTGATCTGTCGTCGTGTACTCCTTGCCGACGGTGTGGATTGATGATACGATAATTGCTTCATTTCTCTCGGATTACGGTATACGGACTCGGATGACGATAATAAATTACAAATCTTCTTAAAATTATTCCGTTAAATATATGCTGGTCCAATAATTTGTAATTTATTTGTCGTGTAAAGTGAACCGATGCTAATTAATTATACACCGAATCGAAGAGTATATATAATTTTCCACTTGAAAACTTATATTCATTATAATTGTTGAATAAATTAGGTATGAAAATAAGATAAAAGTAATCAGCGATATCTGTAAATTTTCAAAAATACAAGTCATATTTACATTTCGATACTTATTGTCGGGAGTTATTGAATTATATAAAAGGAAGTTATTAAAAAACAATATCAATAATTTTAGCTATTGAGCAGCTATATTGTGTTGTCCTGCTTATACATATATATGTCTAAAATATTACCTTATCTTAGTTCTTTTACCAAACGAACACCTGTTGTCGAGATATAATTTTCGAGGATGTTTTATTACTCCGATCCTTGCTTACACGCGTCTGTGCGACGGGATCGAATCGACGTGAAGGAACAGACGCAGGTAATTTCGGGCTTCAAGTTTCTTCGGGTGTTGTCACTTGTTAGGAACACCTGTACGGCGTGTAATCACAATGCGACGTCGTTGTAAATGAAACCAGATGCCGGAGAATATGCATTACGGATGCATACGCGTGCATGGGTCGCGACGCGTATATAATAGCTGTTGTTACGGAGGATACACCTTGACACAGTGCTTTTCAACCAGCATTGTGTGAGTATTTCGAATTTTCTGGCGGGAGTCCTTCAAACTGCGAGAAACAGTCATCCGCTAGTTAATTACAAGTTTAGTTAATTAGGAAAATGAGAAAACGAAATATGCTCAATCGGGATAGTTTCGGTCGTATCATTACGTATTATGAAACGAGGGACGCTACATATTTCGCGATTTCACGATTTCGCACTGTTAAATTCGTATATAGTGTCAAATTATACTCAATTTGAGTGATTTTTAATCAATCGTATATATATAAGTCGTCTCTGCTCTTCCTACTCAATGTGTCGTTAATTTAACTAAACTAATGGAGTTAAAATAATACTGTTTTGTGTTAAAGTAATCATAAATTACGACACACATATGGTAATTAAAAATAACAAAATGTTATTTAACTCAAGCTATTAGTTTAAAAGAAGATGTTAAAAAAGTGTCAATTTTGGCCACCAAATGTAAAGTGAATAGACCTTGTTGAAAAATCATTGCTTGGGTTTTTAAATGACAGGAAATAATAATCATTTGTCCGAGAAATGATGAGAACACACACATTGCTAGAATGACTTAAATATAGTAAAAAATTGGAACGTTCTTTTGGAGCGATTTTTTAAAAATGATTTGTTCCGGCCATTTCTTCTTTGGCATAAAGAAATTTCTGAGTGCCAAACACGATATACATAAGAGATCGATCCGATACACACTGCGGAAGACATCCTTATACTCAGAAAACCTACCCCTAGATTATTTTAAATATTCTCGCTACGCTGAAAATGATTTGTTCCATTTCTCTTTTGGCACAGAGGAACTTCTGAGTGACACACACGAAATACAGAAGAGATCGATCCGATACACCCTCTGCGGAAGACACCCTTATACTAAAAAAACTTTAGTTCGGTCTCTTAATGTATTTCGTGTGTGGCATTCAAAAGTTTCTCCGTGCCAAAGAAGAAACTATATTTAAGTCACTTTATAATGTTCCCACCATTTCTCGGACAAATAATTATTATTTCCTGTCATTTAAGGATCCAAACAATGATTTTTCAAGGTCTATTCACTTTACACTTGTGGGCTAAATTTTAAATTCTCCTTTCACATTCTTTAATATTTAATATATCCATGATTGCAATATTCTGTCATTATATAATTTAATAACGCTAAAATAGCGACGACCCGTCTGTGTACAGAGTGTCTCAGATCCGCCGACAAGTTTTTCAAGGGCATAAGCTGGAACGAATTCGAAATACTTTTCAGAAATTTCTTGTGTTCTGAGATTGAACTCACGTTCCCCTCACGAAATAGGCGCGTCAATTAAGCTCGTGCGCGCGCGCGACTAGTGAGAAATTTCGCATTGGTCTATTAACAACGCGCCCATCAGCATCCAGCGTGTGCTGGTCTAAAGGTGCAATACGCGGGTAAGAGGGAGGGCAGTGAATAGAGCTCGAATCTCGAACGTCGTCGGCGTTAGCCTGTTGTCGCGTTGACTTTTAATTGCGCACATGCCCGACGCCTCGCGTTCTCTTTCTCGATAAGGGACAATTATCGCCGATAGTCGGAATAACGCCCCCTCGCTCTTTTTCGAGTGCATATACGCGCGCCACCGCGCCGGGTGTTGCGAGTGGGTGAACGGGCGCGAGACAATGGCCTCCCTTGTCGTCTACCGCACCTTAGAGGCCTTTGTGCCGAAAAAAAAAAAAACCAACCTCGCTTAGCCTCGACCCGGCTCACACCGCGGAACGCAGGAAACGCTGTTTTATGCAGTTAGAACGGTATTACTCCGATTTATGTTTCGTGGAGAATTAACGGACTCCTCCTTTGAGTCTTTTGAAACTGTTTCAAATTTTAGCCTCATCGATCATAGCATTATCTCACTGCTTGCATTAATTATCACAAAAGTAAAAAAGTATAAAAGATGTCGCGCGTTATAGTTATTTCAAAAATACTTATATAGTATAAAAATATATAAAATATAAAAATGTATAATAATCTTGCTGTCTTAATTAAAATTAAATATCTGTAACAAGAAATCTGCAATGATATCAGAATATTTTCCTTTCTTGCGGCTCTTTTTGATAATCGCTATTACAAAAAAAGATTAATATAGGATTAATGAATCATCGAACGTCGAGTCGCGGAAAGGTGCTCTCGTGAATTTTATCTAGAGACCATGACGAAAGATTGCTCTCCCTCGGCTGGACGAGCTGCAAATCGCATTAGAAGATCTCTGAGACGCGACGGATGCAATTATACGAAAGTTCATTTTATTCCTTCGTCTCTCCGCTGAGGTACGGAATTGGCTTTCTGAGATAATCGGGGGGGGAGGAGAAGAAAAAGTCTCGCCGAAAGAGGGAAGCTGCGAGATTCCTCACGAGAACGCAACTCGCTGATGAGAGCGAATCACCGCGACTTCTCGATTACGCAATCGGGAATTTAATTGCGAGGGAGGTGACTGTGTGCGACGAGAGTTACTTTTACCGTTCTCATTCGTCGTCGACACTCGTGATTTATTCATTGTTGACACAGAGCATCTTGATGTACCCGGTGAAGCAGAATAACATCGAAATATATTTTCAGAAATAAGTCGGGGAACCTACGCGAGTATTTTGAGATAGGGAATGTATATGTTTGCTGACGTCTGATGGTTATTATGTTGTAGGGCGGCAAAGTAATTTTATAGCCGCGATCAAGTTCAATGAAATTCCGCCGAACCAGGTAACAGAGCACCTATATTTTCCTATTTTGTTACCTATGGGTAAGAGTATATAATGGAAACTACCTGGAGTTGGCAAACAAATCCAGCATTTCAACTAACATATCGGCGGCATAAATACCTTTATTTTGCCGTACAGAATAAAAACCAAACGTCAGCAAACATATACATTCCCTATCTCGAAATACTCGTATTGATTCCCTGGGTCATTTCTGAAATTTTTTCGGTGTTATTCTTTATTCTAATTTACCTTGTGTAGTATTTAACTATACGTTAAATATAAATATCACAGAAATCTTTTTTATTAAATATTTATGGAGTCATTTTTTTTATAAGGCCCTTTTTGAAAAAAAAAAAAAAATATATATATATATATATATATATATATATAGTTCTAATTAAAATTGATTTATATATTTTCACATATGCTTAGACATAAATATATCAAATATTATATTTCTGTGTTATTTTGACGTTATTTCAACATTACTTTTATAGCACAAGTAATGAAATTAATACTTTTGATGGTCAAGATTGATAAGAATAAAGCTTGAAAAATTTTCGAAATATTTGGAAAAAGATTCAATTAATTTTTTACGGAAAATATATAAATCGGAGTGACGTCCTGATTAATTTTATTAGATTATATTATGAGATTTTGTTAAAATCCCTGTAAAATTAAAGCTGCAGCGATTATAGTCAGAATTTGCGGAAATCGTGAAACACAAGTTACGCTGATACTTCGGAGTAAAACCGGGGGAGAATCGAGGAATTTTGCAAATTCCGGAACGTTCCTTGGGGATGCAACGGAGACAGGAGCGAGGATCCTCCTCGCGGATCTCGCGAACTACCCAATCATCTAATTCCGCGACGCAATCCCGGCGCATGCGCGCGTTTGTCTCTCCCTACTCTCGCCCTCCCTCTTCCTCCTCTGGAAGAGCGTTCCCTCCGCCGGAGTGACCAGGCCTCGTTCCCTCATTCCGGTTTCGGCTCAGTGTCTCGGCGCGCTTCGTATCGCGTGCGTCGCGTCCGCCGCATCCCTTCCGAGAGAATGATGCAAGAGGAGCAGAGGACACCGCGTATCTCGGAGGCGACGATCGTTCGCCGAGGGAACGCGGGATCTTCCCGCGTCACGACGCGGCCCGTCTCGTTTCGAGCTTGCCGTAAATTCAGTGAGCCGTTTTCTTTTTTCGAAAACAAGTCAAAATGGCGGCCGTCGAGCTTCTCTAACGGTTGAACAAGTAAGTTGTCTCGAATTGTTATTGGAGAAATGTAAGAACCTGATGGGCATTTACGTTGCCAGAAATTGTTCTACATTGATTAATTTGTATTTCAAACAAAAAATGAATCAGATGTTTACAGTAATAGAACGTGTACCTACAATAATATGAAAAGCAATTTCGACTTTTCATAAAAGTCATTATCAAATTTTGACAACGTTATCCCGTCATAAAATGAAATGACATTTAAATTATCGATATTTATTACATTATACAGCATGTTCCAGGTCAGGTCAATAAAACTTTAGAGTCTTATAGGAAATTGAATTTGGAACAAAAAATTTCCTATAAACAAAAAGTTATAGTTAATAAACTTTGAAAAATTACGTTTATTTGATGATTTTTAAAAATAATCCTTTAAAACCTTTCATTTATTTGAAAAAAGTAACGAAATAAATCTGATAGACAATTAAGTAACAAACTAAATTATACCAATTTTATTTAATTCTGAGCATTCAAAAGAAAATTATTTAATAACTAGTTATTTTTTTAAATTATCAAGAAATATGATTTAAAAAAATTTTATTAGCTATAACTTTTTATAATGAAGCGTTTCCGGATTTATATTTACAGGAACTTTTTTGTTCCAAATTCAATTTCTTATAGGACTCTGAAGTTTTATTAACTTTACCTGGAACATTCTGTATAAAAAGTACTATGTACGATTAGGAATATAACCTTAGAGACTTCTAGACTTATGTAAAACATCGGAGGATCTAGCTTTCGTAAATTAAAGGCGTACACATATATGCATTATACTTTATAGTTTATTATTAATCACGTTTAAGCACTTATTTTATAATATATTCAAGAATAAAAATTCATTTTTCTTTACTCCCGCGCAACAAGATCAGCATTAGCTTGCTTCGCGGGAAGAACTTAGTCGCCAGATTACTTATATACAATGTACGCGCGCGCGTTGCGTTGTTCTGGTTAATGTAATCCCAGCTATAAATCCAATTTGAGAGATTTACAATGTGGGATCGGCGAGGAACCGTCGTTTCTCAGCGATAAGTTATCTATTCTAATGAGATAATCCTGCGGTGTGGCTCGCGCGAGGTTTCTCGAAGCAACGACAGTGGGGAATCGCGTAAAACACATCGCGCAACTCCTTATATTTACTTCCTCGTCTCCTTTTTAACGGCTGTAAAATATTATTATTTATTGCACGTTTTTGCAATGTAATCACGCGTGACGTCACGCCGCGTGTACGGCGTATACTACGTATACATACACCGACGACGATTCCGCGCACATAAGAAGCGAAACTCGGTTCACCTTTCACGGCCACCCTCGCTTAAATTCGATCACGGTGGTCTCTTAGCGGTGTTAAATCGGCACGAACGCGAGGCCAACAAACGCTCCTGTAAATATATGAAACTCCGGTCGACCGGCGAATAGTATTCAATCGGTAAGCGAAAAATGTCCAGCCTGCGGTTGGAATGCATATTTTAAATGGAATTGTCCCGCTAACTTGTGTTAAATAAAAAACGACGTATCGCGTATTCCGAAAGCGGCGACAGCCATTTACAGAGTATATTCAATATATGCACTTGAAAAATTTATGAAGAAAACGGTTTGTTGAAATTTGTACGTATTATATATTTTTGAAGATGTATATGTAATTCGAAACTTGAATGCTTTCGTATTTAACATTAATTATTAAAAAGCAGCAAAATCGTTCTTCCAGATTTTTCTTTCAAAAGAAAAAAAACAAACAAGAAGAATGATTCTAAAATAATAAAATTTTAAAGTAATCTTCCTTGAAACTTAGATCAACACTACAATCAATTCGGCGATTATTTAAATCTAGATCACATATAAAAATGAAGATTTTGCCCTAAAAGCTCGAAGATTTAAAATTACTCTTTCATAGATACGGTAAAATTAGAAATTAGAAATAAAAAGTTTTTCTTTATGTGTATTTTATATCCAATCGAGGATCTATGATCTCGGAACCGTCGTTTTTTAACAGATCGATTGTTCCTCGCGGAATTGCCGCGCGATCGCTGATCTAGAGCATTCTCATGGAAGAGAAGATAGAAGCGTTCGATAGTTCCGGAAATGTTTCGCGAAACATATTTCCTCGATCTTTCTTTTTTCTTTCTGGGTCTCTTTGTGGGAGTCAATGGTCCACTCGACGGTGTTTCATCGCCGTCCTTTTGTATTACCTTTAGACAGAGAGAGAGAAAGAGAGAGAGAGAGAGAGAGAGAGAGAGAGAGAGAGAGAGAGAGAGAGAAGCGAGAGAGAGATAGGAGATCGAGAGGAGATAGAAAGAGAGAGGAATGCAGAGAGAGAGAGAGAGAGAGAGAGAGATAAGCCGAAACAAAGGGAGCTAAAGCGAGGTGAGAGAATCACGTCGACAGGAAGTTACGCAAATTCCCGGTGAAAATTCCACGGCTTCACGATCCTTCGGCGAGTTTTCCCGAGAGGAATCGCGGAGGATGTTGAGGAAGAGGGAATAGGAATAGGTAAATAACGACGCGGTCTCGTCGACGGTGGGACTTCGTTGACATTTTGACTGCTGTAGTAATCATACAGTGGGTAACAGATGTCTTTGCGGACCTTTTTGTAATAAATGGATACATGACAAAGTCGATACATATATGTATACATATATCTTATTGTAAGAGGTAAAGAATTCTATCTTCATTATTATATAAATTCAGAGAAAACGAGGTTTAAAGTTTTAAATTAGGAAAATGACATATTTTTTCAGATATAAAATAAAAGTAGTGCCTTGATTTATTAAGATTTTTAATAAAGCAATTTAACTGCGGCATGTTTAATAGTACAACTGCCAATAACATGCTGTATATCTGGTTTAAAAATTAGGCACTATAAAAAATTTCAATATACAACTTTTTCTAAACATTTCATCTCAGGAACTAACTATAAGAACGAGTAATAATAGATATGAGACGTTTTATTATTATACAATTTAAGCTCATTTACTTGGTGATTTTGTTATTACAATTATTCAGGAGTTTGCAGTTACAAAACAAGTTTTTATTTTCTACGCGTTTCTCTCATTATATATGTTCGCATTGTTATCCTTTCGTTTAATTATCAAATAATGAAAATACGAGGTATAAATCTAAAACAAAATCATTATATTCGTATACACAGGTATTTTACAGAGGTACGTAGTTTCTAGTAGAAAAACGTCATTCGTATTCATACAAAGTGGCAGGTACAATAGTTTTACGGGCAAGGCCTCCGTTTCCACGAAAGCGCCGGCGTCCATATTATCGCCGGGCTCACATTTCCGTTTCCGTATCGGTAACCGTTTCTTATCGCGTGAATTTTCAACCTTGTTCTTCTATGCGCCACAGTCGCTGAATGTAATTGCGTGACAAAATGGCTCTCCTTGTAAATGAAATTTTCTGGAAAAACGTTACTTCCCTGAATGCGGGAAATGCCATTGAAATTGTATTCACTGCCGCGGAAAGGCAATATTTCCAATGTGATGTTACATAAACTGTCGCACGAGATATATTACATTTGTATTGTAATATATATTTATTGTTACTTTGACTTATTTTTCTTTAATTATCATTAAATCGTCATAGTATATAACAACACTTATAGGCTTATTTTAGACGATTCAAAATTTATGTGTCGAAACTCAAGATATAATCTTATTTATAGTTTTATGTGCCATGCAATACGAATACCTTGAAAAATACACATGTACAGATGAAACACACACACACACCCACACACACACACACACACACACACACACACACACACACACACACACACACACACACACACACACACACATTCCTCGATTTACACAATGCCTTTTATTTTACACAATCTCATTTTACGCGTCCAGAAAATATATTTTTCTATGGTATTTATTTTGAAATTATTACATATCAGTGAACCAAAACTTTTTACTTGATTAGATTACATTATATATTCTGACCTTTTTTTTAAGAAATCATTTTAAGCTTGTCCGTGCAAATAATAACAAATTTACTTTTCAGCATTTCGTGCAAAAAAAACAAAATAAATGTGAAATAAATATTTTTACAACATACACGAGTTTTTTCCCTACGTATTTTTTTTTTTTAACTAGTAAACTCCATTTATGTCTTCATCAACCGCGTAAAAATAACTTTGTGAAATGAATGCTCCGCGGCGCGTAAATCGAGGGACAAGTGTATATATATTAAAATACACACAATGTATAGATATATATACATTAAAATACACGGCGTATAAATTGTAAGGAGAATTATATCTCAAAAAATTGAAGTAAATTATAGACCGGATTTCGGTTGAGAATGTAAAAGAGAGCGAGAGAGAATTTTCGATTACTTTATTAGACAACAGTCTTCCGTCTTGTTTTCCCCCCGAGTCGACGCGCGAATCACGCAAACATAATGACGCCACGTTGTAAACGCGTCGTAAACCACACCAAGATATCTCATTTTTTTACAACGCGCAGAGATTGCGCCGTCGCGATATTTGTGGTCGTTACAATTTGTCCTGTTACCTCTTTTGTTGTCTCTTTGGTGTCATGAGAAACGAGCGGGGACCAGAAAAGCCGCGTCTTCTTCCTAAAAGCCTCCCGGACTAATCCTCCGGGATCCTTTCGTGGGAGTGGATCTCGCTGTTGTTGATACAGTTACAACGCAGAGGAAAGTTTGCGTCGTCAAACAGGATGCCCGGGTCGTATATACACGTTTTGTCGCACTCGTAAAGAGCATGCTTCGTTTCCGCAATGACTGACAAAATCATTAACCATCTCGTTGGGAAGTGGAAAATATTTCCTACTTAATTGTTTTGAGCAAAGAGGTTGAAGAATAGATTAATCATTAAAAAGTTTTTTTATTTGATAAATTTCTGTATATTTTTCTTCGCATTTTCGAAGTTGTTGAATTTGCATACGTTATGTAGTGTAATTTACAGATGAGAATATTTTTATAATTACAATGTGATATTTATATCCGTTTTTTGTAATTATTAAAATAATCTCTCCTGAACCATGATATAGTACATCGAATATAATCATCTATTATTTCTAAATTATAATAGGTATTCGCCAATTTTTTTTTGCTGCTTTAAAATAGTTACAATTTAAATTTCCATGAATTTTCGAACTTTTTTAATTACTTCGATTATCGGAAAACACGCGGTTATCGTGACTAAAGTGCGGAAAGAAACGTTCCGCGCACACTAAGGTATAATTAACGCGTTCTTAATACTGCAGACGGTTTACAATCTCCTATATATTTCGTTCCGCTCGTTCGTTTGCCGACTACTTGTAAGTCTTGTAACGTTGCACAGTATATTGTCCTACCACAAACACATAAATTCTAATGTACCAGCAGTCACGCTTATCAGCGACGTATTTTCACGGACGGAAAAATTAATCTCGGAGTTTTGCCAGTAAAAAAAAACTGTATTGATTTGCGCCATGTGATTTTCCATATATTTTCTCTCTTATTTAACGTTCGCCGTTCGCGAAAAAATATAGTCATACACAAGTCATCGCTTATATTCGTACTCAATATTTTATCCGTATACATGTATCTCGCTCTATATCTAGTTTTTTTCCACGTTTGTTAATTCTTATTTTTATTAAGATATAAGAAATCTGTGAATGTGTCGTCATGGCTTAATATAAAGGCTTAATAATAGAATGGAATATCTAAAATCTAAATAATGCCGAGTTTCCTTCGATAGCTTTGCGGCGCGTAAACGTCGCAGCGGCTGTTTGTGCGCGCGGGCGTATTTGCAGAGAGATAGCGGTTATCTCCGCCAAATACGCCTCCGCAATAGCGGAGCGGGGAGTAATTACGATCGATGCGCGAATTAGTGGAGGCTTGCGTAACGAATGCCGCGAACACGTTAGACTTGAAGGCATTCACGAAGGATCCAAACTCCCCCCTCTCTCCCCGTAAGAGTAATATCTCTGAACAAATTTCACTTTTCATCACGATCTCTGATGGGCGTCTTTCAGCTGTCCGAACGGTTAATTAAATCTGTACGGTAGGTATTTTTTCGATTATTCAAATCTTGATCGATGCTACACAAACATATTCAATCACATTATAGCGAAACTTTTTTTTTAACATTCCGTGCGCCAACCGTGCGGTACGTTAATATCTTATGTCCTATTTGAATTTCGATCGTGTCGAAAGCACGAAAATCAGATTCACAAGTAAAAATTCTATTAAAACTCGTATTTGCTCTCGGTATCTGCTGACGAGCGGATACTCGGGCTCTCTCCTGCTTGGTAATTCTATACAAAGCGGGCGGGCAACGAGAGATGGTATCGAGAGCGAAGGATCATTTTGCTGTCGAGGAGAGAGAGAGCGGAACGAACGTTTGATATGAAGTACATGTTTGGCAAGCTTCTGAAGCAAATTAAATACGTTTAAATAAAACTGTTTTAATTAAAACAGTTATTAATTTTATGAGCTTATATTTGATAATAGTAAAAATCTATAAAAATGACGGAATATTTTTAATCGCATTTTAGTAGAAATTCTTTTCCAGATATTTTATATATATATAAAATAATTATATATATATATATATATATATATATATATATATATAAAATATATAAAATATAATATAAAAATATAATAATATATATATATATATATATATATATATATATATATAATAGAGATATTCTATATTTTATTGTTATTTATTTATATATTATTTAAATAAAATTTTATGTCAACATATATATATTGTATTAAAATTAATGCACCTCGAAAGAATTTGAATTTGAGAGACTCACTATATAAAATTCTATAAAAAAAGAATTTATGTATTCGTCTTTCAGCTTCAAACACTGTGTCGCACCGTGCTGGCATTCGTCCAGAACCGTTCAATGTCCGTTCGACAATCTCGTTCTCGACATTGGCATTTTTTTTCTCGCTTCGCTGCGAAAAAAGCTCGTTTCGATCTCAAAGGAGGGTGCAACCTTAGGACCCCGTCGCAATTCTCTGCAGTTGAATGAAGCACTTGAGATATCCACAAAGCGCTCTTATTGGTATTGATCGACAGGCGAGAGAATAATTTTGTATTTCTTAGTGCCGTTATACAGGGGCAGTTTTACAATTACAGACATTTCTATTTTATCTTAGAAATAATTTTTCTTTGAGAAGAAAATAATAATTTTTAAAATATCTTGTGTCCGCGTGTGTATATTGTTTAGTAACATTAAGATAAAAAATAAACATTTTCTTAAAATACGGTATGCTTTAAATTAAATAACGGATAAAATTTGATTACATTAACATTATTTATAATTAGTTTTATACTTTTTTATCCGTTATTCATATTTTCGATGAGCTGTCATCCGAGCCAAGTTAGACTTAAAAATTGTTGGGGTAACCACGTTATTGGTAAATAACCGCCATTGTTCTAATCTAATATTTACATTGCAGTTAATTAATCTATTTCTCGTCGAATTTACTAACCTGAAGCCATTAAATCGCCTCACGCCGCTTCTCTCCAGTATCATATTGCCGTGTAAGGTAGGAAGGCTTTTAATAATGCCATTATTAAAATCAAGTGTAAATGAGAAGTGGAATTATAATAGCTATCTGATGGTGCAAACAAATTAGAAATCGATTGCTCCGCAAGAGAATTACGATGCCTGTAATATGGACGACGCATCAGACAAAATCACGGCAAAGCAAATAAATTACGTTCCTTTTAATTTCATTCGGAGACTCATACAATTATTCCATTAAACAAAATTATAACATTGTCCGTCAATATTGATTGACATTACATCTATCCCAAATTAGATGTTAATCGTTATTATATTAATTTGTTGGTATTATAGTATTATTTTTTTATTATTTGAGGCAATATTAATTGATCACACATCTACATGCTTGCAAAAAAAAAAGAAACAAACTTTGTTTCCATCAATTCTTGTTTTCTCGCTGAAGACTGACTTCATCAAGTATGCCCGTTCATAAATTCGTAACTTTGAAGGGTTGTGCGCGCGTTCAAGATCATTTAAATTGAGTAATCGTCGACACAACGATCTAGCATGTGCTCGCGAAGTTTTCGTTAAAGTATAACATTTTGCGCTGGATCATTAATATTAAAGGTATAATTGGCTGTTAAATTATGAAGATATGAATGTTCCGAGTTCGACAACGAACTTAATAATGAACTGAAGTTTTTAAAAGGAAGTTAAAGAATTTTAGTTTCGCTAATTAGACATTCATAAGGACTATTATGGAATAAAAGTTTACAAGAAATAAGTTTCAATAGATTTATTTTTTAACGTGCAATTGTGATTTTTTTTAAATATTTATAACATGTCATAACATTAAAATATTTTTACGTATTTCTTGCATTTACTTTTATATTTGCCTGTTTTATCGTCGCTGACTGCTCGGTAATTTAAATGACCGGACTAAATTTATTGGTTAGCTGATAATGATTTTTTTCAAGTTGGTCGGTTTTTCTCTCTTTTTTCATAGAACGAGAGTGCGAACATTAACGTTACGCGCGCGTTACGCGCATTCGCCTTGCGCGGTTAATTGTTTTATTAAGGCAATTGCCAGAACTATTCGGAAATGGCGAGACATTAGCAAATAAATGATCTGTTTTTGGAAAAGGAAAGATCGATCGTTATTTAATTATTGCAGAATAGATGGTCCATTTTAGCCGCAATATTATTTTGTCCATACCTCAGAGATTTTTTTGTACACCAAAATACATACTTAGCAGCATTAATTCAAAACTCTGTTCGGATAACTGCAGTTTTAAATATATAATTACTAAACCAAAAATTATTAAAGATTAAAAAAAAACATTATTCCATACTATTAATTGATTTCTCTCTTAATGAGATTATTTTGTACACGTTTCCCCTAATACATTATTTATTTTTTAAATTTAGAAATTTCGTCGATTATTTTTCCTGAAAAGAACATCGAATTATATTTTTATAATTTTTAGATATTAATAATTTAATCTAAATTTAAATAATTGTGTACGTGTACTCACTTATTTTAGTTTAAAAAATCAATAAATACTTTTACTCTCTCTCTTTTCGTAAAAATCAGAGTCCATTCTTTCTTAGAAAAAATTTTTGAAAAAATGTATAATTGCTGAGGACAAAATAACTATTCATGAATTAGAGTTACGCAACGCAAAAAATAAAAATATGTGAACTTCCACAAGTACTGCAGAATCTTGAATTTAATTAATATTACATTTATTACAGAAATGTGTATACAAACAAATGCCAGAGAATTCCAGCATTTTTCGACGCATATTCTGGCGCATTCCTTCCCGCAAAGTTAATAGCAATTAGCGTACAAACGGTTGTCCGTGTTGTTAAATACCGTTGGTCGTTGTCGTCATGTAGTCATTATCCCGGCGATGGACGGCACGGCGGTGAAATGACGTACCTCGCACACGGAATTGCACAAGCGCGCGAGAAAACGAGACGGGAAGACGACGTTAAACGGAGCTCTCGAGACGCCGTCGCGCGTGAGGGATGAGGGTTGAGGGATGAGGATTGCTCTGGGATTTACCGTTTTCCACCTCCCGATTCCTGAGATTCTATCTCGGACGTTTCCCGCATACGTTCCCTTTTTTGCGGTGACGCCTTCACGTGTCGAATCTGATGGCGTTAATGTTGAAAATTGCGATATTCGTGCGCGATTGACGTGGTTGAAATGTTCGATGAACGATCCTTATCAGAGCAAGGGCGGGAAATAAATCTGTTACTCTTTGAGGTCCATTTTAAATCATTTGCTGAAAGTAGTTTTAGATCTGATAAAATATTTGTTTTTCTCCGCATCTCAAGAATTAATGTGACATTATAAGCTTTTCCTGTTTATCTTTTATTATTTAGGATTCGGACCTTGCTTGATATTAATTTATTCCACAATTATTGATTTATTGAACTTATAATTACTTCTATTATAATTTTCCTAAATCCGCTGGATGGTTTTCTTCTTATTAAATTATTTTTAATTTACAAAGATTATTTCTTTCGAATTTTAGAAATTTTTTTTCTTGTTATGTAAATTATTTTGAATCTGAACTTTACGAATTTATTATTCACGGATGAAGACACACTTCCAATTAAATTCGTATAGTGAATTAATTTAGGTGTCTCTTTGCGGGCGGACGACCTAATTACTTAAAAGCCTACAGGAAAGCGCGCGCGAAGGATCGTCCGCCACCGAGGGCTTTTAATTTAATTTAGTCCTTAGTTATTGCGCGTCTTCGAGACACGCGGCTGCTGCGGTCATTCCCGCCGCTCCTCAACTTGCGAGCTTGCTGCATCCCTAGCTGTTGCATCCCTCCGTCCTTTTCGTCCGTCTACCTCGCGCCGCGTGAATCCGCTCTCGACGACAAGCGTTGTCGAAGCGTCGCGTCGTCATCGTCGCCGCTCGTGTACCCATCAATTTGGCCCGTCGCTCTTACACGCTTTCAGAGCTTAAAGCGAGAACCGTTCGTCCATTAAGCTCCCGCGCCGCCGCTCGTCGCTCGCCGCCGCTCTTTGTGAGACTCTCGATTCAATTATGTATGTCGAATAGTGATACGTGTCGGTGCGTAATAGCGTTTTCGCTTCCCCCATCGCGAAAAAGCTCGCGAGTCTATTTTAGTTTGGGAACTTACCTTTAAACGAGAGAGCTTTTTTTCAGACTTTGATCGAATTATTTGATTATTTTGATAGAATGACGCGCGACGTTAAGTCAAATTGAGAATTTCTTATTTAATTTTTTTTTACTTTATAAAGCTCTTTCATTCGATTAGAAATATATATGCAAAACTTATATCGTATTTTTTTAAGAAATATAATTTTTGTATCGCGAAAACCTCTATTATTACATTTCTTTAAATGCTAATCTTTTTTGGGGGATAATTATTTTTAAGAAAAATATACTCAAGATGATAAAAATTTGAGTTCTTCCTCCATGTTTTCACGAAAAGTTTGTAGGTAATATTTTTTTTCCATGGCACGCATATATATGTTCTCATTTAATTAATTATTTTATGTAACTTAATTAATTATTAATTTAGATCATTTTTAATATACTTGACTTTAATATAATTTTAATAGTTTGTTTATTAAGTCGTTTTTCCCGTGAATTCAATTTCGATATTATATATAGATATAATTCGAAATTAAGAAGACTTTAGGAAACATTCTAGAAAACTTCAAAAGCTCAATACTCGGAGCTAATATTTTTTTGCAAGATAAATAAAAATATTAGTATCGCCTCGTTGAAATAGCGTGCGCAGTTTTCACAGCCGAGTCCGGCAGTCCGTTCGACGCAGGAAGCGATCAAGTGGCTCGAAAGTTTCCCCCGTGATAAAGATGCCCTTACTACGGAATTATTAACGGCGGTTACTTCTGTAAACCGCTTGTAAACTCCGCCGAGCCGTCCTTCTTACATCGAGAATAAAACTGTTTGCTGCGTAAAAAGCATTTCAATCGCTATAGTGCTGACACGTGTCTTCTCACGAAGTTTCCGATTATTGGCAACGCTTTTGCGCCGGCACGAGTGGCGATAATAAAAATCGATATAACAGCTTTTGACTGAGTTTATGATATTCAGAAAAATATTTCTCTCACCAGATACATTAACCGAAAATTATGAAAGATAACCGTTTGCAATTATCGATCCAATAGAAGAAATGTATGTGGTCGCGTACTCTCTAAATCTCATAGAATAGTGTTTCGCCATTATAATATATAAATATTATAGCGATTGCGATAGTCACTTTAAAAGATCATCACTCCAATTTGAGTAAATTCGGGCACTAATAAAGTATAAGTGAATTTTTCACTCAAATTTTTAGAGTGGCTACTCTATCGGAGTGATACATTTCACTGTAAAGCTATAATGAATCACAATTCATTAAAGATTGATTGGTAAATTTCACTCTAACATTTATTTCAGTGATATTTTACTCTTCGACTTTTAGAAAGTGTCAGACAAATTGTAGATCAATTTTACATAAAAATTCCTCTCTTATTATATTACTTTATTACATTATTGATTGCCACAAATTATTTCCTCGGTAAAATGCATCGAATATTGCTTTGTTCTCGGTACGGTGGTGGTAGTGACGATTTGTTCCGATTTGTTCCATTTGGTAAGAAATAAAGCTCGCTTTAATAGGCAACCTGCGGTTGCAAGCGCGGTACAAAGCCTCGACACAACATTGAACATTACGGCGGGGGCGAATCGATAACGCATTTCTCATCAGCGACGGACGTGCGCTTTTATGCTCTTCGTACCTCGTCGGAAGATTAAAACAGAAATCGTGGCGCGTGTTGCTTCGTCGATGTTACCTCCCTGTTGCACCGTGTTGAGCGCGGAAAACTGCAGCAACAACAACATCGTCGGCGTCGTCCGCGTCGTAGTGGCGTATTGGCAGGGATAATATAAAATAGTCATCTCGCGTAAGGTAAACGGCCCAGTTATAGGCACCTTTATAGCAGCGGCCCTGATTTTCTATTATTTACGAACGCGATATATTGTTAAACCCCAAACAAACTATTTTAACACGTGCATTAAAGCTTTCTGAGTAAGATTCACCTATATTTTTAGTTAAATCATTCAGTTCTAATAAATAAATAATTATTTTTATAATGCTCGTTACTGCCGGCGTTTTTGGCACTATCGAAGTGCTCTGCCGCACTTTATGGCACCAACGGGCCCAATTTTCGGCACTTCGAGACGTCACAGTTACTTAAATTGTCCTGCGTATAATTTTAGCTGTAATAATCAATGTTTAATTACTAATTAGCTCTCTGGAAGGTATTATATTTTGCCAACCTCTATGCAAAAACTACATATAATATAAGATGTATGAGATAAAATTAGCTACCTTCGAAGAGTCCAAAGTCTCCATCACTTTTTTCTCTATCTGTGCTTAACTCTGTTACAACAGATTTTTTATATATTACTTTAAAATACAAAAAATAAGATAGGTGAAAATAAAACACAAAAAACAAACTTTATCTGTAGCGTAAAAAGTGTCAAAATGTGTTGAATAATTAATAAATTTCAAACAAACATAAAAATTCCTTAGAATTATTTTTTTCATAAAAAATGTTTTTTATTATAAATTTTCGAGTTACAAGTATAAATAAATCTACCTCAATTTCTAGAATAATAAAGCAAAATTGATGATGCAACATATTACAAACTCTGTGCCAAAAAGTGAAACATAACCTTCATTACGTGACGCACTTCTTGGCATCGGGAATTTAAGGGAAAAACTAACATACAGATAAACTATTACTTATCTAATCGATAATGTGATTCGTGCTGAACATGTTCATATAACCATTATGACGTTTTAACACTTACATAATACTAAAAATCAGCAGTTTGACGTTCGCTACCACTAAGGTGTGTCACCTAGGAATGCCCTTCGGGAGCCACTGAAACGCGCGAGTCGCCCCATTCACTGTCGGTAATTTAAGTATGAAAAATTAAAAAAAAAAGTGTTTATGCAATAATCAACAGTAAAAAACGCTCTTTAATTTGCTTGTAATTTTTTTAATATTTGACGAAAACTTTTTTTATTACAAATATAAATGTACCGTCGGTGCCGGAAACTAGGACAGTGCCTGTAACTGGGCCGTTTACCTTACCTCGCTTTTCCTTTAGATGGAAGAGGTTCTCGGTGGTGTGTGTATCCCAGCGATACTGCTCCTTAACTTATGTTCGCACGTCACCTGTCTCCGACGTGTAGCCTGCATTCGTTATGCTCTATACAGTGTGTTTTCGCTCGCAAGCTCCTTCGCGGGAACGCGTTGCAATATGCAGCACGCATCGAGTCTAACATCGCGACACTCGCCGATCGGATCGTGCGACCTCTTATCCGATTACATCATATCTTTTATATTTGTTCCATATATATCTCGCGATGTAATTCGACGCGAGCGATTCTCCGAGCAATCTATCGAGACGGCTTTATGTCAGTCAGTGTGTGTATATTTACGATATAAATATTTCACCCATATTTATCGTCAGTCTGTTGCTCTTATTTTTTGGAAATTTATTTTTACTGTTATTTATGGTATTTATGTCGCAAATAGAATGAAAGAGAAGAAGAAAAAAAGCTTTCCTTTAGAAATGGAAAGTAACGAGTCATGACTTTGATTAATCTTCGTAACGATTTTTAACGCACAGATTTTTGAAAAATAAGATTAGATTTGCTGGAACGATTTAAAATTAAAATTAATTGATAATACTCAGTTTAGGTAATTGTTTGCGATTTGACGTAGCTTCTCCCGAAATGGAGCATCCCGTATTTTATTTTATCTTATATTTTATTGATTTAGTCGCTGAACTTTTCACGACGTGCTATTGATTGTACCGAATATAGTTTTAACATCTATCTAACAGCGAAACTCGAAAGACAGCTGACCTAGCGTATAAAACGGAGATAATTTAGCAGCGACGGAAAATTCGGTTGAGTTTAATGAAAATGGATGGACAGTTTGATAAATTATCGCGAGCAGTTTATCGCGTCCGTTCTCCGTCGCGGCGTTATCTCTTTTGGAGCATCCTGTACGGGATGGACGCTGACCTCATCTCGTTGCACTTATTAATTCGCTTATGGCTTGAATCTCTTTACGGAGTTTACGAAGTTCGTTCGTTTGCGGTGCCCAGAAGCGTTGAAAAAAAAAATTACAAATTACCGGTAAATAAATTGCCCCGAGCGTCTTCCCAATTTTTTTTCGGGAATTAATTAAAGACATTTAATTAAATAAAAAAAGGGAAATGACTGAAATGACACAAATTGGTAAAAGTTTCTTCCCGATTTTTTTTTTCGAGAATTAATTAAAGACATATTTATAATTAAATAAGAAAAAAAATGACACAATTTGACAAAATTTATATTTTATCTAATGTAATTTATATGTAACAAATTTAACGAGATTTGATATGAACTCTAATTTTTGAAACAGCTTGACTTTTGAGGTAGAAAATTGAATGGCGGAGGTGGGGACGTGCTCAGCATTGTGTATATTTATTGTTAGTATGCCCGAGTTTCATGGAAATTGAACACAGTGCACACCGTTACAGTCGCCGTTCTAACATGCGCTGTAAAATGTGTAATAATCTAACGCGCGGTGTCGGTGTTCTCACTCTCTCTCTCCTTTTTTTCTCCCCCCCCCTCTCTCTCTCTCTCTGTTTTAGCGGGATTACGTTCTCACGGAGTCATCTGGGCGGGTATAATTTCAGAGAGAGGGAGAGACACAATTTCCGGTTACAATAACGCGCCAGACGAGCAGCCATCTACAGCCAAGTCGCGAAACGCAATACACGTTACTTGACAAAGAGCTTTCACGGGGCGGTTTATAAGCGATTCGCTCGCGCATTGTGCATTGAACATTAAGCTCGGATTACGTGGCCGGTTACCTGCCACGACGGCGCGCCGCGATTCCACCGTGTATTGCAATATATCGCATGACGATGACGACCGACGGCGACGTCCGTGTCTCGGGATTACAATTGCTCGTGCAAATTTGCCGTGTAATTAATTCGTAACAGTCTCGGCGGAAAACTTCGCAATGATCAAAAAGGTATTGTTGAGCTGCGTTGTTTATCCCAGAGTACACCATCCCGTAAATAACGAAAAAGTATATGTACAGCGTTTGCTTACGTTAATGCATTTCTCGTTCGCAAGAAAAAGAACTGAAGAAGGATAATAATACTAATAATAATTTCAACGTCGTGGAGGACAAGATACTTGTGCAGTAGTAACGACTTTTGTGACCAAAGACTTAGAGCGCGAAAAGGAGAGCGGAAAATTATTGCACGCAGAATATGTTGAAGAAAGAAAATCGCGTTCTCGCTTTTCGGGTGGATTTTTTGTTCCTCTTGCTTTCTTTCGGGGACGACGACTTTCTTCACTACCTCGTCTCGATTTTGCGTGTATACACGATATACCTGCTCGTAATAGCGTTCCAAGATTGCTGGCGCACCCTTTAACGGACATTAACTTAATTAATGCCGGTGCGGTGATCATTAAACTCTTCTACGTCGATGCCGGTCGCCTTTCATCTGACTAACTCGTTCTGCCCTTTTTCGCGACTTCCAATTGTCGACCTTCGTAATATCGCCGATGATTATCGCCTCGCCTAAAAACCATCGTGATTTCTCTTCACGGAGGCGCATCGGAGTCGAATTAGAGGTTTCTCGTTTTCGGATGAATTGAATTATTCAATAAATCGAGATAAATAAGTAACCGCTGAATTCTCTGAAATTATCGGAAATAATAAGTTAATTATTGTTATTCTGTTATTCGTGAAATAATAGAGATTAATTTACTGAAAAACTGAAACTTCTCCGTGAAATTCTTCGCGAGACATCAGTCGAATATTCCAATCGGATTTGGCTTGAATAGACCGAAGGGATCGATCGTCGAGCGCGCGGAAAATACCGCGATTCCTAACGAAGGTACATCCGACAACTCGATGCAAAACTGCCCGGCGAGATACAGTTTTTCTCCGGTCGCGGTAATGTGACATTCTCGAACAATGGCGGACGAGGTGATATATGCGACTTCTGTAGCCGGCCGAGTTCATTTTTTTTTGGTCTCTTCCTTTATGGAGAATGTCAGCGTGTTGGAACATCGCGATGTTTTTGCCGCGATTTATTCGCTCGCCTGCGATTACTTTCAGGGGATTTTCTCGCCTGCGCCATAAGCTAAGTGGATGATTATACTGTTGTTTTTTTTTTGGAATACGTATAATTCCATGACTTACATTTTTCTACAAGTATGTTGACATGGCAACCGCATTTCCTTAATTCGGTTTATTCAAATGCCAAATATTCTGATAAGTTATATATTATTCACGAACATTTTTTTTACAAGAATAATAGGAACAATTTGATAATTGATATTTCGAGAAAAATGACAAACGACTATCTCGATGGCTATGGTTATATTCACATATAATTTTAGTTGTTCAAACATCGAAGTAATACGTTAATTTATTTTATTATAATTACGTACATATTTAAATAATAGAAGTTGTTTTGTGATATTATTTTTAAACGTGGTTTATTGATATTTATTGTTTATTTTACTAATTCAAATATTATATTGAATTATATCTGTGACCGTCGTTCACGTACCTATCTTTATATAAACGCATATCCTTAGAATAACTTAAAAAAAAAAACCTTTAAGATGAATCATCTCGATTAGAACTTCCCGGAAAAGCGATAGACCCTTTTTGTCCTATATAAAAGGGGGTCTCTCAGACTGCAGCAGCAGTTGCCAGTATAGTTCCTCAACCAGTTCAAGTTCAAGATCTCAGTACACCGTACTTACGACGCATCAGTTACTTGCTAGTGTTGTATAAATTTAACTGTAAGTATTGTTGTAAATGAAGTGACAAAACAAATTCTCTTTGGAATAAGAATTATCTCGAATCCCGCATGCCTTTTAGAAAACCCACGCTATTTGTTGAATATAGCAACAACACTTTTATCTTATTTAAATACAATGTAACATTTTAATGGTTATAATTGTTATCAAGTTGCAAAACGCCACTGGCAAATTATTGTTTCCGACAATTTTATAAATGTATTAAATATTACTTTATCTAATTTAGCTGGTTTTAAAAAATTAACTTTACAAGCTGCTGGTTTTTTAATTTTCATCTTTTGTGTATGACATCACCAATGGATACTATTACAGAAACGGGTAAAGGGACATTTAGATTAATGTCCGCGTTCTCGTTTCGATAGTCAGTAAATCATCCTCGCGGGCGGCACGCAGCATAATGACAAGCATATAAACGCGATATTTCGATGTCGAAACGCGACATCCCCAACGCGACATTATTCAATTTTGCCGCATGTATAATGTATGCAAAATGCGAAACGCTCACGAGATACAAATGTGCGCGAAGCATAAAATCTCCCGGTTTTTCTTTTTACACCCGAGTCAGAAACGCGCGAAAAATCTCAGGACTGTCGCCCGATGATTCACCCCTCGCTCCTGCGACGGCGCGACGACGGGAAAGATAGCTCTTTAGCCCTTTCAACGCGTATCGCATTTCGTCTCATTGACAAAATGTGTCTCGATCGAGGTACGCGCGTATAACTTTTTTGCGTTCGAAAAACACCAGAAGGAACACGAAGCGAAATGACGGAGGGTTCGGAGTCACGTCGCGGAGGGCACGAAAGCTGACACTTCGCCGGAGAACTTGAAGGGCTTTTGCGATTATGCGGGCTTCTCGTGAATAAGCTTCGATGCTCGTAACATTAACCGAAAACGCGAGGGGAGAACGCGCTATCTTTTAATCATAAATTCCACAGTGTTTGTTGAACTGCGTTTCTGCGAACACGAAGCTGGTTTTAATCCGTTAAGAGAATCAGAATATAAAGTATATATACTTGGCAAATTTAACAAATTAGGTGTGTCTGAATAAATATGTCTTATTAATTGGTGTAATTTGTAATTTTTGAAATATTGATGCATAATACATCGAAGCATAATCAAACTATGACTGATTAAAAATGGAACTTTAGAGGTGAAACCTTATGAAACGTCAATCATCGTTTGATTTGTGAAGTAAGAAAATTTGAGTTTTAATTTATTGATATATAGATACATATAATTGTAATTCGTGACATTTTGCAGCTCCTGTACATTTCACTCTGGTTTACAACGAACTCAAGAACGTGCTCACTTTGCGCGGCATTCCGCACTTTCACACGAATGTCACGAATTCGCGGATGGTGTACTCGTGACATTTCAGCCTCGTCCAATTAACGATCCGCGGCGAATAATGAGGAGGTGTGTGTCTCAAAGCGTAGAGACGTGCGAGAAAGCGCTGCTGGCAGCGACAAATATTATACCGTCGAGTATTCGCGCCGTCGACAAAAGCCGCGGAAATATTTTACTTATTAGGTATTCCTTTGTACGCGTATAATCTCGTCTATTTGACCGGCGTCGCTCTCCTTACTCGGTTACGAGCTTTTGTCACCTCGGCGACTTGGCGAACGACGACGCCACTTTCGTAAGGCGACGTCATCGTGTTGCCTCTTGTCGCTCCGATCCCTGACTATCGTCGCTTTCAAATTAGCATATCTAAGGAGCGCCGGGATGCGAGCAAAATATCGACTTCCTTCACCAGATCTTCAGTTATTATTGAGTTAATGCTCTCCTTGCGTCGGTACCGTGCATATATTTTCTTAATCGACTTTTGAAAATAAATATGCCACTTTCTGCGAGATAATTTTTTTTAAACTGAAATAAATTTTACGTGATTAAAATTTTCTTTTGAGAAGGAAGTCAGTTCTCCACGATGTCTCCTTAAAATTGACGTGAATTTTGCAGTACACGGAAAAAATAATGAGAGATATTTTTAAGACTTCAATTATCGAGAAATAATTGCATATATTTAAGAAAAATATATACAATATATATATGTTAAATATAAAGTAGAAATTAAAAAATAAAGATTGGCAATCATAAACTTGATTCATGATATTTTCAATTTATTTACTTGTAATAAATAAATATAATTAAAATATTCTTGACAGAATATATATATATATATATATAGAAGAAATAATTAATAATAAAAAACAAAATTTATAGAAATATTATATATAAATGCATTTTTATATAATTTTTATACTTTTATGCTTTTTAACACTACGAATTAAAATATTAAAGATAGTTATTTTTTTTATGCTAGTCTCGATGGCTGATTGCAGATATTTCGAACCCTTTGCATTCTATTCTCCTATCTATCTTCTGCTAAGTGATTATATAGCGAACACTATCAGCCGGAGCCAGCAAATAAATTTTCTGTAATCTCAAGAATATCTCAATTGCTCGGCGACTAATTATCGAGGAAAAGAAAGCGACCGATCAATCTCTTTCATCCCTAAATCTCACGAAATTCTCTCTTTCTCTCTCTCTTCATAATCCCCGCGTCTTACGTCTTACCGTCATTGTCTCCGCAGTTTCTTTACCAACTGCGAGACGTTCAATCACTTTTGCCTCGAAGTAGTCTCTTCCTTTATCGGTCTTGGGTGATAATTAAATGTTCAGCGGAAGAGAAAAGATTAAAAGTATATTTTAAAAATCACATATATCTTGATAAATTAATTCATCAATTTTAATTTGTTAAGAATCTATTTATCCGAGAATCTTATTTTATATATTATAGAAAGCGAAGCTTCTCATTATCTTAGAGAAATCTGATACCGACTCAATGAATTGTTTTTGATAATAAAAAATCTTTACTTTATTTAAGATAAAGATTATTGAGAAAGATTTAATTGTTAAGAACTGATATGCCGGCGGGATACAGGTTTGTACTTTTCTATTTGAAGCCGAACGTAGATCTATTTTTCATTGAGAACAAAATATTCTTCGTTGTATTTCGAAGTCCTGTTTTTGTCAAAACGATAATGTTCGGACGCTATTTTTTTTCTGAAGTTGAAAACATTCCGCATTCTTATCGCGTGCTGTACGTTTATCAGGCGATCTGGTACCTACAGCTTGAAATTCTCTGCTATTCACACAGAGTCAACCCACATAGCTTAAGTATCGCATGGCCGTAAGGTCAATTTGCGGGGATTTGCACAAAATACGCTTTCGGTATCTCCTGGAAATTCCTAATCCCCGCGAGGCTTTAATCCTTTTATTCGGCATTCCAAACGCTCAACCACTTGCGAAAATAGAGTGCGGCAAAGTACGCTCTCATCTAACCTTTAATTTAAGATATTCTTTTCTCACACTGCGCTTTTGGAAGCAAATTATTTAAAATAACGTCAGCAAGCAGCATAAACGATAAAACATACTCGCCATAAATTATTAATAGCGAGATTATCAAGAATAATTTAAATCAGTCAGATACTAGTTTCTTTCCCTTCTCCCTCAAAATTTTACGGTTTGTCTGATTCGAGAATTATTGCTCAACTGGAGCGAGATACGAGAAGGATGATGCGGTATATGCAGCATCGTTGTTTTTCCTGCACGCAATATATCGGAAACTGCCGTGACTGTAAAATTTTTGAGACTGAGAAGAGACGCGGGAGCATTCTCGTCATGTGCCGGAAGCAGCGACGAGAGCAGAAGATAAGAGTCTCGAAACCAGAGAGAACGCTACGTGACGAAGATGAGGAGCAGCAGCAGCAGTGGCGGCGGCGGAGTAATGGCGATCGCGTGGACTCACTCAACCTGGGTGTGATGCTTGCCTATCTACCAGGCCTTAGTGGTCATCACAACCTTTTTGAGTGAGCGAGCGCGATCGTTGCGCTCGTCGGCTACTAGCGTCGAGGACGAAGAGAAATTTCAACGTGGGAACCAGGAGAGTGCCAACCATCTTCACATTTACATCGCTTTTCTACCGTATTTTTTAAATTGTAATTAATGGTAACAATATATATCTAAAGATATGTACTTTCTAAATCTCATAGAGTGATTTCGTCACTAATATGTTACAGTGATTGCGATAGTCACTCCGAAAGAGAGAGTTGTCACTCTAATTTGAGTAAATGCGGGCGCACTCATAAGATAGGAATTTTCACTGAAATTTTTAGAGCGGTTACTCTATCGGAGTAATACGATCTCACTCTAAAACTATAACGAATCACGAATCACTATAGAGATCGACTGATAAATGACTCTAAGAGAGTAAAATTTTTTGTTCAAAGTTGATAGAGTGCAACAAAATTGTAAAACTGATCTGCTGCTCGAAAAGAGTGCTTTTTTACTCCAATTTATAGATGAGCGCAATTTTACTCTTTCTTAGAGTAGCGAATCAAAGTGCACAGGCTCAATTTCCACTTTTCGTTACACTTGCATTTCACTCGTTTTTAATGATATTTCACTCTTTGATTTTTAGAGAGTATAATATTAGTATTTATAGCGCATAAATCCACTTGGATACAATTAGAAATATTTCGTTATTATTACAAATCTGTTATTTCTTCATTTAAGAATGAATCTATATTCCAGAGAGCATTCAAATTAGACGTTGATTGTCGTGAAAATTAGATTCGTTTGTCCGTGAAAATATTTTCCGGCGAGTGCTCGGGGTGCTCTTATGTCATTCAAATTGTCGAAGGAGATAAGATCGCGCGGGATTGGAGGGGTCGTGGGGTAGACGCGAAATTTTTCCGGCCGTCACGTTTGCTCAATAGCGAAGGGGGCGGCGTCTCTTGTTTGCTCAATAGGGAATCGCTTATCAGTCGTTCTCGTCTCGGATCTCGTTAGTCGGCTGGCTGATTAATTCTGGCGTCGCGGAAAGATATTCAATATTGAAATATTTCTTTCGTATTTAAATTGCGTACGGGTTACGGCGCCGCGCGTCAACTGTGCGAGAAGTGCTTCGGGGCGGCGCGACGCGATGAGAGACGCGCGTGTATATAAAGGAAAGAAAAGAAGCACCGTACGTCGAGACACGTACGGTTGAAAAGTTCAAATTGCCACGCCGCCGCATCCCTCGGCGGTTTTCACGACGAAACTCGACACCGACTTCCAGTATACAGGTGTCGTTGTTTGTATCGACCGCTCATCGGTTCGTATTATTCGCTGCTGATCACAGTGCGTGAAGGAAAAATAAGGTTCTTTAGAAATTGGAGATGCACATTAAACATTATATAAAAAAGAATTACGTGCGAACTTGGAGATGATCGTGGAGAAGAATTATAAGAATTAATTGTAATATCTTATAAATTTTAATTACAATAACTGATTCTATTTTATAAACAAGCGTCTCAGTCTTATGATGCTCGTTTAGCGAGCCGATAAAAACATATCTGCCCCATTTAAAAGCTCGCGACGCGGTTCCTCGAAAGGTTAATTGCGATCGCCCGTTGAATATTCATCCTCGGTCCGAGATATGCGCCTCAACGACGCAAATATTTCCCAACGGTGGACGGGGGAGGAGGGGGTGTTGAATTTTACTTCACCGTGAATTTCAACGCCCTGCGACTGAATCTTTACATTTATCTTTTCGCGCGCGATTGTGCGTTTGCATCAATCACGGATGTTGATCCCTGCAACTGCCCGTCCGCGGGAACATGCTCTATTTACACGTCGCAAACGATGATAAACGATACGATGCGATGCCGCAACGAACGCCGGTCGCGCGATGTAATTGGCCCCGTTTTTAACGGGATTAATAATTAGCCCCGTTAATTTTCTTTGTAATAGAGACAATTTGTCGTAATAGTTCCGCTAACAATAATCGGGGAATAACATTTCGGATAATAATGGCAAATTGAAACTGTTTTTAATCACAAACACACACCGGTGGTTATAGATGGGTAATGAATACGTTAACGATTAACGGACATTAATATCGCGCGTATATGTATATAAAGGGTGGATTTTTAGTAACCTCATGAACCTCGGATACGTCACGTAGCGCGTTTTCATCAATTGAAAGCGAATACTGTTTGTTCATTGGAGACTGATTGAATGTCGTTGATGCGCCAGTTACGAGGACATATCTCTCGAAACGAGATACAGCCGTCGAGCGTCGGTATTTCGTGATTGCTCGCATCGTGACCCGAGAAATCATAGGAATCACATGCTCGCGCATAAATTGACAGAAATGCCCGTCCATTCGACCGGCTGCTGATCGGAGTCGAAGGTCCGAGGCCGATCGATCACGATAACAAGCTCAACAACCGACCGACTTGCGCGATTGGTCGATTTATATGACTCGTCGGCATCATCGAAAGATACCGAAAAAATCTAATTACTTTGACTCGGTAAAGAAAAAAAAAACAAGACGCGTCTGAGGTAACGGAGATATATATTTTCACAGGTTTTAGTCTTTTAGGGCCAGTTTCACAAGTGTCGGTTAATTTTTAATTTTAGATTAACTCACTCTTCGTCTTTTTCTAAGGGGGATGTTAGAAGGAGACGAAGAGTGAGTTAATCTAAGATTAAAAGTTAACCGACACTTGTGAAACTGGGCCTTAATAATTTGTTATAATATTTAAGAAATGGAGAGAAAAGTGTCTTCTTTTGATTTACGAAAATTTGCGTACGACGGTATCGTAGGGAATGGAAGATACGTTAAATTCGTAGTGTCAAATTATATTCAAATTGAGTCATTTTTAATCATTTCCATAGGTCGCCACTGCTCCTACTGAATATATGTCGTTAATTTAACTAAAACAATATTAATTTAACTAAACCAATATATGTTAAAATAATACCATTTTGTGTTTAAATAATAAATTTTGTCACACATGCTAATTTAAAAATAACAAAATGTTATTTAACTCAAGGTATTGGTTTAAATTTCATCTTTTAACATTTGACAGCGTATTTTTAAATGGAAAACGAGAAATACAATGCGTCTGTCGCAATACGATTTCTCGTCCTCGGAATGCGAGTCGGACAGTCGAGTGACGCTTAACTGCACGGGCAGACAAACACGTGTTTAAGTGCAGGTGCTTAAACAGCGAAATTAGAAGAACTGAGCGAAGGAAGACGAGAACAAAGACGAGGATGAAGCACAACGCTTGCACGCCAATTATTTTTATATTTCTCGCCAATTTGTCGCGTTTATTATTGGACCTTCCACTCGGACAATTGCGTCGCGACCATTTTATTGTCGTCGACTTGAGAAAATTTGAAATGACATCAGTCAGATTAGAAATAACATCGTAGAAATAAAAGAATGATTGAAATTATACGTATCTGAAAGGTAACGAGATCAAAGGTAGTCGAACGACGTTCGGAAAGACGTTATTTTGTAAACTTTCTCCGCTCTCTCTTTTTTGTGCTTTTATAAACTTCAACAATATTTATACGCCATTATTTTCCATCAGTGAGAAAAATTAATAACCTTATTAAAGTAAATCTTCAAAAGACCGGAGCTTACAAAGTATCCCATATAAGGTTGCCGGAGGTTACAATACAACCAACACTTGGCCAATGCTACGGCATTCGATTATCGGCCAAGGTTTTGTCAGCCAATGCTGGGCCAACACTGGCTGTCTACCTAAAATCTGATCTATAAAGAATAATCCGGCGTTACGTCAAAGCCAACACTTGGCCAATGTTGGCAGCCGCACATCGCCCGACATTTTGTCAGACAGTACTGGGCTATCACTGGCAAATGACTGGCGCATAACCTATAAAGAATAATCCGGCGTTACGACGAAAACCAACGCTTGGCCAATGGTTGGCACCCGCACATCGGCCAATATTCTGTCAGACAGTACTGAACCATCACTGGCAAATGACTATGCAAATGTCAAATCATCCGATAGATGCCATTTGATAGGATCCGTTTCTCTTATTTAAAATACGACCAACGATGCTATAAGAACGATGTATAAATGACAGAACTGCACAACTTATACAGTTGTATCGTGGAGTCCATTTTTATAATAAAATGTGACACACTTTTGAATTGATGTTAACGTTAATGTAACCTTATTTTTGAAAACTGATAATAATTAAATAAACAAAACATATATATATATATAACGCCTATATTTTATAACAAAACTCGTTTCTTAATTAATTATCAACCAGTCTGAATCTGGCAACCAGTACTGGCGCAGTACTGGGCCGATAGTAATACCTATACTGGGGCAGTACCAATAGACAACGGCTGGGCCAGTACTGTCTGTTAGTACTGGGCCAAAGTTATCATCCGGCGCTGCGTCAGTACCGCGCCAGTAGTGTTTGCCAGTACAGCGCCAGTACCTAAACTACCACAACCAGTACTGGCCCAATACTGGGCCGATTGTAAAACCCAGATACTTTGCGCGAAGCATTAAATTCTACTTTAAACTGTTATTTTTTTAATAATAGGACAAATTGACAAGACTATTAAGCTAATTTTTGCTCGAGAGAAGAGGATATTATAGGCGGTTTTCTTCCTTGAAAAAAGCGGAACAGTGGCGAGCATTTATCCGCCGTACAAAGATGCATTTGAGAGAGCGGCGGTCGCGTGTACAAGGGTGGAATTAGAGGAACGCAGAAGTGACGGGATAAAAAGAGATGTAGAGGAAAAGAGAGAGAAAGAGAGAGAGAGAGAGAGAGAGAGAGAGAGAGAGAGAGAAAGCCAGGGACGAAGAGAGAGATACGCCAAGTGGAGTCAAGTGGCATAGGCTCCGGCGAGGCGCCTCGTTTCTCCTCAACTTATGCATCTGCTCGCGGTGCATTTTTCCTGTTGTCCGATCATCTCATGTTCCCTCTATCGTGCACCGTTCGTTTGTTTATCGCTCAGAAATCCGCGATGAACACTGGAACCGAGAACGACCGCTGCATCTGCGATGCATCTTTCGTCGAGTTGAATATTACGACGTAAAAATCCTTCGTTACATTGAATATTAAAAATCTGAGAAAATATGTTTTTTTAACATTGACGTGTGTATGTAATCTCAATTATTGTATCGTCCTTTATTATTCCTCCATCTGTCCTTTCTACGGTTTTTTTATTATATAATATTTTGTTATTCACATCGCGGTATTATATGTACACGTGCAATCTTGTTGGCATAATATAGTTTCGCTGTGCACTTGTTTCATTTGAAATGCAAAGAATGTAGAAAAGCACGTTTAAGAGGGAACGGACCTTCCATCTGCATCTGTCAGTTCTTCTTGTCCGCTCTTTTAATCTTCAAACGCAATGTGCAGCTGTGTGACAACGCATGACTTATTTTTATAAATTTCTATCTTTCGTTATATTATAATATTTCTGACAGATCTCTAAATTCTATGATACTCTTCTTTTTATAAAACTTTTTGAAGTATTTTTACTATTATTTTTAATATTTACTTTGAAAATGGCAGATAAACAATTTCATTGTTGAATCAATTAATGTAACTTTTTATTAGATACTTCATTTAACATATCTATAAATTAGTTTTCTAATAATTTTTCTTTTAACAGTTTAAAATTTTTATTTTTGACCTATTTAACATTTGTGAAAATAAATTAATTATTTCTTTTTACGACTTTTAAATAATATAATATAAGTTATTATACTTTTAATAAAATGATGTAAGTCAGAGAATTTTTTATTTTTCTTGAAAAGCGAGACGGCGTACGTAATTTATTTCTTTTTAATTATCTCCAACATTAATTTCGTTTACCTAAGCTGTACTTTCTTGTTTTCATTAAATTCCTCTAGAGAGTAATTTTATCTCACGCGGAGCAATAAAAAATTTCCTCGTTTCCTCTCAGTTCTTGTACGAACTTTTGACGAATCCTTACGCTCGTGGCCTTTACCTTTTTCACGTGAATTTTGCGCAACAGCCATGGCCGCCTTTGTCCGTCAGCCGCACGTGTAATGAAATACGTCACATCGCTTTACGGATGTCGCATGATGCATTCAATGACGGACACGCGTTATAACATCTGCATCACGTTAAATTCTCAAAGGCATTCCCGCCTTTGGGATCGCGCAAGCGACTTTCCAATTCAGCGATTCGTTTAACTACGGAGGAATAACTTCGTCAGTTACAGTTAACGCGCCAATTTCGTTTAAGTAAATCTTGTCAACATCCTGGGATCACTGCGCATCCGCGATGGAATTACATTCCACTTTCGAAGCCGGCGTTTCAAACCCGAATCCGTCGATATTTAGCGAGGTTCATGTTTATTTATTTGAATAATATTATGTATCATTTATAATTGCAATTACTACATTTTATTCAAACTAAATTTTAATTTAAAAATATATGTATTAATACAAATACAATTTATAAAAAATAATCTGATTATCTATATATAAATATAGATTGAATTTGTATTTGAAGGTGTTTGTACAAAAGATTTATACTTTGTATACATCGAGGTCCCGTATATGTATGTCGAATTTAGTACACCGTCCTCTGATTTTCCGAGTTGACATTCCGAAATCCGACATTACGTAATAGGCGTGGTAATAAAGGCAAGTTAGCTGCGCCTGTGATGCAGGTCGGTTGCCGTCCGCCAGCCAGCAGACGGTTTGCATTTAATGCATATCTTCTTCGCGAACCTCGCTTGTCCTTGGCAAGCGTTATGCAATAACGTTTTCTTATTGTGTGTGTCGCGCAGTCTCGGAGAAGGTTTAGCGTGCAATTTAAGCTAAGCTGGAGTTAGCATCGACGACAATTGGTATTCCGGACGCGGGCGCGGCGGACGCGGGGAACAATTGCCATCAATTTGCAGGCCGTCGTGGACACGCATTCCCCGTCGTTTCACATGCGGGAGGCATCTTCCTCTTTCGCCGTCTTGAAAGAAAGGGAGCCCTCCGAAGAAAAAGCTCGGAGGGCTCGTGCTCCTTCGTGTGCACGTATACACAATTTAATCGCCGCAATAACGACGCCAACGGATCTCGCGATATCAAGCGGAAACTCTCTTTGCTCTATAGATATTAGATAGATAAAAACAGCGTGCGATATTTTTCCTCGCGAAATTGAATGAACATAACAAGTTTTATAGAATTTGTATAATAGAAGGAGAAAAAAGGAGAGGAGAGAAAGCAGAGGACGTATAAGAATAACAATTTTTAATGTGTTTGCATATTCAAAAGGATATAAATATAATATATATTTCTGTAATAAAAATTTTTGAAACAGTTTTAAAAGTTCTCAATTAATTTCGTGAAATGCTACATAGAAAATTCATGTCCAACAGTGCCTCACATAGTTATTAATGTTTATTCATCGTCAACAAGAGAAACGAGAATGAAGCCCCAAGCTGCCTCTAATTAATTACGCGAGATAATTAATTTCAAAACAGTTGCCGCGGAGAATCTGGTGACCAATCCGGGCGCAACATTGTCGTGCACGGCGCGGCGGGGCCTACTTAAGGTTGATTCACACTATACGGCACGGACCGTCACGTTCCGACAACGACACGTACGTTTACGTACGTTAGACAAGGATGTAGACAATAGGTATCCTTGTCTAACGTATGTGTCGTTGTCGGAACGTGACGGTCCGTGCCGTATAGTGTGAATCAACCTTTATTCGTTACACAACGCGCGCGCGGAATAGAGGTGATATTGGTGATAATCTAGTCAAGCGTAGCCTGCCAATCGTGGAACACAGCCCGAACGAATCTATTCGGTTATGCAATTGAAAGCGTGCAAGCGGGTGTGCTAGCGGAATGCAATTCGCGCGAATGCAACGCACATCGCGTGTGTACGTAAGGCAGCATTATTACGTAGTCACGGTGTTATGTGTTTACGTGTGCGACGTCGCCGACGACGCCGTCGGTCGCAATGTGCATTGTCGCGCGCGCGACCTCCGTGATGGGTGCGTGAACCGCAGACCGCCGCGCCGGCTAATGGAGAGAATCGCGAATGGCGGCTTAATTACCACCGCCAAGAAACTTGCGCGACATCGAGACTCCGCGTCGCGTCCGTTCTGCGGGACTTTTGCGCGAAAATTTGTACGCGAAGGCGCATACAAAATTGCAGACTCCGAATCGAGTCGAGCGTTAATTATTTTTTTTAACGGACAATTTATTCTCCAAGTCCCACATAAAGTTTCGCTATTAATATATTAAAGTGATTGCGATAGTCACCCCAAAAGAGAGGATTGTCATCCTAATTTGAGTAAATGCGGGCACTCACAAGATAGAAGTAAATTTTTCACTGAAATTTTTAGAGCGGGTACTCTACCGGAGTGATACGATATCATTTTACGTTAGTGAATCACGATTTACTAAAGATCGACAGATAAATGACAGAGCAAAATTTTTTACTCAGAATTGTAGAGTGGATAGAGTGCAGGATGTGCACTTAAATGGAGTGCGATCTCACTCCAACTTATAGAGCGTAATTTTACTCTTTTTTAGTGTTGTGAATCGCTCGAAGTGCTGCACAGGCTCAATTTTCACTTTTCGTTACACTTGCTTTGATCGTTTTACACAATATTTCATTCTTCAATTTTTAGAGAATATTACTGGTTAACGATGTTCCAATTATAATTTCTAACTATAAAATCTCGACAATCGACTCGTTATTTTATACTCGTTCGGCCCTTCGAATATCAATCTTTAATCTTGGACGCTTTAATTTATGATCTCTATATTAAATCCCTTTTAATTCTTGATTGCGTTGGCCACTCAATTTTCTATTTTTAATTATAAATTTTTTCTTCTTTCTCAGACAGTATATGTCATAAAATTTTTTTTCTTTTTTATTGCTTATTGACGTGTGCATAATTAATGGCGAGATAAATCTATATTTCGTTTATTGTAACTTTTTACCCAGCAATCGAATATACTGTATTATATTTCCACTGTAACTGTCTCGCAGTGCAAATGTTTATTCTGACACATTGTCGGTATCTATATGATTTCTACAAATTTATATGCGCGCGCGTGCAGACATATACGAGGGCAGAAAACATACTCGGCCAGACGTAGTGGAAAATAACGAGTCTGAAATTTTTTCTGACCGCCGAAATACATTCCTGCGTGCGCGTTCGACTGGGTGTGATCTTGCAAATCCGGAATTTTTTTTTCAAAATATGATTAAACACGTTCCAAGCGAACGCTGATAGATAAAAGAGCCTGACAACCGAAAGCTGATAGGTATGCTCCTTTTGATGCAACGTCATGGAAGCGGAACACGTGAGAAAAGTGTTAAAAAACAGGATACGATTGACGCGCGGGTGTAATCGATGAACGAACAAACGCTTCATTTTTATTCCGCACATGCATCCTGACAGTCATTTTTAAAGAGCAATTAGTATGTATTAGATGTAAGTCTTGTATCTTTGATAAATTATTAAATTTATTAAAAGAGCTCTTCTTATAGAGTCACACGAAATTTTGCAGTAATATTACACGAATTAAAAAAATTAACGTTTATTGACGTTTAAATTGAAAATAATATACAGTAAAAAAATATAGTTACACACTGTTAAATATTACAGGATAAAATTTAAACCAATATTTTGAGTTAAATATCATTTTGTTATATTTAACTACCATGTGTGTCAAAATTTATTATTTTAACACAAAATAGTGTTATTTTAACTCTAGAGGTTTAGTTAAATTATAACATTGTTTTAGTTAAATTAACGACATATTGAGTAGGAGCAGTGGTGACACTGGTGACCTAATAGTAGAAATTATTAAAAATGACTTAAATTGAGCATAATTTGACACTACGAATTTAACAGTGCACAATGTCCAATAACAACTACAAAACTATGATTATTTTCAAATATATAATAATTTAGCTATATACAATGTCCAATTGAAAAACAGAACTATTTTCAAAAGGTAGAAAGCATAAATTATTAAATTATACACGCACATTATTGTGTAATACATCCTATCTTTCGTGTTTCGCGCGTCTTTTATTAATATTTTCAGAATATAAAATTTTAATTTGTATCCTCCAACTTTTCAAAAATTAATGCGAGCGAGAGAACCTGCGGTGTTTCTTTTTAGGTTTAATTTTAGAAAGCGCGACATAAAATGCGAAATATGCTAATATGCGAAATACGACGATGAGATACAATTCCGTTGCGGCTACCTCTCGCTGAAGGAATCGCACCGTCAAATTACAAAACATGTAACCGAAATACTTTATCGTCAAGTCAAATTGTAGGGGAATAACCTCCGGGAGCTCGAATGCATCGTCCGAGGAGCCAGAATGCACGATTCCCCTCTTTTCATTTTGAAAGAGCCATCGAGCCCTTTGACCCTTGGTGAAATTACGCGATCGCGGCTGATGGTGGTTGGCGTTCGCTTCCGCTCCAAGTGCATTGCGAAGTGCACGCCGGCGAAGCTCGAGTGCCACCCCTCAAAATGCACTCGAAGCGGCGACGCAAGATGTTACATGCTGCCGTACAGCCGCCATGCGGCATCTCTCTTTCCCCGCGAGGGAGACATCCCTCCTTTCGGGGAAAGAGGACACTCGTGGTTTTTCTCCCCCTAGCTTTAGTGAAGGGCTGGGAGTGCGCGCCTGGATAAGGGCAAGGGCAACCAAACAAAAAAATCGACGGGAGCCCTTCGCGCTGGCGGACCAATCTTGAACACGATCTCGCTTTCGGGTGTCTGCTTGGAAGCCTTCTTTTTTTAAATCTTTTTTGAACCGTCACATCGAGGTGGCGGTCGAGTTTCGATATACTAATCTCCATATAGCCTTTGTTAATCTGAAAATAAAAAAATGCACATTTGAGAGAAGTATTTCAGAAAGTATTTTTTAATAATCCCGCGATAATCGCGCGATAGAATTAAAGATAAGGATGTTCTATTTAAAGTTGATAGTTTGCTTCTTTTGGAATATTATTTCTTCATTGTCCAAGAACAATTTGGTTAAAGTTCTGTAAAATTATGAAGATGCTTCCACGATTTTTTTTAAATTGAATGAAGTGACGATATTCAAATCACGATCGAAAGAGACGAGGGCTGTTCCATTTCCTCGGCGGAAGCCGGTAAACGCATCTCCCGTAATTATTTAATCTTTTTCCCGCGCCCCGTCGACGCCCGCTTTCGTCTTCTTCCGGTCCCTCAATATCCCGAAGGGCGGGAAATGAATTTTGCAGGAAGCGCGTTAGATGTCTCTTCATTTTCAGCGCATTACCTCCCCCCTTTCCCGATTCTAGATCGAATCAGGCGGAGTTAGAGAATCACGCGATTCCGCGAGTCGTGCATCCGGCAAATAAAAGGCCCGGTCGAGAGGATTTCTCCGCCAAGTTCGATCGATCGATCGATCGATCGATCGCGAGAGGAGCGGTTTCGCGTATCGCGATCCTTTTCATCCACCGCGAATCTCTCCGTGAAATCTACGGAAAATTGCAATTCAGTGAATCAGTTAAATATAATGTATAGAATCTCATACTTGATGGAAGGAAATTATTTTGCATTTGAATGAAAGTGCTGATGGAGATCTCTCGAATTATATTAACGTGATTCGAGTTTTAATAAAAGTAACAGAGCGCTGACATTTGGAATTTATACTTATTACTTTTAAATTTAAAATTACAAAAGTATATCTAATAATATAAATTATTAAATAAACTGTATATTAATCCAGTATATTAATTACTTGAATAAGTTCTTTATATTTTTATATAAATCATGAAGTTTTATTCAATTATAATTTTTTATTCATAAAACTAATTTAATTAAAAATATTAATTATTACAATTTCTCGCTTATTGTATATAGATCCTATATATATTATTCAAACCATATTAAATACATATACGTTAATTTATCAAATCTATTTTTATAGAAGGATCACGTCATGCAAAGACGTAATGCAATGATCTTCTCTCTCGATCAAATACATTATTAAACGTCAGTTTCTTGTACGGGGAACGCAATGACACTCTCGTTTATTTACTCACATATAACAACCTAATAATAAACATCTCCTTTTCGGAGTTTGTGTACGTATAAGATATACAGGACTAACCGCGACGAGGGAAACTGGACGAAAGATTAACGGGCGGTCAAAGTCGAGTCCTCGAGGATGTCGTCCTTGCTTGCGCAGGGGCTTACACGCTCTTACGGTCGTTTACACAAGCGACAAGTTACACGATGGTCCACGATAGGTCGCTCGCGTCGTGTTAGTAGGTAGCAGTCTCTTTTCTCCTTCAAGTTCTTCTTCTTCTTCTTCTTCTTAGGTTTAATGGCTCCTGCCTCTAGTACGAAGTCAATACGGCCAGTGTTGTTCACTGTTTGATTACTATACGGTTGAGTGGCGAAGTCTAAAAGGCAATTGCAAGCAGACTGTATCAGTCGCTATACTTTAAAAAATTTTTTCGTTCAAGCGGAACACGTCCGAACACGATAAAACGTGTCGTCCGTGTCTACTCTCCTCCAAGTTGTATCCAGTTGAGAGAACCGTCGTCCTTCTCTCGTTGATCACCGTTCCCGTTAAGGTGGTCCTTTCGTGAGAACAAGTATTAGATAAGTACCTAAATTTGATATATGTTAAATATACAGTAATAAGGGACATGTGTACGAAAAATCAAGTGAGGTTACCGAAACTTTACAAGAAATAAGTCATTCTAAATGTGCGTTCGCGGAGCGTGCCATTGTCATTCTATCCTTGTTTACATCTAATGAACGAGAAAGATAGAATGATGCAAATCGCCACGGCCGAGGTTTTCAACGAATAATACATGTACTTAGCGATCAGATGAATACATTATTCATGTCTTAAAATATTCCCTGAAGTTTCCGGATTTCGTACATACCTTGAAAATAAGGGCTTGCCGAATGTTTTGCTCTGATATATGAGGTTAAATAAGTAGTGGATCCACGCGCATATTGCTTTACTCGTACTGTCATGCCTGACCTAACCTAAATCGAGTCCAACCGCACTACTATTGTGATATTTTTTTAATTAGTAAATAATCAAATACGATTAAATCGTGCGTGTAAAATCATGTTATATTATTATAATTATTGGGATGTTGTGTGTAATGTTTGTCACTATATGTTTGTTTTCAATTACCTCATGACGGACTGTTATTTGACTAGCTGTGGGTCCGCGGAAGGACCACCTTAACTTGTACGGCGATGTGTACCGTGTCACCGATCCCGTGACCGTACCCATATGCAGCCTCGCCATTACCAATGGCCGTTAAACATCAGATAAGGGAGCTTTTTTAACCCTTCGCCCGCAAAGGTATTTTTGACACCTTTACGCCGCAAACCTGGGTCCTGATGTTTTTTTTAGTGTTAAAGAGCTGCAAAAAATCTGAAAAAATTCATGAAGGTGTTTCAAAGTTTCACTTTAAAATATCAATCATAAAATTATAAACAATTTAATTTTTTCACGTAATTTGTATTCAAAAGTTACAACTACATTTGATTTTCGCCTGGACATAAATGACCCAGGTTTGCGGGTGAAGGGTTAAATTGGGTTACAGCGCGATTAGGATCTCCGCCACGATCTTATGCCGTACGAAAGGAGAGAAGAAGTCATAAATCGATTATCTGGATAAGAAAAGGGAGATCGGCGGTGAGATTGTCTTTTTTCCTGAGAAAAAAAATGTTTTTTTTTATTGAAATTAAAGCAATTTAGCCACTTTAACTTTGTTTAATGTGATATATTGTTTTGGCCGAATCTCTTGTGTGAGAGATGAAATTAGAACTTTTTAAGAAAAGTAAAGGACGAACTTTACGACGACGTGTCATGGTATTATTAATTTATAATAAAGAATTATGTACATTATTACGTTAAAATTATAAAACTTGAAAAAAGGATGGCTATGAGAGTCAGACGCAGTTATCTGTGCGTAAGTGATCACTTACGCACAGATAACTGATGCGTCTGACTCTCATAGCCATCCTTTTTTCAAGTTTTGTAATTTCGAGAGTCCTTACTCATTATTTTGTTAAAATTATAAAAATAATTATTTATTGACGCTAACCAGACTAAAGATTTTAACATCGTTATTTATATTACGCATGAGAGATTTTTCACAAAGCAATCTGTTATAACGTATGTACTATATATAAAGGTAATATATTTTATATATATAAATCAATTTAGGTATCTATATATATCATATTATATTCCATTTTCTCTTCAATTACTTGTGTTACTTATTATAACGTGAGTTAATTATATTTCTTATATTACGTTGAAACAATATATTACATGTACATAACGTATATCAGCATCCGTGGAGTGAAGAAGATTCTTCGGAATTTCAAAAGTTTATTCTCCGTAGACTATTTTCTACTTAAGAAAAAGGAAATTTGTAGAGAAAGGTACATGTCAAGCGGTAGCGATTTATGGCGGCGGAACGCGGCGAAAGCAATTCTCCATGACAAACGACCATTTTAGAAGCACGTTGTTCCTCTCGCGTGTCATTCTTCCTCGCGACTCCCAGTTGATAGATAGACACCGCGGGTTTTCCCGACGCGATTGATACACGAATTTCCCTAGGAAATAGAGGATGCTTGGATTGCTTGGATTTTTTGGGCAACAAAACGACAAGAAGAGAGAGAAGGCGAGAGAAAAGAAATTTGCAAGAGGCGATAAAATTATACTTTTTTTTATAGAACTAATAAAAGTAATAATTTCAATATATTTGGGTATTTTATCTTAGTTTTTTCTTTAAAAAATTAAAAGATAATTAAAGAAACCTAAGAGAGACAATTAATTAAATATTGTATATGGTAGGCGATTTACACAGCCGTTTTCAGAATTTCTTTGTAAAATAGTAAAAGAACTCGTTATCATTACAACAGCGTCTAAATATGTACCGGCTGCAATGGTGTAGTTAAAACGGAGAGAAAACTATTAAATTGATTATTAAGTCGCTTTCTACATCGCGCAGACGATTAACATTCGCATTAATTCTGCTGTAATGTGCCCGGCCGTTACACAAATTTTAATAATATGATGTTATTATGCACGCGGCTAGAACAAAGCTCCGTTATTGTAATTATTATGGAATTCATTCCTTTGTTGCATCGCCATATTTGCGAACGATCGCGTAATGATTTATTATGGCGAGTAATTCATAGTGAATATCAGTGTTCACTTCGATCCTGTTATAATCGAACAGGACGAATTATGTGATATACTTACCTGCACTGTAAATTTGTCGCAATGTCCCAGTAATATATATAAGAGGATGTTTTTTTATTTGCTTAATGAACGCGGTATTCATTATTTCTTCGAAAAAGTTTTCACGACGGTCATTGAAAGTTCTTTGACAATAGGCACGAACTTGTTCGACAACGGAAATCTCTATGTTAAATATCTAAAATTAGAGATGAATTAATTTCCAAAACCGTAAACAATATAATTCAAAGTTTGAATTACTGATGTCGAGCGCAATTTCGTAGTTATTTAAATTACTTCAAGTTTATTTACTTAAGTGACATTATGCATATATAGCTTATAGTATTAAATTGTCAAGGTACACCGCAAAAACATCAGTTTTACATCGAAGAAGAAATTGTGATTTGTATGTAAAATTTAGAGCAGAATCTTTCCTAAGTATAATAAGGTTCCAAAGGAAATTAAATATAAATTATAATTATTCGCTTAGATGAATATAAAAATATAATTACATAATATAACGCCGTTCGAGGAATATTCAAGGAATTTCCTTTTTAGCTGCATTTTTTTATTATAATTCTGCCGCGAGCAAACTTTGTCTTGAAAGCAAAAATATATAAGATATAAGGGGATCGAATAGAAAAAGATCAGCGCGAATGGGAAGCTCGACGACACCTCCCCGATTTTCTTTCCCCTCTTCCCTTTTTTTTTAACTTTACGATTGTTCCGAGCGATCACACCGGCAATTATATAGACCGCACCGTTAACTTTTAATATCCGCCGTTAATAGCCCTTTTAACGGGGCGCGTAATCCGATTTTGAGTTTTACGTGTACGGCGACCCGGGGCCCGGGTTAATTTGCGCTAATTGGACATATGGTTGCGTTTAGTATCGCGCGGAGGTGTGCGCGCACACCTAATTTCCCTTTTCTCTGTGCCTCCCTCCTTCCCGCCCCTCTCCCCTTTTCACCCGCCTTCGCTTTTTGTTCCTGCACCGCGTTGACTCGATTAAAAGTCCCTTTGTCGGAGCTTGCTGACTAAAATGAGCTATTTATGAGAGAGGGAAGGGGAGAAAGAGGGGGGAGGGGGAGGGATATACGCGTGCGACAAAATTAATTTAGCGCGGTATCGTATTAGCTTCTCGGGCTTCGGCAGCGTTAAAATTCCACGCAAAAGGTGCACGGTGCGTTGCTGCATTGCAGTTTCGAATGGCGGCAACAGAGCCGCGATAAAATCTCGCATATATGCGAGATATATGCCGATATATCGGCACGGAGGTTTCATTTGGACACTATTACTTTGCTATCTCGTGCTTGCACGTAACTCTGCAGAGATTGCATCGTGCGTTTTCACACGCACACACACACACACACATGTACGACAATGGATTTGCCTAAAGTAATTTTGTTCTTATCTTTTTGAAATTTTATCTTGACGGAAAACCTCTCTGCCGCGTAAAAGTTTAATATCGATGGCCCCTACGATATTCGTGCCGAGCTCGAGAAACCTCGGAATATGTATAGGGTTGACTTTTTGCACTGACCGATTTGAGAAAAAAAAAGATAAAACAACGGTCCCCCTTCGCGATTAAAGAATAATTTGTTTGAGCTTGCTTTTTTTATAGCAAACATGTAGTTTTTTTACGATTAAATGGATTATATATATATTTATATATAGCTCTATATTTATAGCATAGCAAGCATGTAATTAATTATTTGTTTTGTGAAGTATGTTAATTATTGTTAAATTTCATTTGATTCAGCATTATCTGTCGATGTTCCATAAATTATAATGCGCGAATCATATTGCGAATATTGAAATGAAAATAATTTAATTGGTGAAAAGAAAATAACAATTCGAAAAAATTTGAAAAGCACGAAAAGCGCGGCGTCAAAAGGTCAGTCGCATTAAACTAAACGGAATTCGGAAGCATAACGTACATTCCTGATCCCAGTATATCTCGATACCTCTATTCACTTTTATATTTTGAGCTTAACACCGTGAGGCGCGATAATTTCGTATAGTCGGCATTTCGCTCTTGTTTGAGAGAGATGGGCGCGCGAAGATCGGTAACAGGAATTTACATAATCCTGTTCCCTCGCGTCGTATAATATCGAGTGCGAGAGAAATTTTTGCCGAACTTATCCGAACAATTTTTGTTACCTAACTCTTTCGATCTCTCGGCAAAAAGGAGAAATATGAAAAATCCATACTTTTGGAGTTATTTTTGCACTGTTATATTTTTACTGTAAATTTCTTTACCTTATCTTATTTACAATGAAAATTTTAGCCTCGCCGAAGATTTATGACTGGAAATTTCTATTCCAGTATGGATATTTAATTGATTCACAAAAACGATAAAATAATCGACGTATCTGTGTAAATTTCGAAAGGTTTCTTAAAAACCCTTTATGAAATAACATCCTCGCCGAAGGAAGTAACAATAAAGATAACAATTTTCAAATATTTCTTACATCCTCTGTTGGAATTTCAAGAATCAATACATCCCGTATTTATCGCACAGATAAACTCATCTGGAAAAGAGCTTTATTCGCTGGGGAATATTTCGACAAAAAGACGTGCGAGTGCAGAAAAAAAAAACAAGAATTCCACGGAGAGTTGAGTTTCGTTAAAAAAGAAAATCGTAGAGGTTGCATTCTTTTTGTCGAACGTAAACGTCATCATGCGACTTGAGGACTTTTGTGAGCGTCATCGGCCATGCAGAGCCGCTTTAGAGGAAACATGGTTTTCCGGTAATACCGCATTTACTGCCTTTTCTTTTTACGAGTCCCCGAGAAGTTTCCAAGCTTCTCTGTATTTTACGACGTGCAACGCAAAGGCGGCGCACGATCGATACACGCTATGCGCGTCGGTCTTCTCTACCTCTACCGGTTCCGTCTCTTGCCGGCAATTTATCTGTTTAGAGACATAGTGTTTGCTCTCGCAAGACAAAACATCGCGCGAAAAGATCAGGAAAAGCGGCGCGCGCGCGCAGCTTTTCCGCGACGCGTTTTCGCGGTTCCCACCGGGCTCGTTTGTTTCCTCACGCGAAAGAAGAATTCTAGATTTCGAGATGTAGGTACGCGGCGAAATTCGCGAGGTGAATTTTCTCTGTTTGCCGAGGGAAAGCGCGGCTGCGGAAAATAAAGACACTTTAAACACGCCTCCTAAGCACGGCGGTGCTATTATATTGTGCATTATGAAAATTAAGTTAAAAATAAAAATATTAATTTTAGCTTGAGACGTGTTGAAAAAAATATAAATTATTTAGCGTTTAAAAAAGAATATAAATTATTATACTAAACTAAAATTGTTATACAGAACAGAGAGAGATTCAAGAAAAATAATAAATTATTATTTTATTAAAACGTGACAGTTTACATTGATTATAATCAGTAAACAATTTTGTGTTAAATTTAACATATATTTTACACATGTCCCACTTTACCCACTCTAATTTTTATGTTAAATTTAACAGAAGGCAAATATGTAAATAAATAACACAAGTAATATGTGAATAATTAACACAAAATTGTGTTTATTTTAACATATAAAATATGTCACCAAGAATTTGTATACATTTACATATAAATTGTGTTATTTTAACTTTTAGAAACGTTGAATATCATTAACTTAACGCAGAAAAGTCAAAATCAAGAGACACGGTAGTGTCTCGCGCCAAGTACGCGCGAAGCGAGACGCACCGTGACTCTTTTACGCGAACGCATGAGTTGCGAGTATCCGAGATTTTGAGATCTCAATAACGAGTGAACGGATCAACTTCTAAGTAGGTTCGATCGATAGCTTGGGGTTTGATTTATAAATAAGAGTCTTTTTTTTTTTCGTTACGTGCCCTACGAGCGAAGATATTGCAATGCAAAGACCAAATGTGGAAAATTTTTTTTTAAGAAACGTCCACGTCGGACAAAAATGGCGGCTGGTGTGTCACTTTCCCATTTTTGACACGAGAGTGCACTCGTGCACTGTCGCAGTGCGTGACAGTTTTTTACAACCTAGAAAAGGATAAGTGTAAGTGTGTGATAGTCGTGACCGTTGCCCCGTCGTGACAGATAGTGAAATATATATAAGTATTGACCGTAAAGAGCTGATGCCGAGAGATCTTTAAGAAGGAAGGTGTATCTACAAAATCGTACAAACACGTACGTATATGCTGCCTTGTAAAAGTTGTCAAACTGTATGTTTACGCGAGCGTTACTTCTGTAGTAACTTACGATAATTTATGCCGGGATTACGATGAATTTAACGTAACGGGACGCGACGGACGCGAAGTAACGTAACGTGAACTTAAGAAATTACGATCGCCGTAATTTAAAGATAACCTTAATCTTAACCTTCTATTCATACCAAGCTGTCAAATCATTTCTGAAATGCACGCTGCTTCACGTTACGGCGATCGTAATTTCTTAAGTTCACGTTACGTTACTTCGCGTCTGTCGCGTCCCGTTACGTTAAATTCATCGTAATCCCGGCATTACTCGTTTACGCGGGATGAATTATCATAAGTTGCTACATAATCTCCATTTACGTGGAGGAATTATCGTATAAGTTACTACGGAAGTAAAACGCTCGCGTAAACATAGTATACGTGACAGATAGTGTGTGTGTGTGTGTGTGTGTGTGTGTACTACGTTTACGCGAGTGTTACTTCTGTAGTAACTTACAATAATTTACTCGTTTACGCGGAGTAAATTATCGTAAGTTACTACAAAATCCCGTTTACGCGAAGGAATTATCGTAAGTTACTACAGAAGTAACGTTCGCGTAAACGTAGTGTGTGTGTGTGTGTGTGTGTGTAATTAAAATTATTTATATTTATATTATACATGTATATAATTTATTTAGTATTTATAGGATGATCTCTCGGCAGCAGGATGAGAAAAGAGGAAAAGCGACAACAATATTTTGATAGATTCGATAGATCGTATGGATGACATGCCCTTTTAGAAGAGGATGTAGGCCAGTCATATTAGACATCGAACCTTCCAATTACTCTTTTCAGGTTCCAACTACCATGAATCGCTTTAATTTAAGGTGCTGTAAGTGGGATTAATTTTGCTTCGCATAATTAATGCGCATTAAAATGTTATTAACAATATTATCAACAAAAAACGCAATTTTTTTTATTTTTTCTCAAATATCTCGAAAACTAAGCAAGATAGGGTAATTAATTATACGTACCTTTTTTGTAGAGCGTAAAATTATCTACAATAATGATCTGAACAACATTTATCGTCAAGTCAGTCGTTTAGCTTGCACGCGCCGTCAAAGTCCGAGACTCGGATCTCGAAAACCCTCGATTTCATCGTTTTTTTGATGTTGCGTCGGTGATTTTTTTCAGTCATTTAAAATGGAATTAAAAATTTCCAAAAAATCACACATCATCTGAGAACTACAAAGAATACTTTTCAGGGTGTAACCGATTTTTTAGACCCTTTTTCTTTAGTTTGTTCTATGTAAGCAAAAAATTTTGATTTTTTGGATTACTCTTAATTTTTTGCTGTTTTCAGACCTTAGAATTTATTTGAGACAAATTTTATCGTATGCATCTTGTTGTGGACGAAATTTGCAAGAAAAAAGGACCCTTGTATTTTCTTCGTACGACGAACGCTGATTTTTTTATTCACGCGCAAAGTTATCTAATATTGCGCATAGGTCGGATAACGCTTGTTTTACACTAAAATAATTATTTTTTATTAAAATTTACGTAATTTTTCGCATTATTATTGAACCATATTGCAAAGCCGTTTTCAACACATTTTACATGTTTACTTATTTATTAACAAATTGTTTATTTAAAAATTATTATAAACAATTAGAAAAACATGTTATAATCGTTGTACTCGTCGTCTCATATCAACTCGAAAAATGTTTTTGAAAAATTTATTCATATTATTTATAACATTTTTATTCAAACATACAGGCAGTGCACCTTTGACTATTTTCCACACCACCTCTGAGGTAAAGTCAATGGTGCGTTTTTTTCCTTAAAAAAAAACCCCCCCGAATTTACTGAAAAACGACTTTTTGACGATCTTGAGGCAAATGTTAATATATTCATCAACATCTGCGTGTTGGATAATTTTAGTATCCAAGAAATGTCAAAATAATTATCACATAGAAAGGACATATATTCAATGCTTGTGGATTAGGCCTACAGGGAAAACCACAAAAAACGCACCATTGCATTGGCTCAGAGATGGTGCGAAAAATAATCAAAAGATGCACTGCATGTTTGAATAAATGTTATAAATAACATGAATAAATTTTTTAAAAACATTTTTTGAGTTGAAATAAGACGACGAGTACAACAAATATAACATGTTTTTCTAATTGTTTATAATAATTTTTAAATAAACAATTTGTTAATAATTAAGTAAACATGAGAGACGGTGTTAAAAACGGCTTTGCACGATGGTTCAATAATAATGCGAAAAATTACGTAAATTTTAATAAAAAATAATTATTTTAGTGTAAAACAAGCGTTATCCGACCTATGCGCAATATTAGATAACTTTGCGCGTGAATAAAAAAATCAGCGTTCGTCGTACGAAGAAAATACAAGGGTCCTTTTTTGTTGCAAATTTCGTCCACAACAAGATGCATACGATAAAATTCGTCTCAAATAAATTTTAAGGCCTGAAAACAGCGAAAAACTAAGAGTAGTCCAAAAAATCAAAATTTTTTGCTTACATAGCTACAAACTAAAGAAAAAAGGTTTAAAAAATCGGTTACACCCTGAAAAGTATTCTTTGTAGTTCTCAGATGATGTGTGTTTTTTGGAAATTTTTAATTCCATTTTAAATGACTGAAAAAAATCACCGACGCAACATCAAAAAAACGATGAAATCGAGGGTTTTCGAGATCCGAGTCTCGGATTTTGACGGCGCGTGCAAGCTAAACGACTGACTTGATGATAAATGTTGTTCAGATCATTATTGTAGATAATTTTACGCTCTACAAAAAGGTACGTATAGTTAGTTACCCTATCTTGCTTAGTTTTCGAGATATTTGAATAAAAAAATAAAAAATAAAAAAAATAAAAAAAATCGCGTTTTTTGTTGATAATATTGTTAATAACTTTTTAATGCGCATTAATTATGCGAAGCAAAATTTACTTACAACACTTACAACACCTTAAATCAAAGCGATTCATGGTGGTTGCAACCTGAAAAGAGTGATTGGAAGGTTACCCCTCTAAATTAGTCTAATATGACTGGCCTAATGCGTAACACTACAAAACGCATGATATCAGTACAAAATTACCTTTTTCAAAAAAGGTAAAAAAAGGGCGCCAAGTACACGCGTGGTTGTTACCTCGAAAAAAAAAACCCAAGTGGTAGTATTATTAATTTTATTCAAAAATAAATAAAATCTATTCTAACCTAGGTGGTAGTAGCTTTAATTTTTTTAAACAAAATTATTAAATTACAAAATTGTTACTTTATTTAATCCAAGTGATATCTACTTCAAAAAAGCCTAAATAACAAGTAGTATCTATTAAAAAAAAAAAAAAAAAAAAAAGTGAAATCTTTTAATAAAACGCCAATTACAATTAAAAAGAGAATATATACCTAAAATAAAAACCAAGTGGTATGTATCTTTGTATTCCTGAGAGTCTTTCTATCAACCCAAGTGGTAATATAATAGTTTTAATTCTCCTTGATAAAATTATAATATTACAAAGAATTATTTTAATCACAAAAAATTAAAGAGGTAACATTATAAAATAAAAATATTTAATTAAAATAAAATAAATAAATTTTTCTTGTAAAAAACTTGGCGCTGCTTTGTCCAAGGGCAACCTAGGCAAAGTTGCATAGGTGCATATAAACATATGCATAAAGAGATGGATTGGTCTATTTCCTTTGCACATATACATATAAACCAATTAATTTCTTATGTTTATGCGCTATGCAAATTTGTCTGGATAAGAGCCTCCGCACAAGACTCTCGTATGATATCGTAGCGTAACGTAACGTGGATTAACGCACAAGAAACGTATCGGTTAGAGCCTCCGCACAAAATTTTTGTATGGTAACGTAACGTAGATCAACGCACAAGAAACGTATTGACGTATAAAGCGTCATGTGCGTTTCTTGTGCGTTGACCCACGTTTAGTTACACTACGTTGCCATACGAAAGTCTTGTGCAAAGGTTCTAAACCTTAAAAAAGCAGCGCCAAGTTTTTTACAAGAAAAATTTATTTATTTTATTTTAATTAAATATTTTTATTTTATAATGTTACCTTTTTAATTTTTGTGATTAAAATAATTCTTTGTAATATTATAATTTTATCAAGGAGAATTAAAACTATTATATTACCACTTGGGTTGATAGAAAGACTCTCAGGAATACAAAGATACATACCACTTGGTTTTTATTTTAGGTATATATTCTCTTTGTAATTGTAATTGGCGCAGTATTAAAAGATTTCACATTTTTTTTTTTTTTTTTTTTTTTTAATAGATACTACTTGTTATTTAGGCTTTTTTGAAGTAGATATCACTTGGATTAAATAAAGTAACAATTTTGTAATTTAATAATTTTGTTTAAAAAAATTAAAGCTACTACCACCTAGGTTAGAATAGATTTTATTTATTTTTGAATAAAATTAATAATACTACCACTTGGGTTTTTTTTTCGAGGTAACAACCACGCGTGTACTTGGCGCCCTTTTTTTACCTTTTTTGAAAAAGGTAATTTTGTACTGATTGTACATTAACACCAGTGTACGTTAAATATTTAACACAAAAATTTCTACACAAATAGAAATCCACTCAAATACAAAATGTTTTTTACTGTGTATCTATACCATTTATTACTTTTTCTCTTTTTTTAATGAGTTAATTGAGCGGACTTTATAGCAACGTTGAATATTAACTTAACGCAGAAAAGTCAAAATAACACAATGACAATATGTTACATTAATACCAGTGTACGTTAAAAATTTAACACAAAAATTTCTACACAAATAAAAATCAACTTAAATACAAAATGTTTTTTACCGTATATATATATACCAATTTCCACTTTTTCTCTTTTTAAACAGTTAATTGAGCGCTAATTGTATGCAATTGTACCACTGATGATTGCAAAAATGGATTTTACAACTTCACGTTTATTCTGCCATTTACTATTCGACAACTGTCTCTTTATCTCTCTCTCTCTCTCTCTCTCTCTCTCTCTCTCTCTCTCTCTCTCTCTTTCTCTCTCTCTTTTTTCCGCGGAGATCAACTTTCTTGTAGATATCGCTCGCGACCGCCAAGTCCTTGAAAAAAATCTGAACTTCTTGGAATATTTTATTACCTCATTCGCAAACTCCGGAAACTCATCTCTTTTAACTTACCTCGTACACCCAAGCCATTTTTTCCCTTTCTTCGTCCCTCATTTTATTTTTACGTTCTTCTTCTTCGCCTGCCGATAGGACCTGTCGTTTTTTATCGCACATGTGATGCTTTCGTCTTCTCTCGTGAAACCGCGCCAAAATTTGTTCAAGGACAAGTATCGCAAAAACGTAAAACACGATCCTTCGCTTCGAGCGCGACTTCAATATTTCTACATGTAGAATGTTCCATTCCCCTATCACTCAGCTGCATATTATATTCTCATATGGAAATATAAAAAAAAGAGAGAGAAATATCTCTTTATATATTTATATATTCTCGGAGGAATTTGAAAATAATATTTTTCCGTAGAGTTCACGTTAGCAATACTTAATCGATTATAATCAGAATACCTCAATTGAGGTAACTGATCTAAATAATCGCCATTTCTTTCACTTTAGCCTCTGGCACCTCTAATTAAAATGTAATTTCTGTAATACCTTTAAATTAACGAGACTGTAATACCACGGACTGCTTCTCAAATTGCAGAAATGTATATGCTCGTACTAGATTCAAATTATATATTTAGTTTAAATACATATTGCAATTTGAGATGTGTTTTATTTTCTTCTCGATCCTGAGAGAAGACCTCGGGCGCTTTCCTCGGGTATATGCCCGGATTACTTTACGTAGAATTCTCGTTTTATCGAAGATTCTCGTTCAGGAGACGCCGGCTAATCGCGAAAGTTCGGCATCTTTCTTCCGGTTAAGTAGGGAACATTAATCGATCGAGTCATCGACGGAGGTAATGACATGAGGAGGGATTTCTTAATTCATCGCCCGGGTAATATTCATGGAGTATATATATATATATATATATATATATATATATATATGTTATGTGTATGTATATAGGTATATAAAACTCTTTCGTTTACACTGCCGCCGAGCTGAAAGTTGTTCGCGAAGATAAGTAATAAAGTTTATCGAGCCTGAGTATCTCGCGAACGCTGTGTAACGTCGAATGAAAGATCACATCTTTAACACGGTCACGCGATTACTTGCCTTTTCTTTTTATTAAAAAGCCATTAAATTACGTATAAGTGTTATTTGACAAACGCAAAGAAGGAATATTACTTTAATAAAATAAAGTGATCTCTTCTGATATGACTTTTTATTCGACGCTGGATATATTTACAAAGAGATTATCTCACATCTGTTCAAGTTTTTTTTATCTTATCCTCAAAGCCAAGGGAGATGTTTCAGAATCCTTGTTCCTGCAGATTACTACCAGTATATACTGAGAAAATACTGCAAGCTGTTGCGGAAAGGTCTGCCCCTTTCCGATTACGAGCGTTCCTCTCGGTCGAGAGAGCGACAATAAAGTCTGGCCAAAAGATCCGGGAAAGATCCGGGCCATTCCGGGCGGGAGATATAATAGGACGACTGAATCACATGTTACGGACATGTTCGAATTTTCCGCCGAGCCTGCGGATTAATTTAAAGGAAGTTGTGAAACATCGCCGATACAAGCGTCGACTTGATTGCGGAGAGATAGAATCACTGCCATCGACGTATTCATCTTCGACCAAATGTCAAATCGATAAATTTTCTCGCGATCGTGACTCGGAGATCCCAGCAGTTAATTTTCTCGGAAATGCGTCCTTTTATCACCCTCGTAAATCTATTCACGTGTAAAAAATGGAAATCCCTGTTTTACATCGAACTTCGAGGGATTATTTTTTTATAATTTCCGGGATAATAAATCTCCCGCTGAAGTTTTTAGGCGTGAAGCCGTATAAGAAGTGCGGCTCGTAGTAGATATCCAATTTCATGAATTATATAGTTTTAATTTAACGTTACTAAAATATTTATTCGCTGTTCGCTAAAAAATAGACGAGTTGATTTTCGTTTAATTAAAAATAATTTGAAACTTCATAATTCATTCATCTACACTATAATATCTCGATTATACATTTCGAGCGATATTCCAACTCTAATTCCGATTCTAATTTTAATTCCACAAAGTTATATAATTTAATTTGAATTTCTTAAGGATTTGGGAGTCTAAAACGATCTCTTTCTCAAAGCAGAAGTTAAAATTTCGTTCCGAGATTTCATAGAAATCGCTCTTCTACAGTTGGATGCAAATAGCCAGTATAGTTTCGCAATGGCAGGATCGATGACTCACTCTCTTTTCCGTACTCATTAAATGCTCGTCCTGCCACCGTTGTGTAACGCGACGACAAAGGATCAACGTTAACCACGACGTACGGCACGACACAACGCAACGGGGGTGTCTGCAAACCGCCGTACCGAAATAACGATGGGTTTTCGTTCCGCCCCGAGCAATTCGGGAGCCCGCCGACCGATCCGATCCGATTCCGCGTGACGGACGACCGGATCGGCCCGATTCAATTTGACGCGCGCTTTTGTACGAGCTTTGTCTCGCAGGATCTCTACTAATTAACTCTCTATCGCACAGTTGCTTCCGGACAACTACCCAAATAGTTGCTACTAGCCGTACCTCACTATCGAAATCCCGCTAAAAACACGTTGAATTAAAAGTAGGGGAAAGTATATGAGCGTAATACTTTCCCCTAAATCAAATCAGCAGTTTAAACAGGCTGCTGCTTTATTGATTTCAAAAAATCAATCGCGATATTAGATAAAATAAATATAATTGAAACTCTTGACCTAGAATTAAATTACATTAATAATCTACGAACAATAAAGAGAGTGCTACTTTTTGAAAACAAATAAATGTTTATTTGAAATATTGTTTTAAATCAAGCATAAGGGCAGTAGGTATAATTGCAACGGGAGGATTTGCGATATACTCCATTATCACATCGCGAGGAGTCCAGCGGAGCCTCGAATCGATGCAAACTTGACTAATATGCGATCGTAATCGCATCATTGGCGCGGAAGACTGATGCGGCTGATCGTGAAGGCTTAATCCCTGCGGCGTACATAAACGGTGGTTTAAAATTCGTGTACAGGACATGTACACATGGTCCGAATAAAAGAGCGAATTAACGGAAAAGAGATGAACGAGTGCAGCCGCCGATGGTTTCGCGTTCGATGTGAGGATGGTTAACAGTCCCATTTTACACTCGCTCACGTATTATACTTAATTAATTCGAGCGCGTTGTTGCGGAAGCGGCCCACACTCGCAATTATTATCCGCACAATTGCGGTTGCTGTACATTGGCGCGGGGTGAAGGAAGAGGAGACGGAAGATCCTCCTAATATATATTGTCTCGAGATAACTGGAACGGCTCTCATGAATTGACAGAAACCGACGGGATATGGATGGGAAAGTTCCACCGATCGCGGCACGGAATCCCGCTGGAAAATTCCCCAAGATGTGGAACGTTTGCATAAGGTCGGAAATTATACAAGGTCGATATTTATATACATGGCACTTATCCATCAATTTATATATATATATGTACACTCTTTGCCGTTATATTTTTCAAAGAAGCAGCGATTAAATAAAGAATCGTACTTTATATTCTCTAAAAGTCGAAGAGTGAAATGCAAGTGTAACGAAAAATTAAAATTGAGCTTGTGCCCTTCGAATTATTCGCCACTCTAAGAAAAAGTAAAATTATGCTCTATAAGTTGGAGTGAAAGGGCACTCCTTTCGAGTGCAGTAGATCAGTGTCCATAGGACTAAATTATGTCACTCTACAATTTTGAGTGAAAAAATTTCACTCTGGTAAAGTTATTTATTAGTGAATCGATCTTCAGTGAATCGTGATTCACTTTAGAGTGATGAGATCGTATCACTCCGGTAAAGTACCTCTAAAAATTTGAATGAAAAATTCACTCTTATACCTTATGAATGTCCGCATTTACTCAATTAGAGTTGCAACCCTCTCTCTTTGGAGTGGCGCAATCACTCTGATATATTAATGGCAAAACCACTCTATGAGATTTAGAGAGTAAAATAATTATACCGTAAGAGAATTACGATGCGAGAACGTGGATTTCAGTTTAATTTTTTTTATTTTTAATCCGCTGCGAGAGAAAGCCGCGTAACGTCGATGATTTCATTTTCTCTGTAAAATAATTAAACAGCGAGACGTGAAATCGCGACGCGACTCGAATTATCGAAGCTCTTCGGGCCTGTCATCCGCAATACATTCGCGACGGAAAAGCGTGTCAATAAGCGCTGACAGTGGCACACACTCCGTGAACGAGATTATTGACGGAGTGATCGCGGGACAGTTTAGGAGGGTCGTGTTTCTCTCCCTCTCTCTTTCTCTCTCTTTCCCTTTATCCGTTCATGACTCTTCGAGGATACGCTGAATAGGATCGCAGCATTGTCAGAGGTCCTCAAAGCCGCTCGTGGCACCTGTTATCTTCTGTTATCTCTATCTCGCTTTATTTTCCTTGAGAGGCTTCTATCCGTCTCTCTCTCTTTCTCTCTCGATCGACGATCTGCCTGATTTATGAAGCTCCTCCAAGCCGTCAATTGCGCTCCGATATCGGCGAGATACTTGACCACTTCGATCTGTCGTCCGCAAATTCACGTCGCGCGAAAAAGAGCTTTCGATACCGCTATCGCGATCCACGAGTACTTGCCCATGGAAAATAGGAGTCGAAGTGAGTGTAGTCGAAATGAATCGAGTGCCGTCAGCACCGTGGTCGAGTGCTAGTTGTACCGCTATTCACGATCACTCGACAACGGTTGTATTAATCAATGAATTAATTGTTTTATATCAAGCGTTGTAATTCTTCGCCGTGAACAAGTTCTAACATTCTTCTCGATCCTTTTTCAAGTTTAATCCAGTAGCGTATATGCGAGATTATCATATGAATGAAAATTTCGGCGGCTCTACTTCTCGCTTGTCCGCTACTTCGCAACATATAATTCTTTTGCTTAAAGTAAATGCCAATATGAAATTCGAAGAATCGCGAAATTCACGTTAGTCGCGGCGCGGCTGACGCGACTCTTGAATTTCCGATCGTTTTCTGAATAAAGGAATTAACTTTTCCACGGGGACGTCTGTCATCGACCGTCGAGTGCTGTCATCGCCAATCTCGCGGTTGTCACCTCGCGCGGACGATTCGCGGGACGCTCTCTGCGGTGGCAATTGCGCGAATATCGGATAGAGAAGGGGAAGGGGGGAGAGATCTGCTTTGGAAATCGGACGATGGTGCTTCAAGCTGTCGCACGCATGAGCGCGACAATGACTTAAACAATATCATCCCCGACATCGGAAGGGACAGTATGCGAAAGCAGCGTTTTTCATATTGTGAAATATACTTTTCCCCGAGTGTTTCCGCGAGGACGAATAAAAATATAAAGTGAAAAATCGCGATGCCGAGAGATTCGAGATAATCGAACATGAATTTTATTTAAATTGAATATGAATTTAAATGTAGCACGGAACGCGATTTGTAATTTATTTGTATAATGGTAGGAATACTGTAATATATTTATTAATTTTCACACACACACACACACACACACACATATATTATAGAATTTTATATATTTTATAATACGATTAACACACACATTACCTAATAATTATATTGTTGTAGAGTAGGGAATAGGATGTAAAGGTACATCCAAGAATCGAAGTGCGAATTTTTCGGAATTGTCTAAACTTACGTTCATTTATCTTTATTATTAAATTTACATTTTTTAATTCACGAGAATTGAGCCTTTGTATTTTTTTTAAATCTTTCACCGTTATTATCACACGCGTTTTGACGGGTTGTTGGGCATTTTGTTCGAAATATGCGATCAACACCTCAATCCCTATCGCTTCTTGTCGCGAATGCCAGCCGCGAGACATTGACGCGTTTGCTTTACGACAACAATTGTCACACTGCCGACAAATGCGTTACAGCTTTCTGGCACTATTGAAAATTAATGCAAGTGTTGCGGTGCGCGCGCGTGCACTAATTAGTGCCATGGCGCATTGGCGCGAGTGCTTTATTCGCGATTGATTCGTATACACATTTGCCTATTCGAGGAACCGCGCGAAATCGAAAGTGGTCCATGAATGTTGCATTCCAATGACAGAGCTAATTACCTATGTTTTTGCGCTCCCGTTTTGCACCATTGTACCTCTATCTCGTTTATCTTTTGTGATCAACCTCGTAGCGTGTTAGTGGGCTGCATTTGTGGGTTGCCTTTTCGTATTTGCTATTCTTCTCTCTCCCTTAATTGCTTTAATCTCATTAGCGCTCAACGGAACAAAAGATTTTGTATTCCGACGAAAAATGTACCGTTGTTAAGGCTCCTGGGTAGTCACCGCGGCCATATTGGATTCTTACTATCGAGGCGAGGAAAACACCCAATTTTGTTGTGCATGCCATTTTCAAATAAAAAGACATTTCAATAAAACATCACTATAGATCGTTTCAGAACACTTCCAAAATTGGCCGAAAACTACCCTTTTCCTTCGACAATAAACAAACAGCCATAAAACGAAGCCTAAACATACGGGAAAAACAGCCGTTTAACGACTATCGAAAGAAGGTGAAAACGTTTCTTCCGCATGCAAATCTTACTTTTCGGCCAATTTTACGAGTTTCACGAATACGTTAAACGTTAGAGCACAAGCACAGAGCAAATAATAAAGAAATAGCACGTACAACAAAATAGGTTGTCAACATGTCACAAGACAGAATTCTCCATTGGAGAGAGTGAGAGGAGAGAGTGGCGTCGCCACCGTCAACGCAGAGTTCTCGGCTCAGGGACCAGGGCCTTAATTTTACCTGATGTAACGCCGCTCTCTTAGCGTCTCATATTTTTCGCTCGATTCTTTCTTTCTAAATGTACAGAGAATATCTTTCGCACAGTCGTCCGGTATTCATCCACGAATCACGAATATTACCATTCTTCTTGATACAATTTATCTTATTAAAAGAAAACTGACGCTCTGTTTATATAAAAACATATTTGAGTGATATTTGAACAATGTACAATCTTATTAATCAGTTAACGGTTAAAAATATTAATTTGCGGTGATTAGTATTTTTCTTTAATTACGGTGCACACGTGCCTCTTGCGCGAAAATAAATGTCGGATTTTTTAATTCTTCATTAGATTCAGGATAAATCGACAGAGTCGTCATGAGAATCGGCAGATATTTCTTCGTTAATTAATTAACTCGTCGGATTATTCGCACGACACATTGTCGACTTCCGCGATGAAAAAGGGAAAAAAAAAGATTGTCTCGCGCACCCGTCGGCTTTTTCTCGTACATTTGCGTCTATGCATTATTCGAGCGCAATGTTATATCGGGCGCAAATGTAAAAGCACCGAGAGAACGAGGCCGGCGAAGTAGAGTTGAAAGTGGAAAATTAATATCTTCGGATGATCTATTGTTTCATTTTACGGTTTATTCGTTTTACCGCCGACTTCTTATTGTCGCGCGAGTAAATTCAGTTCACAATACTTTCAGCGCTTCCCGCTTCGCGAGTAAGTATATGTAATCTTTACACTGAAAGTTTATGATATATATTTTATAATTTCGGTTACTTGTCCGCTCGAATTATTTATAAACGAAATTAATTTTATAACAACTGAATTTTTTTTAGATGAAGTTTTGCATTCTATACATATAACTTGGTATTTTAATTAATTTTCTATTAAATATTTTATTTTGATTAATTTTTTCTGCATAAAGTTACACCTCAAAAAAGAATTAGAAAAATTCTGAACTCTACTGAAGTCTACTTTTGTTTTCGAGTTTTTATTACCGGATAGACCTCGTATCTTTCTCGCGAATAAATCATATTAAAGTTACGGTTATATGTCAGCGATGGCGGCGTGTCGCTCCTCGACGAAATTTACGAACCTGCGAAAATTGCGAACGGTGCAGGAACGATTACGAGCTGGGTCGCATCTTCCGCTTAAAAATTCGTGCCCACTGTTGCGATAAAAAATTCTCATTTTTATAAGATCCCGTCCCGTCCCAGGAATGAAATTTTTACACATTTTATAGTGATCGTAAAAATGAAGAACTATATATATTCTGAAGCACTATACGTATATAGTGCTGCCGCACAAGACGGCTGCTTAAAGAAAACTTTTTGATAATTCTCTGATATGAAAATCTTTTTCTTCCGTTCTGTTACTTAATACAGCAAATTATCGCAAATAATTAAATTTTACATTTATAGCGATTGTTGAATATGTCAAATTTATTATTAAAACGCTAAATATTATTTTACATTAGCTTATTAATTATTATACAGCAAACTATTAATATATATATATATATTAATTATTATAATTAGAATTTTATTGTATTTTTGATTTCTTCTTTTTGTACACATGTTAAACTCTTTCTTCGTTTTTTTTTAAGTACACTGGAGTCTCTAAAACTCCACTGCGTTCCAACTTTTTTAAAAGTTAAAGTTACGACTTCAAATTTCAGCAAATTTTATCGCGGTAGAAACGGCGGCGCAAATGTCACACGCGATTATTATTAAAGTTGCCAAAAGACAGAGTGTATATTAGTACGACGGCGTATTATAGGCAGCGAACACGACGTCGTAAAGTCCATTCATCAAAGTTTCGGAGCAAAACACTCACAGGGGATGCTTATACATAGGAGGAGGAGGTATTACACGGCCGAAGTTTACCAAATTTGCCTTGCTCTCGGTGGCTTATTGTCACCGCAGAATTTACATCGTTCTCTCCTACCTACCGCGTTGCCTTTTTCACTTACCAATTGTATTTATTGTATCGTATGGTAATATGGCGTTCTTTTTCTCGAGAGAAACATCGAGATTATACAATTTCACAACTCTCTAAATCTTATAGTAGTTTTGTTACTAAATACTTATATATTAAAATGATTGATTTTGAGTCTGTTCTTTCGAAAACGTCCATGCTCCGATTTAGGTGAAACTTTGTGTGAATAGGTTCCTTTTAGATAAAAAGATATATACCAAAAGGATTTTTTGCGACTCTAAAGTTTAGCAACTTTTTTAACATTTTTAACTTGCTGCCTCCGTGCATACACTTTCAACGCGAAACGAGATGCCACGTGGGTTTACAATTTTCTAGTCTTTCCACGCGTGAAAAGTTCACGCATGTACTTTGTAAGGCACACTATGTGTCTAGTTTAAGGTGGTCTTTTCGCGGACCCAGTTAGTCAAGTAACAGTCCGTCATGAGATAATTAAAAACAAACATATTGACAAACATTACACAACATCCCAATAATTATAATAATATAACATGATTTTACACACACGATTTAATCGTATTTAATTATTTATTAATTAAAAAAATATCACAATAGTAGTGCGGTTGGACTAGATTTAGGTTAGGTCAGGCATGACAGTACGAGTAAAGCAATATGCGCGTGGATCCACTACTTATTTAACCTCATATATCAGAGCGCAAAACATTCGGCAAGCTCTTATTTTCAAGGTATGTGCGAAATCCGGAAACTTCAGGGAATATTTTAAGACATGAATAATGTATTCATCTGATCGCTAAGTACATGTATTATTCGTTGAAAACCTCGGCCGTGGCGATTTGCATCATTCTATCTTTCTCGTTCATTAGATGTAAACAAGGATAGAATGACAATGGCACGCTCCGCGAACGCACATTTAGAATGACTTATTTCTTGTAAAGTGTCGGTAACCTCACTTGATTTTTCGTACACATGCCCCTTATTACTGTATATTTAACATATATCAAATTTAGGTATTATACCTATCTAATACTTGTTCTCACGAAAGGACCACCTTAAAAGTAGTGGAGTCCCTTGCAGGGGGGGCGGAATCTACTGCACCTCCACGCGCATACACATTTCGCGCGAGACGAGTTGTCACATGGGTTTACAACGTTTCTGATTTTCTGAAGTTTTGCCAATGATGTTTATGTTATGTTACTTTGACGGGTATGACTTTATGGTTGTTTACATTACTTAAGAGCTGTTCTGGTTTGTAATATATTGAATTAGTTTGCTCGTAATATACTGAGTTAACTCGAAAAAACATTTAAAAAGTTGCTAAACTTTGGAGTCGCAAAAAATCTTTTTGGTATATGTTTTTTTTTATCTAAAAGGAACCTATATTTATAAAGTTTGACCTAAATCTGAGCATGGACGTTTTCGGAAGTTTTGTCACCTTTTTCTATTAACAAAACATTTCACAAGGAGGAGATTTATTTCAACATGGATTAAGACTCGAACAAGTTTTTCTCCATGCGTGCTTATGGTAATAATCGCCGGATTATATTCGACAGACTGTGCGCCGCTTTGATCGTACGGGAATTCGGCGATTATATGAGTTCGATGAAATATGCGATCGATTTTTCAGAAGATAATTCTCGCGGGGGAACGGGCGGGCCGCGATAATTCAGTCGGAACTCACGTTGTTTCCCCAAGCGGAGCATTAATAAAGTAAACGAGCTTTAAAATGCTTTAATTCTACACCCGCGCCGCATTGGCTGCACACTCTTCACGCAGTATCTATATTTATCACGGTATCTCTCTTTTGCTTCGCGATGTTCATTACCGATTGGCTGCGTAATGAATATGAGACGATGTTGAAGGCGCGATATTAATGGTATACGCGGATGCGGTTACTCTTGCGAAATTAGAATGCACGTAGATGAAACTGCACGAGGCAAATTGTTTCTTGCCGGCTAATTGTGGATGCATCAATAAATGATTTGTTAAATGTCAAGTGAAACGCGATAGCTCTTGCGGCGGGGGTTAATTAGGTCACCAAGAAATCGAGAGAGAGAGAGAGAGAGAGAGAGAGAGAGAGAGAGAGAGAGAGAGAGAGAGAGAGAGAGAGAGAGAGAGAGACGATTGCACTATACAAAAATGACTTTATTTGAAATTTATATTTGTTCTTTTATTCTTCCTCTACTTCTTTTCTCTGTTTTTTTAGTCTTCTGGTGTTATTCTTTGCAGCTAAATACATTTCGACGGGTTTTTATACATTTCTTGCTTCCGAGGAACTTCCTTTTAAAGCCAGGAAAATTCGACGCAAGCCGACGTTGATGATTACCGTCTTGTCTCTCGACCCCGTATCGACCCAAGGATTATTGACATGTAGACGAACGCGTTAAATTAAGGCGGACAATGAGAGAACTCGCGCGCCCGAGCGAAATATGCTCGCTCGTTTTAAATTAAACCAACGCCTGCCCTATTTATCCAAGGCGAGCCGTAACAATCAATTTACCTACTTATCCGAACGCCTATATTCGCCCCCATTAATCTCCGTCAGTTGTCTAACAGGCGCTAAATTGTCCGTGTGTGCGCGCGCTCACAACTGATGGCCGATTCTTTTTTCTTCATTTGTCCGTCGGATCCGGGAATGTTCTCCATTTTTAACGCATTACTGGTCAACCGCGCTGTGCAACATTCTCCCATCTTTACAACCAACGGAGTTGCGATTTAATTAATGGAAGCGCATAGTTTTTTATCAACTTTTTGAAATTTGAATACCGAGAGAGGAAGTTTTCGAAAAAAAGGGAAAAAGAAACAAGACTGTCAAGCATATATAACGCGCATCGGAAAATCGAGTTTTTACTTCATCGCACAGTCTCTTATTACGTCGGTTCGTATATATTTATCTTTTAATTTGTATTTCAAAGAAAAATATTGCAAATATTATTTTAAAATATCGTACACCACGTTTACCTTGGCATGAGGTTCTTCTCTTTTTCTCTCGACTTTCTCGCGCAATTATGTCTTTTCGTCTCGCCTCGCATTTCTTTCCGATTCTTTCGAGAACGTCTATTATTCTGATATATTACAAAAACGTGTTACGTTAGATATGTAAAGATGGCGTAGTGTGTGCGTGTGTATGTACGCCTGCGTGTGTCGCCTGTGCCAAGGAAAGATGGACGATCCACTCGAGGGACGACGGAAAGAGCAGTGATCGATAGCGAATTTACAGCGAGAAATAATACGTTACCGCCAACAGGCGTCGCGTCGCGTATCGGGTGTATTTTAAAAGCGCCTTTTAATCATCTCGCACCTGAAAGATACTGCGAAAATCTCTCATCCGCTATTCGGGTCACGACGTTAATTTCGCTATTACGTGGGTACATATATACCCGCGATCCGTAAAATTATAATGGAATTCACGAACTTTCTGATGGGGGTTACGAAAATTTCAAGATCTCAGACCGGAATTGTGGTAACTTCGAAACATCCTACGCGGAAATCTAACGTCGAAATTTAGAGCGTATTCAGAATCCGCGCGCTAGGAATGTATAACAGTTTTCGAACTATTCTATAACATATTATATTACAAGTAGAAACTTGCACATTGTTTCCTCGTAGTTTTTAATTGTGCAAGTAGAAACTTGCACATTGCTTCCTCATAGTTCCTAAGTGTGCAAGTTTTTATTTTATTCGAGGTATAATTATCGGTATTTATTTGTTTTGGCTTCCTCATAGAGGAAGCTTTGTTAGCAAATTTTTTGAAAAATGTGTTTTACGCTGCCGCTTTCTCAATATTTGAGATAGCGATTTATTTTTAATTTTATTATATTTTCCAGTCTTTTCTACCCCTATTTCATATATAATTGGTTAAAATTTGATTGATCAGATCAAGTTTTATAAAGCTTCTATGTATGTACGAATTCTTCGAAATTTCAAATGTGTGTAATACGAGATCTGATCAATCAAATTTTAACCAATTATATATGAAATAGGGGTAGAAAAGACTGGAAAATATAATAAAATTAAAAATAAATCGCTATCTCAAATATTGAGAAAGCGGCAGCGTAAAACACATTTTTCAAAAAAAGGAAAATCTGCATAAAATCTATACCGGTAAACCGATTTCAATAAAATTTGAGGAGGACATACTTTCTATGATACTCTATTTGTGTGCCAAATTTCAACCCGGTATCTAAAAAATTGTAGAAGTAGATGCGTGTACAAAAAATCCGTACACACACACACACACACACACATACATACATACTTCCGGACATTTTTTACTAATACGATTTTTCGACATTTTAGAACATTCTAAACCTATTTCCATCAAAATCTCGAAAAAAAATTTTTTCACCATTACAAAGCTTCCTCTATGAGGAAGCAATATAAATGTATATATATATATATATATATATACATATATATATATATATATTCAAAATTTGAACTTCGACATTTCTAAACACGCAAGTTTATACATTTGCGTCGTTCTGCATATTCGCGAAACTGTTCGATAAAAGTTAACACGCGTATTTTCGCCCCTGCGCATTGAGAACCGCGCGAGAAATTGTATAATACATACAAGTGCAAATAAGCGCGGAGGAATCGCGGAAGCTGCATCGGAAATGTTGATTCGCCCCGCTGGAAAGTTCCACGATGCATGGCATCGATCAGTGTCGGATCGGTTCGCCTAATTAAGCGATATGTTCATCGTTTCAATAAAACGGACACGTAAATGCGGGCGATACGCGTAATCATCATCGTCGATGTTACCGGGCCCCGTTTCCCATTTCCGATATTACCCCGCGGGCGGCGGCGGCGGCCGTTAATAATATAAATTCTCGCGGCCGGCTTTCTGTCGGACATAAATCGCGCGCATCGACGCAAATCGGATCGCTTCATCAAAAGTTGGAGTTAATACGGTGATCGTTACAGTTAATACTGACATACGCGAGCCGGGATTAATTAAGGTGGTCCTTTCGCGGACCCAGTTATAGTCAAGTAACAGTCCGTCATGAGGTAATTGAAAACAAACAGTGACAAACATTACACAACATCCCAATAATTATAATAATATAACATAATTTTACACGCACGATTTAATCGTATTTAATTATTATTTACTAATTAAAAAAATATCACATTAGTAGTGCGGTTGGACTCGATTTAGGTTAGGTCAGGCATGACAGTACGAGTAAAGCAATATGCGCGTGGATTCACTACTTATTTAACCTCATATATCAGAGCAAAACATTCGGCAAGCCCTTATTTTCAAGATATGTGCGAAATCCGGAAACTTCAGGGAATATTTTAAGACATGAATAATGTATTCATCTGATCGCTAAGTACATGTATTATTCGTTGAACGGCCGTTGCGATTTGCATCATTCTATCTTTCTCGTTCATTAGATGTAAACAAGGATAGAATGACAATGGCACGCTCCGCGAACGCACATTTGGAATGACTTATTTCTTGTAAAGTGTCGGTAACCTCACTTGATTTTTCGTATGTACACATGTCCTTTATTACTGTATATTTAACATATATCAAATTTGGGTATACTTATCTAATACTTGTTCTCACGAAAGGACGACCTTTGGCAAAATTATGAATAATTAGGAGACATTTATGTGCAGAAAGTTTATTTCGCGTAGGTAATACGATAAAATATAAAGATAATGTTTTTAATCAATTTTCATAATAACGAGGTGAAATATTTGTAGAAAGGTAGATAAGCAAGTAAACGAAATTGGGAAAAATAATACTTTTAGTAATGATGAAATAACATATATGGAAATTATTAAGATTAAGTTGATATCTAAAATAGGAAAATAAAAACGCAGGAGCAAATAAATAATAATAATATAATTAATCAAACGTACTGCACACAACAATTATCTATAACTAATTAATTTAAAAAAGCGCTCGCCGCAAACAACTTTTCAATATCAACATATAAATAAACAAATATCTGTAATTGTGCAATATATAAATTATTATGAAAAGAAATATTTATGAAATGGTGAAATTTGAATGGTGTTAAGAAACACAGTGCAAGAACTTTCTCTGTTGCGAGTATTTACGATTATAGACAGCAAATAAATAAAACACACATAAACAGACCTCGAGTAAATAAAGGAGGAACACGCTTGCAATGTAAAACATAAACAGACATTCCGTGCGGGGAGCGTATCGTAATTATGCAGTCGTCGCCGTAGAAATAACTCCGCGGTATTGCGCGAAATGATTAATTCCGCTTGTACATCAAAGCTTCTTGAAGTCTTAACACGAATTCCACAGAAGCGGCGGTGGTGGCGACGCAACTTTAGAGAGAGAGAGAGAGAGAGAGAGAGAGAGAGAGAGAGAGAGAGAGAGAGAGAGAGAGAGAGAGAGAGAGAGAGAGAGAGAGAGGGAGAGGGAGAGAGAGAGAGAGAGAGAGAGAGAGGGAGAGAGAGAGGGAGAGGGAGAGGGAGAGGGAGATTTGATTGATTTGATTTGATTATATTTATGCCCTAGTCGAGACTTTAGGCAAATCTTGATACAATAATATATAAAGACTGCAGAATAATACATAGCAAAAAAATAAATAAGAATATAATTAAAATAAAATAAAAATACAAATAAAACATGAACAATAAAAGAAAGAATATACATACAAAAGGAACATAAACGAACAAGAAGTCTAACAAGAGAGAGACCCGGTATTGAGCATAACTAATTACATTTACTCTCTCACTTATGCGACGACCTGCCCGTGAATCGACCCATAGTTCAATCATAAATGAACAACTTAAACTAAACTTAAACTTAAACTTAAACTTAAACTTAAACTTAAATTTAAACTAGACCCGGACTGAAGGGAGAGGGAGAGGGAGAGGGAAAGGGAGAGGGAGAGGGAGAGGGAGAGAGAGAGAGAGAGAGAGAGAGAGAGAGAGAGAGAGAGAGAGAGAGAGAGAGAGAGAGAGAGAGAGAGAGAGAGAGAGAGAGAGACAGAGAGAGAGAGAGAGAGAGAAGATACCTTTAATTAATTTATGCCACCGCTTGTTATTAACTTATATACCGAGTACTCGCGTTATTTTGTGTATTTGGAGTATTTTCCAACAATTAAAAAAAGGGGAAGGTGATCTATCTCTCGAAGAGTCGCGAAACTTTTCGTATCTTCCGTGCGCCGAACTCGCGGCCGCCGCGCCGCACCGCAAGAAACTTGAGGCTTGTTTTACTTGAAACCTCGTGTAAATAGCAGCGAGCTCGCCGAAAATGAGACAGCGGTTCTTGTGCTCGAAGTATAATTGCGGAGAAAGATGACACAAAACGGAAGAATTTTGTGATAGCGAATAAGCAGAGATAGGAGACTTTTGCTTTTAACGAGATTTAATTGTTTCCAGAATATATTGATGAATATTCGTAAATATGGTAAATTATACCGTATACAATATATCGTATTAATTATATATAATTAATACGATATTTTTTGTAAAATGCTTTAAAAAAAGAGTGTGAAACATGAAGGTTTCGTTTCAGCCAAACATAATTGTTAAATCAGTTTAATTAAAATCATGTACTTAAACAAGATGAGAACGTTTTATAAAAGGAGAGAATATATTTCAAATCGATAAATCCTTCAAAGCGATATATTAAGCTCATGTATGTAAAGTTAGCCCCGCGCACTTTTTGAATTTTTAGTTTTTTTTTATTGTGCCGTATTGTGCTGGATTTGTGCTGACTTGTGCCGCAAACGAGAGATTGATAACTTTGATAACAATTAAGAAAAAAAATAAAAACAAAATTATACTAGCCCCGCACTTTTATCGAAATAAACCCTTTTTTTTGGTTGATAGATAATAATTTGTACCACGTTGTGCCGTTAGAACTAACTCGATATCTCTTTTCGTTGGGCAGATAAAAAATATTAAACTTTTAAACAAAATAACAATTAATTATTACTTTTAAAACGCATTTATCAAACTTCTGTAAACTGTGCTGAGTTTCGCTAGATGAGTACAACAAAGAAATGGCCAAAAATGCATAGAAAGTTGCAGGGGTTGAAAATAATGGGCTAAGGGAGGGGGAGAAATAGAGGTGCAAAGAAAAAAAATTTTACAATTTAAAATTTTTTAAAGTTGTGCCGGGTTGTGCTCGAAGAGTACTTACAATAACTTTTTTTAATGACAAAATGTCCGCAAGTCGTTAGTTTTCGCAGCACAACCATCTAGAGAAAGCAGTTTTTATAGGAATTCCAATTTTTAAATTGCTATAACTTTTGAACCGTGACAGGAAATTAAATTCTTCGACTTGTGCTGAGTTGTGCTGGACGGGCACAACAAGAAAACGGCTAAAAAAGAATTGCTACGCAATCGTAAAATTCAAATCGTATATATTATATGTTTGGCTAATCGCGACATTATTCCGATCATTGATCAAACTTATTGTTAATGTCGACGCGGTCCTAAAATATTTCGAGCGCGACACATTTCTGTCGCTCTTATGTTGGCGATCGTGTGTTTCCAGGTAATCAGTAATAGGTAAATACTTGAGCCATGTGGGCACAATCGATCAACGTACGTTTGTTTAGCGTTTACCGGGGCCGGCGCGGCGGATTGTCTTGGCGAGCGCCGCGTAAATATTTACCGTTTATGTCGCCGCGGTTTGTTCTCCGCGTCGCCGAATCGATCGATCGAACTCTTACACGGGAATAATACTTATTCCCTTCGTTTTTTTTCTTGCAGTTTGAGATCCGAGCAGCCTAGCGGCCTGGACACGGGCGGGGTTCGGCTGGAGCTGAGCAAGGCCCTCGATCTCTGGGCGAGGAATTCCAAGCTCACCTTCCAGGAGATCAACAGCGACCGCGCCGATATTCTGATCTATTTCCACCGGTAAGTTTAATTCAAGTTCAAACTTAATCGATATAAAGTCTATTTATCCTTGCATGTAGTATATACGTATGCATTTTGGACGATTTCATGCGCTGGTTATATTCCGTTTTGCTATTGAATAGAATTAGAATAAAATAAATTTATATAATTATATATTAAAATTTTATTATTATAGAATAAATTAAAATTATTGCATATTATTAAAATATAACGTAAATTAATAATAATTATTAAAATCATTATTATCATAATATAAATCAGCAGATTTTGATATTTACCGATAGAAATTCAGACTAAGCGCTCGGGCTCCAGCCGTAACTTTTAGAAATTCACATCGACGTTTGAAATTATTTGCACCGCATGTGTGATGTAATAATAACGCCGCATAACCGTGTAAAATCGCAAACTCGCGATAGACATTAATTCCGATGGCGACTGACGATCCCGTTCGGCAGAACGCCAGATAATATTCTCACTGCGCATTGTTCAGGGGTTATCACGGAGATGGATACCCGTTCGATGGCAAAGGTCAAATCCTGGCGCACGCGTTCTTCCCGGGCAAAGATCGTGGAGGAGACGCTCACTTCGACGAGGAAGAGATATGGACGCTGGAGGACGAGAGCAACGAGGAAGGTAAATGGATTGGGATACCTATTTCGGTGTGGTCGAGAGAGCTCACGCCTCAAAAATGTTCAGATCTCTCTCTCTCTCTCTCTCTCTCTCTCTCTCTCTCTCTCTCTCTCTCTCTCTCTCTCTCTCTCTCTCTCTCTCTCTCTCTCCCCCTCTCTCCCCTCTCTTTCTCTCCCTCTCTCCCCCCTCTCTCTCTCTCTCTCTCTCTCTCTCTCTCTGAGAGATGGTTGCTGTCCAGAAAGTTGGAAAACGTCTACAATAATACCGATTCCAAAAGTAGATAAAGCCAAGAAGGCGAGTGAATTTAGGCCTATTAATGTGTTACCTATATTTGAGAAAGTGCTAGAATTAGTAGTAAAAGAGCAAATTGAATTATATTTAGAAAATAATAGTATTATAACTGAACATCAATCGGGCTTTAGAAAACACTATTCATGTGAAACAGCGATACAAACTGTTATAGACGAATGGAAACTGATAGTTAGTGAAGGGAGAATGGTGGGGGTAATTTTCATGGATCTGAAGCGAGCGTTTGAAACAGTAGATAGGGAAAGATTACTAGGAAAATTATATCAATATGGAATCAGAGGTAAAGTTCTTGAATGGTTTAATTCATATCTAACGAATAGAACTCAGAAGGTGAGATTTAATAATAAATGGTCAAAATTAATGGCAACGGAATATGGAGTTCCACAGGGATCTGTATTGGGACCTTTGTTATTTATACTTTACATAAATGATATAATCAAAGTCTGTCCAGAAGAGTGTAAGATAAAAATGTTTGCCGATGATACTTTAATATATGTAGAGGGAGAAAGTAGCGCAGAACTAGAAAGGAAAATGAATTCGATGTTTGTTATAGTAGAGAGAGAGAGAGAGAGAGAGAGAGAGAGAGAGAGAGAGAGAGAGAGAGAGAGAGAGAGAGAGAGAGAGAGAGAGAGAGAGAGAAAAGTGGATGAATATAAATAAGTTAAAAATGAATGCAGGGAAAACGAAATATATGATAATTAGAAGTGTAAGAAAAGAGCTAAGAGGTAATATTATGTTGACATGCTTAGATGGAACTGAGATAGAGCGTGTCGAAATGATGAAATACCTAGGTATAATGATTGACGATAGGCTTAGATTTAGAGATCACTGTGATTATATGCTAAAGAAAATAGGAAAAAAAACGAGTTTTCTTAATAGAATAGGTAGTTATATATCGGCTTATACCAGATGCACGATATATAAGACAATCATAGCTCCTCATTTTGAGTATTGTGCAACGTTACTAATTGACATGAGTGAAACGGAGCTAACCAGGCTGCAAAAAGCGCAAAATCGAGCTATGAGAGTCATACTGCAATGCAATAGATATACCAAAGTGGAGCATATGCTGCAAGCGCTGCAGTTTATGTCCATAAGACAGAGGCTATATTATAATGTGTGTACATTTATCTTTAAAGCGGTGAACAACATGTTACCGGAACAATTAAAAGACCGTCTAGAATTAGTGGGAAAGAACACTGATAGGCAAGCCAGACACATCGGCGATATAGCAATAGTGTTTCGTAGGACGAGAAATGCGCAAAAAAGTATTTTCTATGAAGGAGTAAAAATGTATAACGCACTGCCAGCCGAAATTAAAAGATGCGAAGAACTAAAAATGTTCAAACGTGTGCTAAAAGAGTACGTTCTGTTATATGTATAAATATGTAGTATGTAAAAATAGCTGAGAAAGCTAATAAAAGGTCATTCATTCATTCTCTCTCTCTTTCTCTCTCTCTCTCTCCCCTATCAAGGAAGAGAAGGAGAGAGAGAGAACTAACAAATACTATTTATTCCAATCTTCTATCATTTGCGGCGAATAAGCTGATTACTCTAGTTTCTCTCGAATTTGAAGACCGAACTCTTCGATCGTTTGCGAATTGATCAAACATCGACTTGGCCAATTTGTATGAATATTCGGACTCGAAGGTCGAGCGTTTTCTCTCCTTCAGTAGGTATTTCACACAATCATCCGAGCCATTCGCGTTTTGGTGGCGTGCCAACTCGGTCATCCGATACGATACGCGGTCACGCCTGTGAAAAAAGAGGCTCCGGATGGCTCGAGAAAGCGATCCTTTCGATTCTAGGCAGGGGCGTTATATCGCCGGATCGATATAAAACGCCGGATGGCACATAAAGGTATTCACGGGCGGCGTATACGTATAGGCGAAGAAGCTTGTTTGCGAGCTTCCTCTATCGACTCTTTCAACGTTGTTTTCTCCGTTCTTTTAATACAGTAAGGACGGCTTTGTCTCGAATTTTTCAAACAACGTCAAACGCGTATGTTGTAGTCGCCGATATTAATTATTCATGAGCGGCCAATATTTCGGCCTTTCATTTCCTTCCTTTTAAAGGAAATAAAATTTTAAATTTCGAATTTTTCAATTTATAACATTATTGTCAAATATATGTTTGAGAATTAAATAAAAAAGATAATTATTTATATAATTATTCTTACTCGGCTTTTTTCATGCAAATAAAAATGTCTTTTTATGCAAAATTAATTGCAAAATTTTAATACAAATTACTGAATAATTTAATATAAATTTTACAAAATAACATTGTACCAGTAATTTTTTTTAATTGTTGAAGTTAGATTGTTTTATTTTTGCATCTTCAAAAAATTTTTATACATACAATATGCATGTTTGTATTAAGTATAAATAGATATAAATAATTTTTTATAATTACACGTTATCAAAAATATAAGATTTATCGAATATAAGCTGTCCGATACCTTTCACGCTTTCTTCTTCTTCAGCGAATCGAACGCTTATCAGCTCATTATCTTCTTTCTGTGCTATTCGCTATATGTCAATTGAAACGAGTAGTTATCGACAATCCCCGATGAAAGTTAACAAGAAAGTGCAGACCCAGACAGAAATAGACAACCTGTTGGAATGATTAACGGTGTTTCCTTAACGGGTCGGTACTGCGCATGCATTTAATTAGCGTACAATTGAGACGACGTGACGATGCTGCTGACAAAGACAGAGAGAAGGGTGGGAGGGAGAAAGGGAGAGGGGGAGAAAGAAAAAGAGAGAGAGAGAGAGAGCCGATTGCTCTCGGCACGAGTCGCAAGGATCCGTCCACCGCGTCCCTCGTGCTTCCATCAAGATTGTTTAATTGCGTAATTCGCGTCGCGAATCAGCCCGTGATTACGACCTCGTAATTGCAACAGTTAGCCAAGCGACGCGACGTGCCATAGCGCAATAGTCAAAGTTGCCGACTGTCTGCCTGTCAACGCGCTGTAATGCGGCCTATTGCCTTCGCTTCCCCTGTAGCATATCTTTCTAATACTCGCGAGTTCTCATTTACAGTTGAAACATAGCCTTTCTGTCTTTCAACAGCTTATACTATGTATTTAATAAGTACTCAGTTGTCAGTAAACAATTTTGTGTTAAATTTAACACATTTCACATGTCCCAATTTATCCACTCTAATTTTTATGTTGATTTAACAGAAGGCAAATATGTAAATAAATAACACAAGTAATACGTGAAAAATTAACACAAAATTGTGACACATGGACGCTATCAAAGTTTATGTTAAATCAACATATTTATAATGTTAAATTGAATTTAAAAAAATGTTAGTCTTACATTAAACACGTTATTCTTTCTTCTCTTTTTCTTGCAAAGAACAGAAGACAGCGATATCTCTTTATAACATATAACATATGAAAATGTCGATTTAACAGATGGAAATAACTCTTGTAAAGGGGGAAGTAACACACGCACGCGTACAATTTAGATGTTCATTTTAACATATAAAATACGTTACCAGGAATTCGTGAATTTACATATAAATTGTGTTATTTTAACTTTTAAGAACGTCGAATATTAATTTAACACAGAAAAGTCAAAATAACACAAAATGATAATATGTTACATATATATACATCCGTGTATATTTTAAAAATTTAACATAAAAATTCCTACACAAATAGAAATCCACTAAAATACAAAATGTTTTGTACCGTGTACATACATTGCGTGGCACCATTTAATAAATCTATATTACGTATGTAGTATGTAGTATTAGTATTAGATGTATAGTACCTGTAGCTACTAAAATATTAATATTATTAAAAGTCATGTGCCTTTTTTTATAACTTGGATTTTGTCATGATTATTATGCATCTTTTTTGTTACACATTGTATAGATTACAGAATGTATCACCAAAAAATTATATTAAAAGAATTATTATATTTTGTAGGTATAATATCTTTCATCAAACATTGATTCATTTTAATTTGGCAAATTTCTTTTCGTATTTGTAGGTAGAGAATTACGCATGTCGGATTAATACGTATTAATTAATTAATACCGTGATTTATTGTTCCGCGTTAAAATGGGAACTCTTGTTTTCGGTCGCAACCGTTTAATTATTTCTCATTTCCGCCGAGTAAGTTTTATTCCGTTGATTTATTACCGGGGAGGAGTAATTAGCAGAGAATAATTAGAGACAATTTGTATACGCGGTTGACAATTTATCGCGGCTGGGAAGACGCGGCGCGAGGTATTTCAGTCGATAAGCTCGTTCCCGTGCAAATCGAGCGCTGCACCGCTGCAACTAAACTCGTTTCTGCCGTCACGAACATCTCTTTGCGCATCGTCTCGCTGAAACGTTCTGCATAATACGTTTTCCCACATTTTCTTCGCGCGCACCACTCTCTCTCTCTATCTACCGCATCTACCAGGGGGGTTTCAAGTAACGTAGAATGAACATCGCGGAATACAATCCGAAGTAAGTAGCAGCTTTTTCCCCCGACAAGAACTAATTTGCCCGAGCAAATCCGTTTTGCAAAAATAAAACTGCTGCAACGCGAGAAGTTTGTTGTAACGAAGAATGAGAAGTCTTGAGAGCGTCCTCCTGACTTTCGCAATTCACAAAAGCGTGATTTGTAGGAATGTGTAGCTCTCAAGTTTATAATTTTCATAATTTTGCATTTTAACTTATCGCTTACAATGCTGAAATTTTTTAAGGGGAATGGTAAATGCATAATATCTATCTGCAAATAAATAATCGGTGTTTCACTCTACGGTTAATTTTAAACGGAAATTCTCTTGCGAATAAAATTTTATCCGGAATCACGGAAGAATTTCGACGAAATTTTTACTACAGAGAGATTATAGTGGCAAAAAGCAGAAATGTTCCGGAAACAGAGAGATTGCATAGAGATTGAATTGAGATATCTGCGAGCGCATGTCCTCTTCACGTCTCTCCGCAACCTTAAAGAAGAACCGAAAAACCGATTTTTTGATTGGAAAAAAGTTAAGAGCTTTATCTAAACGCAAATTTTTTCCTCGTTAACGTGTAGAGATCCTCCTGGTCGGACACTCGAAACTTTCGCGTTAACTTGCGCGTTAAGCATTTAACGCGGTTAAAGTTCATTTTACGTGTTCTCGCACAGTCACGAAGATTTTCTCGGGGAAGTTTCTCTCTCGGCGAAACTTTAATCGAAACTCTTAATAACAACATCGTTGGCCTTATCGCCAGCGGTGATAACAGCGCGCGTCCGACCCCTTCTATAATCCCCTCCTCGCCTCTGCGTCCAGTAAATGCGGCTCCTTGCACTTGCACCAAAGCCGCGGTCTAATTTTCTCTCCGTCAGGGGGGGAGGGCGAAGTTGATTTACACCGTCACCGTCACGTCCCAGCTATTAATTAGCCGTATTAATTAATCGGACTACTGTTCCGCTATCGGAAGTCGGGCTTGCTTCGGCGCGATTACATCGGTAGATTATTATTTGGGACCCCGATTTCCCAACGCGCGCTCCGGATCCCGATTGGCGTCGTTAATATTGCGCTGACTTAATTCAACGGCGCAGCCGACCGCATTCATACTGCACATTAGCATAATTATGACGGATGTTACTGCGACCCCACCACGAGTCTCTCTCTCTCTCTCTCTCTCTCTCTCTCTCTCTCTCTCTCTCTCTCTCTCTCTCTCTCTCTCTCTCTCTCTCTCTCTCTCTCTCTTTCTCTCTGCCATTATCAACTGTTACATGCGTATTCGAACAGTTAATTTCGGTGGTCGACTTAGTAACGAGGCGTCGCATCATGACGTTGTTTCTCGAGTTGACTATTATTGTGTCCGAATACGATGGGAACGGATACAAATATTTGACGTCAGAAAATGCATCTGTCTTTTTCGTTTAATTTTTATAAATAAATATATGTACAGGTAGCTGAAAATAGCATTTTATACATACAATTTAAATTCTATAATCAATTTTGATGCTTTTTAAGAAGATCTTGATTTTGCTTATAAAGATATTAAAAAAAGTCAAATATTAATGAATTATTGTCATACTCAGGAAGAATAAAGAGGTAAAATTTTAGTCGTAGATAAATAAGGTGTTTGAAAAGACGAACAAAAGTTAAAAGAAAATAATGGTAGTTCTGGCTCCATACAAGTTCTTGATAAACGGTGAGTTTTATTTCAGTGAGATAGTTAGATAGATAGGTGGATAGATATAGATACACTACCGCTCAAAAGTATTTGCCACCATAAAGGAATTTGACTAGAGTTTATTAATGAAATTTTAATGAAAAGACCAATAATTTGATATCTTTATTACATAGGTAGTTACATGTTATTTAAACAATGTTAAACAATGATTTGGCAAGAAAATAACATTATTTTAAATTTTTGCCTCATTAATGTGGCTGTTACGTCTTTTTTTTTTTCATTACAGCCTTACACAGTAACTGATTTTTGGCTTCTAAATACACCAACGATGATGATCTCGGAAAATGTATTTATGTACTATTTGAGATTTTCCGTACACAAAATAATTACATAAAATTAGGAATTAAGGGATAAAACGTAACATTAGTTTTGTGTAAGCAGGTAACAATGAGTACATGCCATACAATAATCTCTACTTTAAATTAAGTTTACTGCAAAAAATTTGAACTTTTACCATTTTTTTCTGGGATGGCAGATACTTTTGAGCGATAGTGTAGATAGATAGAGAGAGAAAGCGTAAGTTATTGAAGTTGGTTTTCTCGTTGGCCGAGCCAGAGGAGCCCTTTGCTGTATCGATCAATCGGTACGTGTATCGCAGTTAAAAGAATTAAAGTCTCGTCGGCCGCGCGGAGCGTATATTTCGGAGTAAAGGAATTAATATCTCGAAGCACGCGCGCGTTTCGCCGAAAGAAATTAAGCTTCCCGCGATCTTAGCTTTTTGTATGCATTCTCTTCGTTTCCCTCTCTCTTTCTCTCGCTCTCTTTTTGTTCCCAGTTCTAATTCGCGAGATTCACGAGATTCACGAAGAATTCTGTAAAATCCACGCGCGTCTTTCACAGGCGCTGTAATTACTAGAACTAAAATTGAAACTAAGAGAACTAAAGTGCTTGCAAAGAAGAGGGGAGATGTTATAATGGAAAGATGAAATCAAATCGGGATCGAAACGATTAGCGCACCACGTTTGGTCGGATCGTCGCTAATGATCTCCGTACGTAGAACAAACCCACACTCTCTTTCTCTCGCGGGATGTTCTATTACCGCAACGTGATTCGCCACACCATCGCGTCTCAGTTTCTCGCTATTTGCGAAGACAGCGCGACAGAATCCGCTTGTGGGAACGTGACATTAGCAACGCGACATTAGCAATTCATAACTGACATAACTGCGGTTGGACGTTGCTGGTAAATTGGTTACATTTGTTCTCTCTGTATCGCCCTCCTTCTCTCTCTCTCTCTCTCTCTCTCTCTCTCTCTCTCTCTCTCTCTCTCTCTCAAACGGAATTAATTTAAAGCGACGGCCACTTCGCCTTTAATTACGTTTGCCTAAGAGTTATTAACCGTTGTGCGTTGACGTGTAGAGGGCGCTACCACTTACGACGATCATTCAGGCTAATGGTTTTCGACTGTTCGCGCAACAGAGTCGAGAGTTCACAATGAAAGTGGCAAATAAAAAATAAGAATATACTTATCTCGAAACATCGTAGACTATCGCATTTAAAATTGTAGACCATCGCATAATTCACTTCTATATGGATACTTATCTATATTATACTTGAAAAGAGTGCCCTTTCACTCAAATGGAGTGCGATTTTACTCCGATTTATAGAGCGCATTTTTACTCTTTTTTAGAGTGGCGAATTACTCAAAATGCACGCAGGCTCAATTTTCACTTTTTGTTACACTATTTCTCTCGTTTTGAGTAATATTTCATTCTTCGATTTTTACGAAGAGTACATAAAGCAATAAAAACATCTTTCCTTTTTCATGAATGAAAAAAGATAGCTAAGAATGTTTCTTTTGTAATACTTTTATTCGCGGGCGTTTATCGGTTAACTTTAACAAAGCTATATATTGTATAAAATGTTAAATAATTCATTCTGGCACATGTTAGAAGTTTGTGCGACATGGAAGACTCGTTGTCTTGTCTTTAGTCACGTCTCTCTGCTCGTTTAACTCGCGAGAGACGAATATGGTATGACCCAAGAAAAAGAAGACCGTATCTCTCTCCCCGGTATATAACGAAAGTTTTCTCGTTGCATTGTTATAACGTATACTCGCGTCGCCCACTACTATTTCGGTATTTCAGTTAAATGTCTTGACGCGATTCTAGGATAACGTGATGCATAAGCCAGCTCGATGATGGACGATAAATGCGCGTAGTTTTCGAGCGATTGTATAGCTTCATTTTATCGCTCCACGTTTCATAAGCTCGCGCGATGAGAACAAAAGATCGCGAATGGGTATCCTCAGTAATTCGTAAACACCTTTATCTACGTTTTATACGTTTTATACGTTTATTATCGCTTTGTATCGCCAATGGGACTTTATGTTCATACTGCGCTTGAATGAATGAAGGTATCTCGGGACATATAACAGCTTCTACTGGATCTTTGACAAATGTTTGAGATCTTTTACGGAAAAATTAGAAAGAGAAGTGTTGTAAATTTTTATCGCTCTTGGATGAATTTTAAAAATCTTTGCTGAATTTTTTAAATATATACATATACATAATTTTTTATGTTATATATACAGAAATTTCATATATATTTTTATGTAAATATATTTTATAATCTTTTAGGTTTTTTCTTTTGTAATAAATTATAATTTGTAATAATGTTGTATGCACTCACAGGTTTTTTATGACAACTGAATTTTATGCAAAATGTATGGTATGGCTGGAGATTTCTCGCGAAATTTCGGTATCAAGTATCAAGATACCGCGGATTTTTCTCTGCGATACAAGCAACGATTCGCTATACTATTAATTTTTCCGGCGACAGTAACCCTCCCTCCTCGAATCGGCGATCGCTTTACGGTCCTAACCCATATCTGGGAAAGTAGTTTCTCGATGCGGGTCGAAATCGAATCGGAGCGAAGCGAAACGAAACGAAATGAAGGCGGAGATTCCGCGGCGGTGGCGGCGGCAGCAATTCCCGATGGAGTTGCCCGGAAAACTCGGCACGCGAACGCGAAAAAATTTTGTTACGCTTTTCTTTATATACCATGACGATATCTTTGGAGACCGTAAAAAATAAGGATGAAGATATCAAGGATAAAAAAATGTTGAGCACTTTTTACAAAAAATACATATTTAAAAGGACATTGCGTCCAAGTTGATTAAAAATAAATGCAAGTTTATTTTTACTAATGTAGATTAACTTTAATTTTGGTTTAACTTGCTTTTTATCTTTTTTTAGTTTTAAAAATTAGTTAAAAGTTAATCCGCGATTGATAAAATTAAGTTTTAGACAAATATTACTATTTGAATAGTTTTATAAAGGGCTGCACCATCAAATATTATTTTATCTTTCAAAAAAATGGGCAGTTTTTTTTCCCCAAAAAAATAGAAAACTGAGATATTAGATTGTAATCGATTTATATATTTTTATTAAGAAGCTACTGTTTTGTTCTTAATTCATTAAAAATGAGAACGCGAAAAATGTACTCCAATTAATTTTATCCACTAATTTTATCTAATTACACTAATATAGGGAACCGTGCTTCCAAGTTTTTAATTTGATAAATATTTTGTGATAAATGTGTATATTTCAAACAAGAACAAGAAAAAGAGAGTAATACATTAAATAAATTACACTGATATACATATAATAGACAATTTCAATTGTTTCGTATAACCAACCAATCTTGCTTTAATAAAATAACGTTCGCCATGTTGCGTTTCTACCTTTGCGAAATATTTGCGAGATATGCAATGTATATAAAGAAATCATGAGCCTCGCGAATCTGTATGCAACTCTTGTCTCGCATACCCGCAAGTATTGCGGTTGACATAAAGCGAGGTGCACCGTGCGCGGATAAAGACGGGCTCGCCGCCGAGATCTTGAATATATTTCTGCGCTTCTTTCAGGCACCAGCCTGTTCGCGGTGGCCGCTCATGAATTCGGCCATTCCCTGGGATTGGCGCACAGCTCAGTCCAAGGTGCCCTCATGTATCCCTGGTACCAGGGACTGAGCCCCAACTACGAGCTGCCGGAGGACGACCGCCACGGGATTCAGCAGATGTACGGTAAGTTGTTTTCCTTCGCCGCGTTAATACTTGCTATAATGCTCGTTTAAGTATTATAAATTGGTATTAAATTTGAGTCGCGTAAATTGTGGAGATCCGAGAACAAGAGAAAAAACCCTGATGGGATTAAGTTAAAATAACACTTTAAAAAGTAAAATTGAATGCGAAGGAAAGAAAATTACGATAAACTGTATCGCATTAATATTGCCAAATTATTATTGCTAATACTGTTAATTATGAATTTAAAAAACGAAAACAGAAAAGCCAAAGTTATTAAAAGTGAATATAATCATAATTAATTATAATGAACTGTAATACTGAAGAAAAAATTTCATTATAAGCTTTGAGAAAGATTCAAATATTAATGTTACATTAATTTTACTAGCTGTTAGTCTTTGCGAAGCAAAAACAAACGGAAACAGGAGCGGGAGTTATCCCCGTCGTGCCGCACGATTAGTATTCGTCCGCGGCTTCGCAGCCTCATTCTCGAGAATGTCTTCGTATTCACGCGGTGTGAATCGAACGAGCGGGATGTGCGAGCGGTTCATCTCGATCGTAAAACTTTCGGCGAGCGGCGATATAGTACCAGGCGAGATTTATAGCGCGCGTTATCGGCGTGGGATCGCGGCGTAGCGCGAGAGGCGGGCGAGCGCCGCTCGTGCAGTGTTTCAATTTCGGAATTTTAAGCACGCTGTGTGGGCGGGATAACCTCGGGCATTAAGGAGGCTCTTACCCGGCTGCTCTAATCAATGTAGCAACTGAAAAATTATCATTAATAATTGGTTATAAAATTATCGGAAAATTAAATAAAAAAAATGAATAATAATTTTTACATAGTGTAATAGTAAGTTATATGTTCTATTAGTGTAAATATTAAAATTTATACAATAAAGTCAGTTGACTACGTCAGTGCTAAAGAGCAAAATAATAACATGCGCGTGTTACAACGTCGTCTGCAGCAGTCTGCAGCTAAGTGAGGTGTAGCCGTGTAGCTTTGTAGCGATTGATGCGATGAAGAGATGGAGCTAAAAGAAAGATATAACGTGAGAATGCTGAGAGGGAAAATGAAAGGAAAATTCTCGAAAATAAAGGTTGTCAATGCGCGAGAGAATAATTATGCCGCTACCATACAGCGCAGAGAAAAGACATGTGCAAGTGGGGTTAGAAAGAATAATTAACATTGTTTACTTTTTGATTTTCAAGATTTGATTGGCAAATAATTGAAACTTATTGTTTATATAGGTACAAAACAATTCTCCGGAATGTTTGCATGCAGAGGATTAATACAACATTTGTAATACAACATTTGAAACTTCGCGCGATTTTGACACTCGGAAGATCATTCGCCTAACCTGTCGTACGTCATATTATATTAAAACTACAATATCTTTTATAACTCATCGTCAACACCAAGTTTTCTTCTTATTATTAGAAAGATTATTATTTTAACGACAATTCCTTAGTTTTTTGTTTACCTGGCTCGCAAACTTGCCAAGAAAATACATCACTTCCGGTAAAAATTTTAGTGTTTACCATATGCCCTGTGTTAAAAATGCGAATTTCAATACTGATATTTTTAAAATTTTTATCGTCAACCTATGCTAAAGTTTTGGGCATCGGTTTGTTGTGGTTTACTTTACAACATAATTTAATTTCATAAAGATCTGTCGTTTTATGATCGAGGTAAGAGCCTCCTTAAGGCGATACCGTTGCAGTCGGCTCGGGCTCGTAATGCGCGACATAACGCTTGGCGTGTCGGCCGGCAATCGAGTATATTAGAAAAGTTGTTTGTTTTTTATGTCCCGGTAAGCCTGGTGAGAGTATAAAGGCACGTACAGAGTAATTTGGCGAAGGTAGGACCTGTAATGGACGATATAAATTTCCCGGTCAAGTTTCTCCAGCCTCCGGTTTTAATATTTTGTCAAAGAAAAATATTAGGCATTTTTTTTCTAAAATTGAATAAATTTTAAAGACGCACTTATATATATATATAATTGAACAATATTCATTTGAAGGGTACAGGGAAAGAACGATCAAAGTCTTTTTGTCTTTATCTGATCACCGTATCTTGTGACATTTTCAAAAAACTTTGATAATTCTTATCTGTCTCGAGCAAGTACAATTATATTCATTGGAATAAGGTCGAAAGATATCGTGCTGAGAAAGAACGATCATAGTCCACGTGCTTGTGGGGAAGATGCCTTTATTTAATTATTGCAAATTATACGCATATTTCGAGAAGAATAAAATAAAATTAAGTAAAAAATATATTAAATTATATTTTTTAAGCAGGAATTTTTAGTTCTAAAGTGAATGCGCATATATATATATATATATATATATATATATATATGCGCATTCACTTTAGAACTAAAAAAAAATATATATATATATATATATATATATATATATATATATAGTCAACGACAATCTTGGCAACTTCGCCTATGCTAAAGTTAAGCGCGAAATATGTTCGATGCTGAGCTATATCGCGTTACGTACGTTCCCATTGTTGGAATTACCCCGCGTGATTTTGTCGCGCGCAAAACGGAATCACAACTTGAGCACGTCGAAATTGCTTTAATCGCGCAGTCATGGGAAACAGCTTAGTTATATTCACCCAGCCAAACAGCACGCGAAAATCTACCGTCCGTTATACGGGGTGTCGAGAATGTCGGAGTGATATACATTGTTACCTAAATACGCGTTGAAACTGTAAATAGAATTATTCCTTTTAAAATTATCTTTTTTTTTTATCAATCTTTATTAGAGCGAGAACCGTACTCCGAACTTGCTGTGAAATATATGCGACATGCTGCAAAGTGAAATGAAAACAGGAGGGTAGGTCGAGGTTGAGACACCCTGGCTCTTTAATCGAGATTATACCGGGCATCGGTGCGCCAGCTACATCGAAAATTTGAATTTCGAGCAAGGATCTATATCTCGCAGTACAGTTTCGCAGTAGATAGGGCACTTTATAGTCCGGCGACGGGGTAAAGTTGACCTTTCAGTAGCAAACTCGTTCGATGATAGTCAGCCGCCACGCCGCATAGCGAAACGCAGTTGCGCCCGCCGAATACTTGGTTGTCATAGCATCCCTACGGCGTTTAATGCACACCTGTGAGGCCTGTGAAAATGCTGAAAAATGTAGGGACGCACAGAAAGCGCGTAAACGAAAAGTAAACGCGCGAGAGCCCATTGTTCGAGTATTTTTCTTTGCTTCACAGAATAAACAACAACCGAGAAATTCTCTTCGCGAGTTTCTAGGATCTTATTTTAAATGTCAATCTTATTTTACCTCCAATCTTATATATATATATATATATATATATATATATATATATATATATATATATACTAGCTGGTTACCTGGGCTTCGCCCCGGAGGACATGTGTAATAATACACGCAAATAATCTCTCTCTCTCTCTCTCTCTCTCTCTCTTTCTCTCTCCCTCTCTCTCTCCCTCTCATAAAAAATTGGATTATTTTACACACATATTTTATCAAAATTTTGGCGTCATTCTTTTTTGTGTAAATTATTTCTTGGAAATTTTTCTTTTCATTAATCCAAATTTTTAATGATAATCTTATTTATATAAAAATCGAATAAGTTGTTTCTCTCGTTTTAACTGCAGGTTATTGCAAGAAAACCCCAATAACTTTTCTATCACTCGCGACAGTCACAAAAGCCACGAATTGAAGTGACTCTGTTCACATATAATATGTGAAATAAACAACTTATTCTACATAAAAAAATAAATTGTTATCGAAAAATAATACACATCGTGGCAATTAAACCCATCCTCTAAAAATTAATAAACTTTTTGAAAGATCAGTAACGAAAAACTAATACAGTTTATAACACTTTCCGAGAAATTCTACCTCTGTTTTATATACAATTCTTTAAGATTTAATCAATTATTTCCCGAAAAATTCATAAAATTTCTGATAACAATTTCCAAAAAGATCAGTAACGAAAAGTTATACACTTTATATCACAAAATTCAATTCTTTGAAATTCGGGCAATTAATTCCCAAAAAATTGGAAAAAATTTTGGTACCATTTTCCAAAAAAATCAGAAACAAAAAATTATACATTTTATATCACTCCCCGGAAAATTCTATCCCTGTTTCATATATAATTCTTTGAGATTCGGTCAATTATTTCGCGTAAGAATTAGAAAAATTAGAAAAACCGGTTTCCAGAAGATCGGTAACGAAAAATTATACACTTTGTAGCACTCTCCGGAAAATTCTACCCCTATTTTATATTGTTATAATACAAATTCGGTCCAATAGTTTTTAAGTTAAAAACATTCAAACATACACCACTTGTAAGAATTAAAAAAATTAAAAAAATGGGTTTCCAGAAAATAGATAATGAAAAACTATACACTCTATAGCACTCGCCGGAAAATTCTACCCCTATTTTATATGGTTCTAATATAAATTCGGTCCAATAGTTTTTAAGTTAATAACGTTTTTTTTTTATTTTTCTAATTCTTACGGGTGGTATATGTTTGAACGTTTTTAACTTAAAAATTATTGGACCGAATTTGTATTAAAAACATATAAAATAGGGGTAGAATTTTCCGGGGAGTGCTATAGGGTGTATAGTTTTTTGTTATCTGTTTTCTGGACACCGATTTTTTTAATTCTTTTACCCGTAAGGATTAGAAAAATTAAAAACATCGGTTTCCAGAAAATCGGTTACAAAAGAATACATACCCTATAGCACATTCCAGAAAATTCTACCCCTATTTAATGTACTTGTTGTAAAAATTCGGTCCAATAGTTTTTAAGTTATTAACGTTCAAACATACACCACCCGTATGGATTTTATATAAGTATAGATATATGTATATATATATATATATATATATATATATATATATATATACTTTTAAAGTTTTATTAATATTACAAAAATATTATTGAGTAAATTAATATTCGAATAAATAAAAATTCCTGATCTGTCTGCCAATATATCAAAGCAGAAACGTAAAAATTTTCCTCTTCGGTGTACATTCTAACTTTTAGCGGTGCTGCGAGCTTAAAGCTGCCGGATGATAAAAATGTTATATATTATATCGTTGGAATAAAATTGCTAGAAGGACAACACGAACGAGCTTCCGGCCTGTTGCGACGTTTGAAATAGAGAATAGCTTCGATCCGCTGGTTTTTACGTGGCTGACTTTATGACGCAATGTTGTAAAACAAGGAATGCAGATATGTTGTACGTGCGGTAAAAATATACATTTCCTTGGCACTCGTTTTGTTCCGCATTTCCTGGTTTTTGACGTTTGAAATAAATATTGCAAGAAGTTTTATATGATTTTCTAAATCTTATCTTTTACCTTTGAGCTCGCGTTATTACTTATATTACTCGCAACATTGTATTTTTCAAATTCTTTCTGAATTTCCGAGTGCAATTTAAAGCACCAATCCCGCTTGTCTATTTTTATAATAGTCACGTGAATATCACGTTAAAAACCCGCAATAAATGATAGCAACTACGATAATGGTCATTGCGTCTTAATAAATTCTCTAAAAATTATATTTTTACTCATTTACTTAATTACACAGTATTAAAAATTCGATTGGTCCGTCTATTTGAAAACAATAAAAACACAAAGATCGCCGATATATCGTCCTATACGTACCTATCTCCGAGCTACACGCGAGACTGCATCTTGCACGATGATGCACTGTCGCTTTCGTTACGGGCCGTCCGCTCTTTTCGGTTACACGGAGACCGGGGGTGAAATGAAACGTGAATAAAATATAAAGAATGACCGGGTTTCGCGCGCTATTCATCTCCCGTCATCCCGCGGGGTACAGGAGAATGTACCATCGGGATGGTGATTTAGTGTACTGCGGCAGAGCTTTGCCGGGGTGGTGGTTCTCCGGAGGATGGCGAATATGTATTTTGATTTTCCCGCCCCTCTACTCCTGCCTGTACCTCCTCTACCTGTTATTTGTTATTCTCGTTTTCTATCTGTCTATCAGCGTTATCCTTTCCGCCTTGATCTTTCCGCGCGCGCTCGGTTGTTTCGTGCTGCGTTGCATCTGGGAAATTCCGTGCAAGAGGCGAGCCAACGTAGCGGAAAGGTGATTTTTACTTACGAAAAACGTTTATTTAGTATCACAAAACACGAAGGTTCCTTATATTCGATCCTTCAGAATAATAGCTTTTTATCGTAGATGACAATATTGTGGAAAATTACTACATTTATTTACGTATCAAGTTATAATTTGCTACTATAATTATCGCGATGATATATTACTTTAATTTAAAAAGTGTACAGTCTAACTTAAGTCTAATTTAATCTTAATTTGAAATAATATTTAATGATCTAATTTTTACCATATCGGTATATTACTTTTCGATTAAGTATATAGGTTTGCCCGAAAATAAATTCACATAACGATTAAAAAACGACTCGAGCGCTTTCATCCTTTGTACAGACGTCTCGCTAGCGCATCGTTCTTCGTTTTTCACCCGCGACCTCCCATTTCTATTAGATTACTCCGTTTCGTCCCGTACATTCTCCCCGGTTGCTGTCGGTGGTAAACGTATTACATGCGCCGCGTAGCACGGGGAGGAGAGAGCGCGAATGCGAACGAGGGCTCGCATTTGTCTTCTCTGAAAGGATCGGCCATTGACGGATGCATTTGCTTTTGCGCTGCGGCGCGCTTCTCTGCTCGTCGCATTGTCGAATGCAAACAGCGCGACAGTGGGAATCAGCTTAGTCTCGTTCGCCATAATGGAAAAAGGGATCTTACTCGCGGCGTAATTGCGGTGCTTTTGCTACCGTTTGGATGTTCCGTTTCGTTATTCGTTTCACGATTAAATAAATCGAGAATAAGTCCGAGAATCAGATGCAAAATAGAAATTTCAATTAGACTAGTCATATTATTTAATATTTAATAATTATATTGTTATTTTTAACATTTAACAAAGAGGTCAAAGTGGCTGATAGAACTATCTGTAAATTGAAAAAAAAAATGATTATCGAAGTTTCAAAGTTTCTTATGAAGTTTTAAAGTTTTTAACGTCAAAAAAGAGAAAATTCTACTTTAATCGTAAGTAATTAACATCGTGTTTTAAAAGAAATTGCAAAACATTTTATTATTTGTAAGGGTTTTTTTTCAATTTCACGTAATCTAGAAAAACTTACAAAAATGATAGATTTAAAAAATATTTTGTTATTAAATTTACAAACGTACAAATGATATCTATCTAAACGTAACGAAAGGCGGAGGTCGCACTCCTCTTTCGCGTTTTCAGTGCATTCTTGAGTTTTTGGACGGTCACGGTAAGCTGGCGAACTTGTGCCTGTAGATGCTTTATCTTATCGTTGTCCTCCTTCAGCTCCTCCATCGCTACCTCTCAGACGATCTTCGCCTCTGCCGGCACTTTCGAGATCTCGTCCCAGTTAACGCTCTTGGCGCACATACTTGATCGGCTGTTCCTTCATCTCCTCCTTCGGCAACATGTGAACACGACGTCCCCTTGAAAAAGAGAGCAGCGCGCTTGTCATACGATATCGCCGATATCGGGAAATCTCGAAGCTAAATTATTACGATACGATCGGCACCAGAGATCAATCATCAGATTGCTTATTTAATTTCAGGAGAGATTAAACGCGAATTACGATTCCGTACATTTTTTCGCGCGTTTTTCCGGTTAAGCCCTATATATAATTAAAATACCATCAGGATTCAGGAGATGTGTATTTTAATAAAAGTTCCAGAGGGAACTATTTGTTTAAATTGTCGATCGATTGTCACTTTATTTTGGACGAATAATTACGAATAATTACAAAGATCAATTATTTTCTTACCTCGTGATGGTCGGTCTTCTGATCGACGACGGTAACGAACGTAATATCGGCGAGGATGGTCGTTCGGTTTCTGGTTCTCTCTGCGCCACTCTGCGGTGATGATCGATCCACTTCTGCGGCTTTCGCGATCGAGTCGGTGCAGGAAGTTGGCGCCAATTCCAAAGTCGGAACGGCATTGTCCATCAGAATGAAGCCTGCGGAGCAAGCTTGCGAGAAATGACGCGAGCACAGTGACAATTGTGGGGGCACGTCCTTGTTAGTCTCGTTGATCGCATCCAACCACTTCTTCCAGCGATTCTTGTTCTCGGGAAATCTGAGGATCGGAGAGTGACGGCGTAAAAATTGTTTCGTGTTTTTATTTTTTTCTTTTTAGGTCTTTTTTAAAGCTTCTTTAGATTTTTATATGCGCGACATTGTGATCTATAACGACTCTGTGCGCAGATTTATGAACGAAGGGCGACCAACAATTATTTGGATTACATTTGAACGTGTATAATGTTTAAAATTATAGAGAATAGAAGCAACTTTATATATAATACTAATAATTTTGAAAGTTTACAAAATCCGCAATAAATTCTTTACAATGATTTAATAAGAATGCTTATCGGTGCATTAAAATTTAAATCGATTATCAATTTAAGTATTTGGATTTACTGTTCTAACTAGGAAGTGTGTTTTAAAAACCGACAAGAAATCGGCGCGCAGTTTACTGAGCTTGGAAAAAATTGTACGAAATTCACACAATATTATTATTAGGCTACCAAAAGATCCAGTACAAACCGTAAAATGACGATTTTTTTCTAATTGATTGTATAACGGACGTGTTAAATTTATTATTATTGTTCACAATAATTAATTAAATTATTAAAGTACATTTTTATTTTAAAAAAGGGGAAAAAATGAGTTTTAGGGACGATTCAACAATAAATTTTTTGATTGAGCAGATTCGATATGTTTGAAGGTGACTTCGATTAAACTGTGATTTATTTAATCAGTAATTAATAATTAATTCAACCATCGTTTGCTGCAAAACTTTCATAATTTGTTACTTCTAATTGAATTTTCTTTTCTATACATTAAACGGAAAAAAGCGTTGTAATTATATTCAAGAAAATAATATACTAATTCAAATAATTTCTATAAATTGACCGTGACTGGCAATATATAACGTCTTACCAATATGAACATTGAAAAACTGTGAGCCAACTTGGTTTGTCAGATTCACACAGCACTTTTTCGGATCAATCATCGAGGCATTATTAATTTCGACCATGGGTTTTGGTCAGTTGATGTAATTTCTAAATTAAGTAGTTTTAAATTTTTATTGCGAAAATTATTAGCCCAGCCCCAGTGGTCGAATTGGCACGACACCAGCACGGTATACGGGAGGTTCCAGGTTCAAACCCGGGCTGGGATAATATTTTTCGCAATAAAAATTTAAAACTATTTAATTTAGAAATTACATTAACTGACCAAAACCTATGGTCGAAATTAATAATGCCTCGATGATTGATCCGAAAAAGTGCTGTGTGAGTCTGACAAACCAAGTTGGCTCACAGTTTTTTAATGTTCATATCGGAAAGACGTTATATATTGCCAGTCACGGTCGATTTAAAGAAATGACTTGAATTGTTATTCTATACTGGCGAAAGAAATTTATTATTCTGTTTAATATATAGATACTGTTCTCAATGAATTAATTGCTGATTAAGTTAATCGGAGTTTGGTCGAAATCGACCTAACACTTTACAGCTCGAAACATTTTGTTTATTAGACCAAAAAGATATGGCAACCGTACCGTAGGGGATCACCACTTTTAGTTCTGGCAAAATTCTGCGAGGGAGAAGGATATACATTCACTGTCACTTTCTTTTTCTTTCCGTCTCTTTCTTTGTCTCTTTCCTATCTCTTTCTCTTTTTGTTTCTCTTGCTTTTGCCAAGAAATGGCGAACCAATCAAAAGCTACCGTATGGTCAGACTTTAGTAAGAATTTAAAGTCACTAGATAATCTAGTGACTTTATTTATTTATTTTTATTTGAGAAAAATACAGGCCTTGGCAGAGCCATCTGGCCGATCTAGTGACTTTAATGAGAATTGTTATTGCTGCGTCATCTCTGATAATTCCATGCACAACTTTTTCTCTTTTTTTTTCTCTTTCTGATGTTTGTCTCTCTGCTATTTTTAATTTATATCGAATCGTAAGATTACAAAGACAAAATCGGATATTACTATACAAAATTTCATACATCATTATTGATCTGTGTCTAAATACAAGGTAGCTTCTCAGATTACCTATATCTATCGAGGTACGTTACTACGCATGCGCGCACCGAGATGCGCGTATACATTTTATTATACATCCACACATATTGTACATACATTATACGCACACGCATGCGCCGTACTTGAGTCTTACATGTCAGACGGTATCTTCTGCGCGTCTTCGGAATGTTGCCTGCAGAGAAAGCAACTCATCGAGGCCATCTCGAGGTTCGTATGATGCACGCAACGTCGCTTCCACGATTGATGGTACGATCCAAGTTATGAACGCGGATCAACGCGGACTGACGACCGCACTAAAGCGAGAGATCCTCGATGCGCGTCGTCTTCGTCTCACACTGACACGCTTATTGGTTGCGCTCGCCGCTGCTCCGACCGACATGTCAGAACACTGATGCACCGCGGTGATGAAAATTGGCGCGATATTCGAATGAGCAATTCTCGAACTTAAGAATAAAAAGAAAGAGAGAGAGAGAAAGAAAGAACAGAAGAAAAAATGATGATTTTGGTTTCAATATCATAAAAAAAACACTTAAAGAGATATAATAAATAAACAAATTTATTTATAAATTAACTTTAATTAAATTAAAATTGTAAATTTTTGATTGTAAATCTTGACATTTTATTTTTTTCAAGAATTTTTATAAAAATTATAGAAAAAATTGTTTAATTTTTAAATTGTATCTATAATATGAATTACATTAGATATCCCAATAATATCAGGAAAATCATAAAATCACTATAATATGTCGCAAAATTCAGTTGCTTTCATTTTCGGGTATGAATAATAACAGAAGAAAAGCGATTTTATTTTATTCGCTCTTCGGAAGCGAATGCAATATCTTTTGAAACCCCACTTGCAAAAGCGACCTGGCCTCTCGAAGAATTTTTTCAACCATAAAACGCGCAATGATTCTACACATATACAAAAATTGGTCGGTGTAACTTTTGTGAGGGGGTAATAAAATACACGATACGTGCGTCACGCGAAATATTTACGACGGCCGATGCTCCGATGCTTGCGCGCGTGAATCCAAAAAGATATGCCCGGGATACGGGAACACTACGAGCAACGCGCGAAAGGAATCCCAAAATAGATCGCGTGCATCCCTATCCTACGTTTTATTTTTGACTATACAACTCGTTCGCGCTTCGCTTCCCCATTTCCTATTGTTTACGGCATCAATATTTGTGCGCAGCGCAGCAAAAATTACGTGGTGACCCGTGCGGAGAGAAATAAACGTGAAAAAAAAGGAAATGCTGTTGCGGAATCAACAACAGCATTTTGCATTACAATCGTCGCGCGAAGAATCGCGATTCGCTTGACTTCTCTCGAATTATAAACGAAAAGTGTTTTCTACTTTTGGCAAAGAAGAGCTAGGCCGGAACTACAGGCGGACTTTACAACTTAAGAGATGAGTTACTAAGATGACAAGAAAGTTTCTGCACATTGTAGTAACTTCTAATCGGACGTGCCCAGTTTTCCTCGACTCTGTAGTTTTGAAATTGCTTGCCCTCATAACCGATTATATCTATATATTTTAAAGGTAAAGAATAATATCTCCGATTTTTGGAATTATAGAGTTAATACTTTTTTCAATAGATCAAGAGTTTAACTTATACATATAATAGTGAAGGATCTTATGTCCATTATTACTAGTTCCTAAGATACACTGTTTAGAAAAAGTATTAGAAATTTTCATAGAAATAATAAACTTTAAATCATGTTTTCTCTAAATTTCTAATAATGGAGATACAATTCTTTACCTCTAATCTAAACTACAGATATAATCATTTTTCGCGGCGGAATTATTATTTTGCACGTTTTTCGTTTATTGAATTAATTTGTTCGAGGATGTCAGTTTCACGTTAATCGAAGCACCGAGGAAACTTTAACTTTATGTGGACGATAGTACCTGCAAAATTCAATAAGAGAACTAATTATACATGAATTCGTTCAGCCTTTATGAGTCCACATTACATAGAAAGTCTTGCAATCGTCGTAAATATTAAATGGTATAAATACAAATATTGTCCGTGTTTCGTTTTCTTTCTCCGTGTGCGACCTGTGTTCCATCACTCATGCATTGTAGTACCCGCGAACAGTACAGTTGAAACCCCCCCGAGGTACTAACAACCGCACCCGCGATCGCCAGTCCAGGAGATCCATTTTCGTCACGTGTCAATTTTTCGCGAAGTTACAGCAGCATCCGCAAAATTACGCGCGCGTGTTCGTTTTATGAATGAAGGCGTCACGGGTGAGAGTAGGGAGAGAATGGGATAGGTCGTGCCTACTATGCGCGTATAGTAGCTTTTAGTAGCGCGTATACTCAGCTGACTCGCTCGCTTGAACGAGTCTCGCTATCGCTTCGTGCGACGGTAGTGTCTCACTATAAGTCTGTTCTATAGCTGAACTTTTTACACAGATCATCTTTTCTCTTTTTCTCTTCAATTAACGTGAAAAGACAAAGAGGAAAGACAAACCGTGCAAGAAGTTTAGCTAAAAAAATTACGTTCCCCGATATTTCCAATCGGATAAATTCGCCGCGAGTTGCGATGAATTGCGTACTTACAAATGCCGCAAGTTTCGCACATTCGATGGATCTGGAATCGATTTTGTTTGCGAGATATGGTTGATTTATTTTAAAAAGATTATTACATGATTTATTTTATTTATTCTAGAAAGCACTATATATCTCGTAAGAAAATGGAACGGTCGTTTATTTTAAAGTTGAAATTATTATATAATAATAAACGACGTGATATATGGAAATTACGATATCTTTTGCATATCTTTTACATATATTTTATATATGTATTTTACATATCTTTTATATTTCAGTAGCGAAGAATAGAAGCAGCTGGCACAGACAGCATACAGAGGGTGAAATTTTGAAGTTTGCGTTCGATAAACTTGGAATCGTGCAGCTCTGGCAGACAGTTCGCGAGATATAGTCGAATTGTATAGTCGATATGAAACGTTCTTATAAAATTGAGGACAAAATAACCATGTCATTTTAAAATCGTAATCGTTTCCTGTGTACTGCCGTCCCTACGTCTCGCGTTCTTTATGATATACAAATGGAGCTTTGTTCGCCGTGTACAAGAATATCAAAATAGTTTAAAACAAGATTGGTTGAAAATAGAAGAATCTTACTTTATTAGAATAATCGAAGTAATTACTTCCATCAATTTTTTTCCTGAAACTAATCAGAGGAAAAGGCAAGAAAATAAGAGTATTAGTCACATTATTACAATTGTGTTCTTAGTTCGGTATTCATATTCGGATCTTATATTTAAGATCGTCTTAAGTACAATCTTAAGATGTTATGAACCATGCAATCACATGAGCCAAAGCACATTGGGGGGGGGGGGGTAGCATCTTAAGATTGTACTTAAGACGATCTTAAATGATAAGAGCCGACTATGAGTACCGGTCTTAGAATTATGTAAAAGTGTATTCTATTATAAATGACAGAAATGGTAAAAGATCTAGAAGTATATTCTTAAAGTTATACATACTGGATTCTTTGTTTATTATCCAAAATTTAAATTCCGTACATGTATAGAATATTTATTATATAATTGTACAAATTTATGCATACTCATAAATCCGTCGGTTGTAACATTTGTCCAAAGAATTTCTCGACGATATATTTTCTTGAGTGAAGTCTCGCAGAACCGCATTTCCACGGGAACCTGCATCCACTCTTGCCGCTTGCATTCCCGGTGAAACTCGCGCCCGAATTTTTCTCTTCGTTTGTCGTGGCGTCGCCGGCATTGTTTCATCCATTCTCTCTCTTCCTCTGAAAACCAACGAGCGGATGTTTCCGACAGATCGGCCGTTCTCGTCCCACCGCGCCGCGGCACCGTCGCCTTCTAGGGATGAAAGCGAGCAGAGTCTTTCTCCATTACCCTCAAGCTTCATTCTTTTTCGTCGGATTACACCGGAAACGCGAGCCGCCTGCTTCTCCCGAAAAGCACATCCGCTTGTTTTTTTTTCCGTTTTCCTCCTCTCGTGCGTGAAGAAAAATGCATTTGCAAACGCGAATCGGTGCAAACGGACCGTAATTTTCTGTCTTTGTATCATCTATGACATCCGCTTCGTTGATTACACGCTATCGTATCGAAACTGTACGTGTCTTCGCAATTTTTGCGAGAAATCGTGCGAAAAAAGGAAGGGAAAACTGTTACCGAGAGGAAATTGTTTGCTCTTCGACGCTGTGATTTTACCGAATTGAATTTTGCTCGCAGTTGCGCTCAATTACGGTTTTATCATAAATTGATAACGTACGTACGTTTTTGCGAGTAATTTAACAATAATGAGAATTGCTTTTGCAATCTTAAGGTAGTCGTCTGTCAGGGCATGTATTAGATAAAGTTTTCGATTTCGGATTTTATATCAAATTATATGATCAGCTTTGCAGTCGATTTTTTCTGTGGCTCCTTACCGACTATTTACTCTAGAAAATCGATCTCGAAAATCACAAATTTTGCATTACTTCATACAGACGGCCAGAAAAAGAAGGCTCTATCACGGTTTCAATCACATATTTTCGCATTTTTCGATTAGATGAAGTGAGAAAAAACATTGCTTTTTGTACATTAGATTTCGAAGAATCCGATGCAACCATAAAATATATAGTTTACCGGAGATTTTGCTGCTAATTTTTTAGTTTATTTTAGTGAAAATGCGGTAATCGAGCAGACATTTTTTGGTCGAGGTGAGGTTGGGAAGACTTGGCAACGCCGCTGGCTAATCACCGTAGTTGCAGGTTATGGGGCTCGTCTTTCTTAGCCGAATTGGATAGTGATTGACACCCCTGTCATGCGTTTTGAAACCCTTTCTCACTAATTGTCAAAATTCAATCGAAATGATCAGCTGATCAAAACGGAGTCAAATGAAAAAAATCACATAATTTGGAAAAAGTAACATACTTTGTCACGTATGAAATTTTACATCATAATTCATAAAGTTATTTTTCCCTTAGCAAAAATTGCTTGAAATATATAATATTTCTGAACGTAAAAACCTACAAACAGTCACATGACTAGCACGTAGCGAGATGCCTACTTTAATGAAAAATATTTATAAACGTTTTAACTGTCATATATAGAATCTCGTTTCCCTCTTGTTTTAATTCTTTCCATCTATTTTATTGTTATTATACTTTTATATCGGGGAAAGCTCGACACCGGGGTAAACTTGACATTAGGCTTTTTGTCATTAAATCTATCGTAGAAACATGCCTTTCCTACTGTAAATGCGTCTTTATGTGCCAGTATTATCAACGGAAGTTGTTGACATTCTGAGATATGGTGTAATTTTTAACGCGATATAAGCGTTTTTGACGGAAAAAGTAATTTTTCTGATCTCTCAAAAATTTCTACTCTTTCATCGAGCACTCTTTTATTGCGAATTTACCAGTAAGTGATTTTGATGGGAAATTCGATGCTTTATATGAATCCGATAATAGTTTTTGTATATTTTTAAAATTTTTATATTTTTGGAGTGACAAAAGTGAAAAACGATATTCGGGGCAAAGTCGAAACCGCATCGTTTTATCGGCTCCCAATAACAAACGTTGCTTGTCATGCAGCTATATGACCTGTGACAAATGTGTGCGCACGTCTAACGCGAATTTACTTGCATAAATTGTTTTTCAGACATGATAGTTTAGATGAAAATAATTGAATGTTAAATAATTTTTGTTCTCATTATTTCCAATGTTTGTTTTACTTAAGGAGGTTCGATGGCTTCATCGGAGGGAGTAGTGGGACGCGGGGGTTCTGGAAACAGCGCACTAGCGTTTGAAGTAGTGGGAATGAAGGGGATTGCTCTGATTGGTCGCCGCGTGCGTATAATGCGTGCTGCTGTTCACGTCGTTCACGACCGTGGCAGTCTAGCAGACGAAAAATCAAGCAATTTATGCTTTAATAATTAATTTTTCTGTGCGGTAACTTTCCCCTTTCTTTCGCTCATTTATTTGTAAATTATTAAGTTACATGTGCATATGTTTCTTTCCTTGTCATTTGCATTTTTTCTTGCACTTATTTCATTCTGAAGGTATATGCAATATATCATTTCCCATAAAAACCTATGTTAAAAATGCAGCCAGTTTCATGAAATTTTAATATGTTGTTTTGGAATGCAAAATAGAATTATGTGAATTTTTTGGGAATTTTTTACCGTCCCGTTTTGAAAAAAATCTAATCCAAAAATTGTACTTTTTAAGTTTTTGGAGTAGATTTTTTTTAAAACGGGACGGTGAAAAATTCCTAAAAAATTCACATCATTCTATTTTGCATTCCTGAACAACATATTAAAATTTCATAAAACTCTGCATTTTGTTGTGGCCATCGAACCTCCTTAATTCCGAATTTTTACACTTTCTAAATACACGAAAACCAATGTATGTTTAGTTTCAGACAATAAAAAATAAGTTCCAGATCAAATTGTGTCGATCAAGCAAAGTGTCGAGTTTGCCCGGGAATTTTTCAATTTGAAAATTTGTCTTTGCGTCACTTTTCTTTTCCTAGAGGCAAAACTAAGCAATGTACAGCAAAACTTTCTTAAGCAATTTTGTACCTGAAGGAACACTCTTTAAATATGTACTATTGAATTGGCTTGAAATATTTATTATAATGATAATTTTAATTAATTGTTGAAAATTGCCTTTGAAAAAATCGTGTCGAGTTTGCCCTGGTCTCCCCTATATTTTTTTTTTATTTTTAGAATTTGTTATTTTTTTATGCAATTGTTTTCTTTTTAATGACAAGTGGACATCGGGGACCTCATGTACTGCATTTTTCTTCTTATTGTTACTTATTTCTGCATGTCTGTATTTTTTAGTTATTATACGATTTTCCACGGAAAAGAAGTTTCCAGCGCAATATACTTTATTCTCTTTCACTTCTCTCTCTCTCTCTCTCTCTCTCTCTCTCTCTCATCGTTTTATTATCATTGCTAGAGCGATTTACTGTTTGCAAGGAGAGGGAAGACAAATACGTTTCCGCGGAGGTGCGTGCTGAAGAAGCACACTTCCAATGAAAAAGCGGCTCCCGCGGGGAAACCCGTGAGAGGGATGCGGTCATCAAAGTATCATTTGGAGTATCCTTCAATTATTGTGCCCCTCTCGTGTCGCCGACTCGGCGAGATCGCCTCATTAACCTATCCGAGTGGCTCTCGTCTAACATTTCTTTGTGCCTTGGCATCTCCGTTACTCTTGTTCAAGGATTCCTATTTTATTAATTGTGACTTGAAAACTAATTGTGCTCCGTAAAAAGGTAGGAAGATGTTATACGTCTTGTACGAGATAGGAATTGTTAAGTTTAATTAATGTCCAATGACGGTACTTATCCCGTTATTCCGCTCGGCAACAATAAACGAGTTTGACTTAATTGCATTAATACGTTATTTTTCTCTAATATTAGAGAGAGAGAGAGAGAGAGAGAGAGAGAGAGAGAGAGAGAGAGAGAGAGAGAGAGAGAGAGAGAGAAAGAGAAAGAGAGAGAGAAAGCCAAAGTAAAATTGTATTAAGACATCGCCTGCAGTTTAATTTCGTAAGTGCTAACGGTAATAAAAGCTGCTTTTATATTTATAATAAATAACGCGATGTCGCGACAAACGCGGGGGGGGGTGTCTCTTTTCAATTCGGCCAATTATACTTATCGATACATCTTATGATTAGCTCAAGCACTACTCTTTTTATTCTTCCATTCATTGCGTTTCTTTATATTTTGATGCGGCCGAGCGCGGTAATCTATGTTTGTTGGGAACTTTCGCGACTTCCTCTCTCCGTGAACTTCTTAATCTCGCCCTCTCGAACTTCGAGGGATGAAAAAGAAAGAACGAGGAACGAGTTGCAACGTAGGCGGAAAGAAGTTAGGAAATCTGCAAACTTTGACGATATACGTGTACAGGGCCGTCGCCGCGCCAGCGGTACAAGGCGCTTGAAAACTCGAGCGATTGTTGTTGAACACGAGATAATTTCTTCTACTCCAGCTGCTGCAGCAACAACAATCCGACCAGAAGTTTATTTTACTGTAAAAACGAACGAGAGAATTTCGTCTGCAATTATTGATCCCTTAGTCTTTTTTTAAGGAAAAACATTTGGCGAATTTTTTTCTTCGGAAATTATTCAGATTTAATTTATTTAGTATTTGTAGAAATTCTCTCATGCGGGGGTTTCTCCTTTTTTTCTGAAAGTGTTTAAATTTAATTTATCTAGCATTTATTATTTAACATTTATTAGCTTACTTAAATTTTTACATAATTTTGAGATATATTGAAGATTTATATATAAATATCTGTATTCTCTTTCTTCTTTCTCTCTCTCTCAAATAGTATCAATTCTGTACAATCGTGATTTAAATTTATCTAAAATGTTTACGACTTGAGCTCTCGACTCTTGAAGTGAAAAAAAATCGCACTCGCATTCCTAAATTGAAATGAAGTTAAACTCGAATTTTCTTCAAGTGAGACCGAAGGAAAGAGGGAAGGGAATGAAAGAGGGTGTGTTATCGTATCCTACGAGTCTACAAAGTCGAAGGAAACATTCGTTCCGTAAAATACGATCGAAGTTCACGCGGAGGTCAAAATCGAGGAAACAACGTTTCCATAGTGCGGGCATGGTTTATTCCGGGCACGAGGACAAAGGTTATTGGGGGTACGGGCTTTCGCAAACGAAATTGCGATGGTGCCCGGGTCCGACCGGTGGTTTATGGGCGACGAGCATACGTGTCGACGGCGTACATCACGTCGATGGACTCCGGAAAAGAGTGGAGTCGTGCGTCTTTCATCTTTCGCGAGAAAGTGTTTAACGTCTTACTTTTTACTTTACTCTGCCGCAACCCTTACAAAAAAGTATTACTAGCTGGTTAGTAATAAATACTTATTTTGTGTATTAATAATACTAAAATTAAGTATTTATTAGTACTTGAATCACTGTGATCCAAGTATTGCATAGTATTTTATTACTGGTCAGTAATTTATGAAAGTAGTATTTAATACAGGACGAGTATTGAATACTTAGTATTAAATTTCTGATGAGAAAGCATTTAATACTAGGTGAAAAATACTTGTGTAATAAATACTTGTGTTGAATTACTGATGAGTATTTCAATGTTAGTACTGAAGTACTGAACCAAGGATTCCATGTGTAATAAATCACTGGCCAGTATTTTAATATTAATACTCAAGTACTGAACTGAATATTCTATGTGAAATTAATCACTGACCAGTACTACAATTTGTATAGAAACATTATAATGGGTGTAATTCCTGATAATATTAAGGAAAAGAGATAAAAGTAAGGCACAAATACATTTTATAATATATGAAGGTCTGTACTAATTCGTCGTGATAAAAGTGTACAAGTTTTGAAATAGTACTAAAGATATCATTTTAATATCCAATTCAAAATTTTATTACTCTTTTTAAACTGAATTTGTTTCCTAAGATGATTTTTGAAAAATTATATATTTGTGCTCTGGTTATGACACATGTAGACTATATATAACACTTACATCAAATTAAGAAGTAGTCTACCACGTAAGGCAGTTGGCTCACGATCCAGAGGTCCCGAGTTCGATCCCACCAAGGTAAGTGTTTTTTAAATACGAGAAAATATTTATAATTATAGACTGCATCTTAAGAAACAAATTTAGTTATAAAATAGCAATAAAATTTCGAAAAAAAAATAATTTTTTTTTATGCCGGGTAAATATCGGAAATCGAAATATCGGTGAGTAATTCAATACTAAGCACCAGTAGTTCTGTGTAGTATTAATCACTACCTATAATATTTATTACTACCAGTATTTTCTCAGTATTTCCCAAATAAATATTGACAATATTAAATCACTGAGATTTTAAGTATTTAGTCAGTAATACTTTTTTGTAAGGGTAATTTATAATTACTATCTAAATTTTATAGAGTAGTTTCGTCATTAATATATTAGCGTGAGTGCGATAGTCATTCTAAAAGAGAGGGTTGTCACTCTGATTTGAGTGAATGCGGAGATTCATAAGGTAGGAGTGAATTTTTCACTCAGCTTTTTAGAGCGACTGCTCTACCGGAGTGATACGATCTCGGTTTAAAGTTATAGTCATGAATCACTATGCACTTATAGTTGCATAGCCGCCTTAACAAGGTTCAGCTTGTTGTTTATACAAGAGAGACTTAAGTTCGCAAGAGCTTCCTTAAGGTGTTTAACGCTTGGCCGCCTTTAGACACTCCCCCGCGAAAATTTACGCCTCTTTCCTGCTAGTTGGTATGCTCCTCGCAGCTGTTTTCCCGCTGCCATATATCTCCTTTGCCGGTCATAAATTGGATCTGTTTGTTAAGCCTATTATGGGGTTGTTTTGATGTCAAGTAAGTTTGGGTACTCTCTTAGTCTTAAATCAAACTTTGATACCGCAGGTACTGTCAAGTTGTTCAGAACAGAACACACGCGGACGACCGAAGAGAAATGTAATCCATAGAAATTGTAAATTAAAATTCAAGTTCCATTTTTTAAATATTTTTATTCATATATATATAGAACAAACGTTAAATCCTGGCGCAGCCGTACAGTAGATGTTTTCGAGGGAAAAAATTTCTTTTTCCTGGAATATATTTTATGGAAAACAACGCGTCGTATTCGCAATTGCAATATGTCGCCAAGAAGTTAAACCAGCGAAATCGATTTACGAGGAGAATATCGATGAAATTGCGAAAATAGTTATTTGTGCAACAAGTGCTGTAAGATGAAAATTCAAGGGTGCGGAGTTGACGCACGAGCCGAAGGCGAGTTTTCATCATATGCGAGGGAATTTTCATCATCACGCATGGCTTGCACACCCTATTTTATGTTGCAAGTGCGTGGAAAGTGGTCTATCACGCACGCGTAGCGTGCGCAATGGGCCACTTTCCCTGCACGTGTTACATAATAAACATTTTCACCGCTTCATCAAAGCACCATAAATCTCGACCTACAGCAGTTTTATCATGGCAAATAAACCACTACAATTCTCTCTCTCTCTCTCTCTCTCTCTCTCTCTCTCTCTCTTTCGTTCTTACTGTCTTTTTCTTTTCTTCTCGATTTCTCTATTTGAGGGCTTTATGATCTGTCCATCAGGATGGCCCGAGGCCTCCGCTCTTTGAGATAGGTACGCCTCTGCTTCTCGTTTGAGAAGAATGGTGTTCAGCAACGATACCGTTGATTGCGCACCCGTTGAATTACAGCGATCGAGAACTTATGGAAATTATATCATCTTCGTAATATGAAAACGCGTAAAGACACGTACTATAATGAAATAAAGTACACATAAATTTATATAGTATAGGTAAAAATTTGAGAAATTAGATGAAAGCGAATGTAACAAGATGTAAAATTATAAAATAATTACAGTTCATAATTTACCAAAAATCTGTAAAAATTTGAAGTAACAATATAATAAATTACAGACACTCAGAAATCACAATAATGAAATAAATTTTTGTATTATTGAAAAATATTTTTAATTAAATAAAACTATATTTAAATGTTTTTATTTTTTAAATGTAATAAAATTACTATTATTAATCATCTATTAACTAATTCAAATGTTTCAGTATGTTTTTGCGATCTAAAATCTTCCTTCTTTTATTCGTTTCTGTCAACTATATTATTTCCTGCTTCCCATAGATACATAAAGGTTGAAAAGAATCGGATTGTATTGTACTCGCTGCGATAGAATCATTTTGACCGGTAGCGTTTCAAAAATTTAATCTCGTAGGTCCTTAAACCACCGAGCCGCAATCCGCAGATTTTTCCAGTCCATCCTGTATTTTCCGCGAGGAATTCTAGAAAAAGAAAACGAAAGGCCTCGGCGAATCAATGCGGTGAAACCGCTTGCCGTGAAATATATACGAAAGTGCCTTTGTCGGGGATAATGAAGGACGGACGAAAATACACTTTTCTTCTTTACGTTCGCGTAAGCTCGCGCGTTCCGCCGAAGCACGTTGCCCGCAAAGCTTTTTTTCTCGCCAACTTTTCAATCCACCAACGGCGAGGAAAAAAGACCCAGTTTTCTCTCATCCGCGATTTCTTTTCAATCTCTCGACCTATCGTCAATATTAAATTACGTGCCGTACGTATGAAACATCCTCATTCCACATTGCGCTACTAACATATATCAAATCGTCCGATTCAATAAAATCCACTTTTTCCTCTTGCGTTTTTCTTGCGCGTTCTCTCTCGCTTCTTCTCATTAATTTTCGACGAACTCATCGAATTTTTTTTAGCCGTGCTTTAATTAGTTTTTGATGCGGAAATTTCTCTTGGGAAAGTTCACGTGGAATGCTTGTTGCAACAAAAACTCTGCGCTTAGCGTCTGATGTACATTCTAAAACAGCTCGAAACACGCTCATCTTCATTTATATCAGTTACTTCCGGTTTCATTTATCACATTCCTAGTCTCGAAAATAGTCTTCTCTCTCTCTCTCTCTTTTTCTCTCTGATGTAATTATAATGCTTAAAAATTATAGGTGATGGCTATATAAATTTGGAATATATCTGCAAACGCGCGGTGTTAATAATAATAATCCTAATTGCAAGTCCAGTAATACATTTGCCACCGAGACCGAGAAGACGGAGAACATTTGTCCGAAAGCGTTTTAAGTTGCATTGAATGGAAGTACTTCCGGTTCCGCCGGGATTTTTATATCAGCCAGCTCGTAGCTCGCGAGCTTATGACGCCGTAAAGAGTGGCGGTTGTTTCCCTTCATTTTTATTACACGCGCAATATACCTCGCGCGCACTCGCGGCAATAAATTCCGACGTTACTTCCAAACCGGACGAAAACATCTCTTCCGGTATAAACCTGGGGAGAAAAAAAGAAACAGTGTCGAGGCTTGATGATGATATACATTCTTGAACGACATCGCCGCATGATTATTCGTCTATATACGTCGTGTTCATCTTTCTCGCAGCAAAATCATTATATCGCTGCTGTTTTCTTTCTCGTATCCGTTTATCTTTTAACTGGCGCCAAAGTTAAACCCGTCGTTGTGTCTGGATCGCATTTGATTTTTAGGAATCATAACTTCTCACATAGTCGCTATAGTTGCTGCGCGTTAACGCGCGATCATCTAGGTTTACTCGAATGGATGCGGCTTTTGGAAGATAAGGCACTTTGTGCCGCGGGAATAAAATCCGCGATTCTCTTCTTCTCCTCGAAAATCTATAGGTATTACAAACAATTGTCACTGACTGACAGATTGACTGATTCATCAACGCCAAAACTCTAAACCTAGAAACATGGAATTCGGGAAGTATATTCTTTCCATGTGTAAGCAGCACCCAGTAAAAAGGGATTTTTAGAAATGTTATTCAAAAATGTTTAAAAATTAAGAAAACTAATATCTGCTTATGAATATCGTTCTCTTAAGTTTCACGAAAATAACATTAGCTTTATTCAAATTAACGCAACGTAATAAAGTTTGAGACTCCGGCGACAAGGCGAAGAAAGAGGGAGTAGCTAACTTCTTTATTATAATCGGAAATTACTGGGCGTGACGAAAAGATCACTTGTGCCCGATAGCGGAGGACGAGAGAGAGAGAGAGAGAGAGAGAGAGAGAGAGAGAGAGAGAGAGAGAGAGAGAGAGAGAGAGAGAGAGAGAGAGAGAGAGAGAGAGAGAGAGAGAAAGAGAGAGAGAGAGAGGGTGGGAGGGAGGGAGGGAGGGAGGAAGAGATTGATTGATTGAGCTTTATTAGCCTTCTCGGCTATTTTTTTACATAAAATATTGTTAAATTAATTTTTCTACATGAGGTACAATATATTCTCTTAACCTAAGTTTGAAAGGTTCAATTCTTTCGCATTGCTTAATTTTTATCGGCAGGGCGTTATACATGTTCAAACCTTCATAAAATATACTTTTCTGTGCGCTTATCGTCTAGCGATATTGAATTCTAATATTCTCAGTCTGCCTCGTTTGCCGTCCACTCACATCTCCTACTATTTCTATCCTATTACTTAAATGTTTTGGCATTATGCCTCTTACTATCTTAAAAATAAAAATACATACATTGTACATTAGCCTCTGTCTTACATTCATAAACTTAAGGGTTTGCAGCATCAATTCTACCTTTGTATATCGCGAGCATTGCAGTATGACTCTCATGGCACGGTTTTGTGTCACTTGCAATCGATTCAGTTGCGTCTCACCCATGCCTATTAACATCGTTGCGCAATATTCAAAGTGAGGCGCTATGATAGACTTATACACAGTACATCGAGTGTACGCCGATATATCATTTTCTATTCTATTCAGAAAACTCACTTTTTTCCCTATTTTCTTTAACATATAATCACAGTGATTCTCCCAACGGAGTTTACTATCGATCATTACACCCAGATGTTTCGCTATCTCGACACGCTCAATTATAGTTCCATCCAAACTTTTTACTATTATGTCTGTTTTTATTTCTTTTCTTATACTTCTAACTATCATATATTTGGTCTTATCTGCATTCATTTTTAACATATTCACATTCATCCATTCTTCAAGTATACCGAGCACCATATTTAGTTTTATTTCTAATTCCTCACAACTTTCTCCTGTTACACTTGCGGTCGTGTCATTTGCAAATAATCTAAATATGCTTCTCTCCGGACGGACTTTAACTATATCATTTATATATAAAATAAACAATAGAGGTCCTAATACTGATCCCTGTGGCACGCCATATACTGTCTCAATTATTTTAGAACATATATCATTGAATCTAACTTGTTGCTTTCTATTACTTAAATACGATATTATCCATTCCAGTACCACTCCTCTTATTCCATACTGATATAATTTTTCCACTAATCTTACCCTATCTATTGTCTCAAACGCTCTCCTAAGATCGAGGAATAACACCCCCACCATTTTTTTCTCCTCAATTATCAACTTCCATTCCTCGATAAAACTTTGAATTGCTGTCTCACACGACTGCTGTTTCCTAAATCCCGATTGGTATTCGGTTATTATTTCATTGTCTTCTAGAAATTTTTCCAACTGTTTTTTTACAACTAACTCTAATACTTTTTCATATATCGGTAACATATTGATCGGTCTATACTCGCTCGCTTTTTTTGGTTTGTTTACCTTTGGTATCGGTATTATCGTGGATGTTTTCCATCCTTCTGGAAATTATTTACCTGTCCTAAGCGAATCATTTATTACCTCTACAAACTCATCTTTTATCACAGGTAGCACCATTTTCAGTATATCACTATTTATCCCTTCCTCTGTTCCGTTCTTTCGTGGTAGTTCCCTAACCATTTGTTCCAGATCACTTGCACTAATTTGCTCAAAATTTTCCATAATTTCTTTATTCTCGATTACATAAATAAGTCTCCTACCTGTGCCTTCTATCCCCTTATTACTAATGGATTGCACAATGTTGCTAATACTTTTTACATAATATATATTAAATTTATCAGCTATATTGCATTTTTCTATGTCTTCTAATATTTCAAAATCTACATTATCGACACAAATCTACATGTTCTCTGAACCCTTTTGCTCACCTTTAATTAATTTTTTCAAAGTTTTCCACATTTTTGTAGGATCACTCTTATTATTATTTATCATATTCTCATAATATTCTTTCTTTTTTGCCCTAATAAGTTTAACTACTGCATTTCTTTCATTCTTGAAATATCCCCAGTCCTGTTCTTTACCTGAGCTTATTGCTCTACTGTGAGCCTCATCCCTTCTATCTGCTGCCATTCTAATTTCATCTGAATATCACATTTTCCCTTCCCATATTTTCGGAATCTTAAACTTTTTCTTAGGTGCTACAGTATCCATTGCACTTACTATACTATTAACAAATCTCTCCGCCCTTATACTTATATCTAGCCTTTGACCTTGCTCAGTTCTTTCTTCCATTATTCTAAGAAATTCATCTACATTAAATTTACTATAGTCCCTGCCTCTAAATTCTTTTTATTTATTTCTCTTTTTATTCATATTAGATTCTATTTTTAGCCATGCATGGTCCGTTATTTTCGGTTTCTCATTCACTTGTACCTTTATTTCTTTATTCGAAAAAATTAAATCTATCATTGTTCGACTATCTTTTGTAACTCTCGTTGGACAATCAACGTATTGCCTCATCCTTAGGTTTTGCATTATCGTTAATAATTTCTTTGTGTAAAATGAATCTACCATTATATCTATATTAAAGTCCCCTATCACTATACAGTCATACTTTATTATTAGATCTTCAACCGTATCTTCCAAAAATCTCACAAAATCGCCATTTGACGCACTCGGCGAATGATACACTACTGCTATCATACCTTTATACAAATTCTCTCTTATTTCTACCACCACGCACCAACAATTTGACACTATCTTTTTCTTATCAACTATTTTAAATTTAATATCATCCCTAACATATATATATATATATATATATATATATATATATATATATATATATAACAGTACTCCTCCTGTGTTTCTATTTTCAGCATCACATCTAACTATACTATATCCCGGTACATTGACTTCACTATCCTCAATTTCTACAGTCAATCTAGTCTCGGATAACGCTAGAATCGCAGGATTCACCATCTTCATAATCTGATGTTGAATTTCATCCTTATGCGCCAAGAAGCTTTGCGCATTCGTATACCAGAGTAATTCCGCTTCTCCCTGTAGTTGCTATTTTGCATCTTTCCAGCCGGCTCTTTTTTTCTCTTCCTCCAATACTTTCTTAAATGTCGGACATTCCGAATCCAGCGCCTCGTGTTCAACATTTATCTTCAAGTTGTACGTCTGATTCTTATAGATACAGTTTACACACCTCTTCTTCGCCGTCGTACATTCATTCGCCTTATGATTTCCTGCACATTTATAGCATGTTTCCTGTCTCGTGCAATTCTTGGAAATATGGTAATAGCCCCAGCATTTAAAACATCTTCTAACACTAATATAATTAAATATAGGACACTTTCGCCACCCTAAATTTATTTTTCCTCTGTTTATTAGTGAATTATGAGTGCTTTCATCCACTTCAATTATTACGGATCCTTGCTCAGTATCCTTATCTTTTCCTCTTAATATTTTCGTCACTAAGTGCATACAGGATTCTTCGCCAATTCTATTCTGCTTCTTGATTGTATCTATCAGTTTATCATTCTCCATTTTCATTTCTTCTCCACCAACATTAATTATTTTAATCTTTGGTTTCCTCTTCTGTGGCTCAGAGACCTTGACCTCCTCGCCCATTGCCGCTTGTACCGTCGTCTTTAGCTTATCCTTCTCTTCTTCCGTCTCACATCCTAAGATCACTGTCCCTTTACTTCCCTTTTTTAATTTGGTAATTCCTATTTCCATCTTGGTTATATCAATTTTATCTTTAATTGTTTTCTTCGTAATTTCACTCTCTTGTTGTACTTTTGGTTTTATAATCAAGATATTTTCTTCCTTCCTTTCTTTAATCACATCGCTATATTTTCTTGTCGCTCTACTTGACGGTCCATATGCCCCTTGCGTCAACATTTTTCTCAATTCTTCTATTTCCTGTTTAATGCCTTCCATCTCCTCACGGACTATTTCTTTTATCATTGACTTGATCTCCTTTTTACATGCTGCCTCATCTTTTAATTCTTTCACTGTTTTTACAAGCCAATCTATTTTTCTATCATTATCCTCTGTTCCACTCGCGGCTGCTACTTTATTCCCGCTGCTTGGCGCCGGACTCATTTTTGCAGGTGCCATTGCTCTTCCTGCTGCTGCCACTGCTTTATTTATATCGGCTACGTTATCACCATCACTAATAATTAACTTCTCGAATGGGCCAGGACACGACACCAAATCGCGGTTTCTATCATAAATTTTGTGCTTAGATACACAACCTGGATGGTAGACAAGCTTAGCACAGGACTTGCATGCTATCACCTCCGGTTTTATCGCCTTCTTACATGCCGAGCATCGATACTCGGTGTATTCCTCGTTCATTCTGCTAATATCGGCAGAGACAGTTAATTGACTCGTCGCTTTAACACGTCACTTTCACACGTCAGCGTTTTGTGTTCGTCGCCGATGTCTACCTGTCGTACGAGGCTTCGATGACCTCTGTACGAAATGCAGTTCTCGTGTCTATGTATCAACATATTCCGGCTAGATAACACTCATGGCTACCCCCGGTCTATGCAGATATTCGTTACACAACTTTTTAACACTCTCCCTCACTTCTAACCACTCAAAAATTAACACTTTTACGGAGCGATGTTTCACACGTCTGCTTCTGCTGAGAGAGAGAGAGAGAGAGAGAGAGAGAGAGAGGGGGGAGAGGGAGAGACAGTTAGAATATTGGAGGGTGCGAAGGCAGCGGCAATTATCGAGCGCGTCATTGTAATTGCATCGACGCCATTGACGGTCGGGAGTCGAGATTAGATTCGGTGTTCAGGAAACGGCTCCCTCATTCCATCTATCTCCCTCTCTATCTTCCATAGTCTATAGATTACGCTAATTGGTAGGTCACTGGCGAATATTAATTATTATTCGACTACAGAACCGTGCGGTGTTCATCCGTTAACGTCGCGCGAGCTATCGCATCCACATACCATTCGATAAGCTCCAGCTGATTTCCTGCACGAATTTCTATCCAAATGGCGCACAAAGCACGCCAATCGCTCGCAAAAACCGCCGAGAAGTTCGACCCTTTTAAACCTGCATTCTTTTGGATATAAAACGCGCGCGCGTTTGTGCACACACATATGTGCGCTCATTTTCGATCGTACGTATTTAAAAGAATTTGTACAAAAAGACTTTCGAGCGTTTTCGAACGTTTTCCACATTTTTGCACTTTTTTAAGTATCCTTAAACATACTTTCTTAAATATTTGCAGAGGAATGTTCCAAAACAACTTTTCATATAAAATATTATCACACCGTGTTTTTATTATAAAAAATTGTATCACCCCTGATTTTGTTGCATATATGTATTACAGCATATATATTCATGAAAAATGCATGCAGTATGAAGATTGAGCGATGCAATCCTTTATGTAATGATATTTTAATATAATTTTTAAATTACTTATACATATATATTGCATATATCTATACCTTAGAGGTAAAGAGAATCGTATATCTATTTTTGAACATTTCGAGAAAACATGGTTTAAAGTTTTAAATAGTGAAATAATACATTTTTTAGATATAAAATAAAAGTAGCGCCTTGATTTATTAAGTTTTTAATCAAGTAATTTAACTGACATGTTTAATAGTAGAACTGCTAATAACATGCTGTCTGATTTAAAAATAATTAGGCACTATAAAGATTTTCAAACTTTTAAGAAAAACAAAACAGTACGTGTTGCTAATACTTTGAAAATGATTAAAAACAAATAATACTGTGTTGAATAGTTAAAACAAATAGTAAAGTTTCTCATATGACATTTTTCTTTGGAAGTATTATATAGCATCACTGTTCTATTTTTCTTAAAAAAAGTAACGCTTCCAAACTTTTGAGCGGCAGTGTATATCACATAATATTTTTTAAGACCACTTTGAGACAGAATTTGATAATTTTAAGTATTATTCTCTCGTTCTACCTTTCTCTCTCTTTCTTTGATATCTTAATTTGTCATATACATAAACATCTTTTGTTACGGTCGCACCTAAAATTCAAGTTTATCGCGCGAATTGTGGATCGCGCAAAGTAGATTTTAATCGTCCTGCCATTTTCCGTTTCACTTGCATTTACCCACTCGCGGCGCGATCCGCGTTTATTGTTTCATCTATGTATCTAATCGGCGTCCCTCGACACGGGTTACATTTTGCCCGAACAATCGATAGCGTAAATTTTGTACACGGTGGTGGTATATATACGTATACATGTGTAACGCTGTACACGGGGGAAATGGAGTGAATCGTTGCCCGTGCGCCCGCACGCGTGCATGTTACACGTATACGCGTCGCGAGGAAGAGCTTATATTCGTAATTTCACCAGTCCTATCAATCCGGGGTGTGTTTTGCTCGTCGCGGCCGCGCGGAATTAACGAGCGATTTGCCCGCGTTGATACAACACGTCCGATAGGGAAGGGACGCGGAAATATAAAACGCATCGCGCCAACACGTGGCCAACGATAAAGCCGAATTTTAATCTCCCGCGTTTGTCATCAATAGCTAGTTTAGTGCTCTGTAATGGCAATTTGATATCGCCAAGTATCTTCTGCCACGGCGATACGTTTTCTCCTCGCGATGCGGGTGTGATTTATGCACCTAGCATATAAATTTCCTGTCTCTCTCTTTTTACTTTCTTTAAATATACATAACATAAATACAGAATACAGAGATATACGGCGCTGTCGCTTGTCACTGTGCACATCACCGAAAATCTCACAATATTGTCTATTTGTCCAAATGTCAAACGTACGATCGAATCCGTATACATATTTACGGGAGACTGACTTTTTTCTTCCTCTCTCTTTTGTAGTCATTTCTTATTGGTGAAATTAAAGTGCATCGCACTATAATTCATAACGCTCGATCATTTTAATGGCTGAATTTATATGCGGACTTAAAACGCCAATCAATCACATATTGTTTGACTTTTGCATCGCGCATTTACTTGTCGCTAAATCGAATATACGTCAATTTACGTGAAATCGAATGTCGATCGGAATGCAATGTAATTATTATCTGGCAGTCCGAGTAGCTGTTTAACCTCGATCAGACGAATTGATGCAGTTACATCTTGTTCGAGCGAAAAAAAAACTAAGATAGAAACAATAGAAATGTATACGATTGCCATATAATACGTCCGTGTTATGTAAAATCGGGAAATTCAATTTCCCGGGAGTGGAATTTTGGAAATTCCGTGGCGCAAAATCAACCTCTCATGCGCGCGGAGAGGCATTTTAAAATGTTTTAAAAGCACCATCTCTCCCCCCGCACCACCTCTCTATTGTCAATCTCGCAAAGTAAAATAATGCTCGTACAATGAGAGTCAATAGCCCTCCGACAAATTGCAAACGCATTCTAATTGATCGCTCCGATACTCATCGAAAGCGCACGGTTTGCCGGGGGGAAAAAATGCACCCATTCGAAGCTGGCAAATAGTTTCGACAGGCTAATTAAGATCGTGACGGCTGATGATACTTCAGGATAATCACTAATCACAATATGGGAGAAATTGAAGAGAGCAAAATTTTTTTTTGATGAACTTTGACTCGATCGAAGCAATATTTGATAAGTACCTATATGTACTGAGAGAAAAAAAATAGTTGCAGTCATCACAAATTTACTATAATTTTTAGTTATTTTCGGTGCTAACTACATTTTTATAGTTATTTTAACAATGCGAATTATAGCTTACTCAATACTACATTATTGTCGTCATAGCTTTAACATGCATTAAGTATTCATCTAACCGTAACATGGTTTTATACACTACAACCTGTGATTTATGCAGTAAGTCGTACTATAAATATGATAAAAATGACTACAATTGAAAAATCTATACATATAACATTATTTACTAATATTACAGCAATGATAACTGTAAAAAGAAGAACCTTGACCTGAATTATTTTACTATGCATAATTATAGTCGCAAATACCAAATACTTTTCTTTCAGTGTAAAAAACAAAAGAATGACGAAGAGCATGTTTTATACATTTTAAGATTTTTATACATGCATAGGTATCTGTTTCATATATTTAAAGTTTTATATTTTTAAAAGTTTCCTTTTAATAGCGACGCGCGCGTAAAAAGATGGCGATGCATCTGCTAATTACGAGTATTCCGTCGCGTGATATCGCTGCAATTATGCGAGTACAATGTTCGACCGATGAATTTACCTTTTTTTTGTAGAAGCTGCGCTTTTTACAGACACACGTCTTGTTACAAATTGTCCGATATCGACCTCGCCCGTCCCAGAATTTCTTTTCACGGTGCGAGATCGGCACCGGGATCCTGAAAGGCGACGGGATGAATTCGTCGCGCGCGGATGTAAAGAGCGAGAACGGAATCAGCTCTTTTTGCTTTGATCCTTTCGCATTAGCGAAAATTCTACCCCTACTTCATATACAAATACTTTCAAAACCAATTTCCAAAAAGATACCGATTCCCAAAAAGATCGGTAACAAAAACTGTACACATCATGGCGCTCCCCGTAAAATTCTACCCCTACTTCATATATAATTTTTTGCGATTCGGTCAATTAATTCCAAAAAAATTTGAAAAATTTCTGATACCGGCTTCCAAAAAAATCGGTAACGAAAAATTATACACTTTATAACATTCCCCGGAAAATTCTACCCCCATTTCATGTACAATTCTTTGAGATTCGGTCATTTATTTTCCGAAAATTAAAAAAAAATTAGAAAAACCGGTTTCCAGAAAATCGGTAATAAAAAACTATACACATTATGACACTCCCCGGGAAATTCCCGAAAAAATGAAAAAATGTCGAATACCGAAAAAGATCGGTAACGAAAAATTATACATTCTATAACACTCCCCGGAAAATTCTACCCCTACTTCATATACAATACTTTCAAAACCAGTCGAATATTTTAAGAGTACATAAAGGACATACATACATACATACATACATACATACATATATACATACACACACACACATTCATTCATTTATATATATATAGATTTTTATATAATACTAGCTGGTTACCCGGGCTTCGCCCCAGAGGACATGTGTATTAAGACACGCAAATAGTCTATCTAGTCTAGTTCTCATCTTGTTTAAGTACATGATTTTAATTACACTGATTTAACAATTATGTTTGGCTGAAACGAAACCTTCATGTTTCACACTCTTTTTTTAAAGCATTTTGCAAAAAATATCGTATTAATTATATATAATTAATACAATATATTGTATATACGGTATAATTTATCATATTTACGAATATTCATCAATATATTCTGGAAACAATTAAATCTCGCTAAAAGCAAAAGTCTCCTATCTCTGATGCTTATTCGCTATCACAAAATTCTTCCGTTTTGAGTCATCTTTTTCCGCAATTATACTTCGAGCACAAGAACCGCTGTCTCATTTTCGGCGAGCTCGCTGCTATTTACACGAGGTTTCAAGTAAAACAAGCCTCAAGTTTCTCGCGGTGCGGCACGGCGGCCGCGAGTTCGGCGCACGGAAGATACGAAAAGTTTCGCGACTCTTCGAGAGATAGATCACTTTCCCCTTTTTTTTAATTGTTGGAAAATACTCCAAATACACAAAATAACGCGAGTACTCGGTATATAAGTTAATAAAAAGCGGTAGCATAAAATAATTAAAGGTATCTTCTCTCTCTCTCTCTCTCTCTCTCTCTCTCTCTCTCTCTCTCTCTCTCTCTTTCCCCCCTTCTCTCCTTCTCCCTCTCTCTCTCCCTCTTTTTCTCTCTCCCCCTGCTTGATTCAGATGCTTAATTCAGATTTTTAATTACTCAATTAGTCATTTATGATCTTCTTCAATCAATTTTTGGGCCAATTTTTATTTTATATGTCACGTTAAAGAAAAAAGGTTCCAATAAATTTATTTCGAATTTAAATTAGTCACGTTTTTGTTTATTAATTATTTTAAATGGATTAATTTCGCTGTTGAATGTTAATATTGACAGATTTACAATTGAATAAGCAAAAGAGAACAGAACGTAATGGATGAATAAAATAATTATTTCTCAGGGGCTCCTGAAGGCAAACTGTGGGGCAATATACCGGGTGGTCCATTGCCACCAGAGCAACCACCACCGATACCTCCGACGACGACTACAACGACGACGACGACGACGTACAGGCCTTGGAGGACGAGACCCACCAGGCCCAATCATTATCCGGACGACGGCAGGCCTCGACAACCGGGTCGTTACCCGCAGAAACCCGACTACCGGCCGCACAAACCCCATCGGCATCACACGACATGGCCGGCGACGACGACGACGACAACGACAACGACAATGAGGCCCACACCGAGGTTCAGACATCGGTGGACCCCGCCACAGCGGGACGACGTGCCCGACAAATGCGACACGAGCTACGACGCCATCAGCATCATCCGCAGGGAGGTCTTTGTCTTCAAAGGACGAGTAAGCAGCGATCAAAATTAAGAAGAGCAAAAAGAAGGAATATTATATAATAAGGAATTAAAAAAAGAATTCTTGCTGTGTATCTCAGAACGATATGATAATGAACCTTTCAGATGTCATTATCTCGCTTTATTGCAAGGAACTAAGAAGAGTCTCTATATCTACATTATTTTCTAAGGACGAGAGAATGAGTGCTCAGTATATTTTACATTATTATCTGTTTGATTCTCGAGCATAAAGATAGAATAATTTATGATATATTTTTAATTGCTATATTTATTTACATCATCAATATTTTATTAAAATTAAAATATTGTATTAAAATAATTATTATGTACCTATACATTACATTCATATATCCTATATTTTATATAATTTAAATTATACGCGTATTTTCTCTGCGGCACAGTTTTCGAGGAACATAATGAATTAACAAAATTAGAATCTCCGCATTGAGATTCTAATCCTCTTTGGTACCGCGTTGCAGTATCTATGGCGAATAGGCGACCAGGGGATCTATGAGGGATATCCGGCGGAGATCACCAGGTTGTTCAATCTGCCATCGAGCATCAATCACGTGGACGCCGTTTACGAGCGACCGGATAAGAAGATAGTATTTTTCATTGGTCGCGAGTATTACGTCTTCGACGCCAACAATCTGGAGCCGGGTTATCCAAAACCGCTCACATATCTGGGATTACCGGCTGCCCTGCAGAAGATCGACGGCGCCATGGTGTGGGGCCACAACGGCAAAACTTACTTCTTCAGCGGTTCCATGTATTGGAGGTGATTGTAGTGTAATTTATCAAATCAGATTTTATACTTTCTCATTTTTTATTGCCTAGAATTCAACATAATGTCAAACTTTCAACTTTTGTATACAGCAATCTTCGACTGATATTAAATTGAAAGATAATGTTAATTTAGATCGAAGCTCATTCGATCGGACGTATAATGAAATTTGTAATCCGATTCATATTGGGCTTCTACTATCTTTTTAATCCATAAATAAAATTTAATTCTCCAATTTAATCCTCTGCCCCACGCAGGTTCGACGAAACTGTTAATTACGTCGAACTCGATTATCCCAGGGACATGAGCATGTTCGCCGGCGTTGGGAATGACATCGATGCTGTTTTCCAATGGAAAAATGGTAAATTTCGGAAATTGACAATCTCGGACAAAATTATTTCATTATAAAAATAATTACTCAAATACTATATTAATCTCAGACAAAAAATTCTGTTATACAGATAAATAAATTTAATTTAACTTTTAACGCCAAATATAATACATTATTAACGAAGATAATGTATATTTTTTGTAAAAGATAATTCTATAGGCAACCATATATTTTGTTTCTTAATATTTCATTCGACTTTGATTTCGATTCTTGATTTTTCTAACGTTTTATAAATAAATCTCTTCTGTGTAATTTTGTTATCGACTTTCTACTATAACTTTTTCGCTTTTTCGATAGGCAAGACGTACTTCTTCAAAGGCAAGGGCTTCTGGGAGTTTGACGATCTCAGGATGAGGGTGGCGCACGAGAAACAGAAATTGTCGGCGCCAGTCTGGATGGGTTGTCCACCGCCAGACGTGGAGACCAACGATATCGAAACCAACCTACCCAGGAAGTCGAGTATCCTCTCGGCTTCCGCCACCGCTGCCATCGCCACAGGAGAAATCACGCCGATATTTGCCACGATCGTTGTGAGCTTTATTATGAGGATAATATACGTGTAAAAACGAGGTAATTATTCATTGCCCCTGTATTCGTAAATTTTTAAAGAGTGGCATGATTGAAAAAGAAGACTTTAAAGATGATATTTTTTAGTATTAAATATAAATTCAGAATTTAGAAAGACGCCATGAAACAATATATAATCGTCACAAAGTAATAGTTATAATATTACATAATTAATATGTAAAAGTAATTTAATGAAATATAAGATTTGATATAATGTTTTGTAATAATTTAACTTCGATCCAATTTATAATTCTATTTATATAATTCTACAAAATATCACATGGCTCCATGGTTGGAATAAAAATTAGTAGCTAAATTTTTAATGCAATTAAATCAATTATTTGAAAATAGGCGAGCAGCTGCTGTCACATATATTTTTCTGTCTTCTTTCAGAATCATAACGCACGTGATTTCTTCCTGACGACGTGCGTCGGGGAGCATTTTATACCTCACATGGAAATTTCGCGTGCGAAATACGAATACCAGAAAGTTAAACGGATTTTTGAAGTGCGGACATCGGTGGATTGGTGAACACAGGGGATGGAAGATTGTTCGTACATCGATTGGAGTTTCAAAGCAATGTCTGCGGCACATTCGCATCCACGGAATCAACTTTCGTAGCTGAGCCTTCCGATAGAGAGATCGCGATTGTAGCTCGCGAACAAAGCTTCAAGAATGTAATCAAATTAATTTGTGAAGGATTCAAAGAAGATATATGAAATGGTTGACGACAAATTATAAAATTTTGAAATATGATATTACGAGGAAAAGTTTTTTTCTGCATACTTTTTACTTCATTTTTATCTGGGTGATAAAATCGTATTGACAGTTAATCTTCTCTCACAAAGAGCGTGTGACTTAGATCCATATCATCAGTCCTGGATAAACCGCGCCATTGTGCTGCGCAGGAGCATATTTTTGTATACTGTCTTTTTACATGGCCGCATTTATATACGAAGTAATTAACTTAAGACGTAACGCTTTTATATCGCATAACTGACGAATGTTGTCAAGTCCTCGAAGGTGCGAAAAGAAACGGAGAGGACATCTCGCAGATCTTGCGATAATAATTTACGAACTACCACTGCCGAAAATCCATCCAACTTTTTTCGATATTCTTTTTACAAGAATTTTTAAATTGAGATGGGAATCCTCAGTCATACATATTCTTAAAAAGCGCCTACTAATTACGTAGCAGACAGTGCTGATTGGACTGACTTTATTCAATAATTACTGCCTTATTAAGCATTATAGAAAAAAATTCAGGACTTTTTGATTCAATTTTTGATAAGGAATACCGCTATGTAATTAGTGAGCACTTTTAAAAAAACACCCTGTATATCCCTGCTGAGGACTAATACGCGCCACCAAGAAATTCCGTGATCCTTCCATAAATCGCGATGCAATTATTAGTTGGAATCGAATCTTAAAACGACAAAATAGTCGGTTCCGACAGAGCACATATTTTATATAAATATTGTATTAATTATTGATACCGTATAATATTTAGCAAAAGAGGACACGGGCAATAAAACGCAGTGTCGCCAGTTTTGTAAACTGTGATATTTATATACCGCGCGCGATCAAGTAGTTAGTGTAATATCAAGAAAAAATAGCACAGAATCAATCTCACAGATTTATATACAGCGCTGGTGTATCTGAGCGAGCGTATTTTCCGATTTGTTTCAAGCCGATTTCTTCTCAGCGTAAGACAGCGATAGTTTTTAAGCTCTTGGGAAACAAAGAGTCCCCGCGATCGCGGAGCGCCTCTTGTCAACCTTGATCCGTTCGTCGACAGCAGTGAGCAGCAATTTTGTGGCCCGTTGAAGATGATGACGCGTGTGCAATAGGAATCTTTCCAAGAGTATAATTATCTGAACTTCCAGTGGAAGACGCGAGATTACTGAAATTTATAGCCATGTTTTGCAGTGATAAAATAATAGCTGAATTGACTATGTAAGAGAGGACACGTTGAAATATGCGCTTGCCTGGATTACTTCTATAATCACTTCTATTGTGTATATTATCCTGTTGTATACATTACGTTGTATTTATTATTTTAGATTCTCAATTACTGACACTTCAATTTATAAAATTCTGACCTGAGTGGAGGTAATCGAGAGCGGAAATAAATAACAAAATCTCATTTCGCATTTAATTTTCAGTAGACTTTAGGTCAGAATTTTATAAATTGAAATGTCTAACCGAGAACCTAAAATAATAAAATTGTAAGGGGAAAGATGAAGGTTAATTAAATTTTTGCAAAGGAGAAATTGACTGTAGTTTTAATATCGGGATCTATACGTCTCTGCGAAGTTCGTAGTATTTATATTTCCAACGTACACACCCCTGTATATATATAAATATATAAACATGTTTTATATAATTATATAAAAGTATACTATAAGCCGCGCGCGTATTGCAGAATAATGTACTATATGTCCGTGAAGCGCGCAGCATTGAAACGAAGACAAACGGTATAAATGATATTATATTTGTTTTTCGTAACTGTCTTCTGGTTGAGTACCATTGTTATGGAGAAGCAAATGCATCGGAGTGATGCGTCCTGCAGTTCTACTAGGAGGCGAGAATTCCTCCAACCCTCGGTTTATTCCAAACTTAAGGGAAAATTAATGTAATGTGCTGATTATATGCTCTATACGTATTTTATATATTGACAGTTCGTGCTTTATTTGTGTATATACAAAAATAAAGTGATTTTACCAAACACACTTAACGACACACCGCAGAAAATTTCTGATTTTTAGCCTTACGTACGCATCACTGAAAAAAATGTTAATTGTAAGGTGAGGAAAGCAGAAAGAACGCCTTGTATATTTGTAATTCATATATATATATATTGTTCATATATTTAACAAAAGCATTGTACATATTCCAGCGGATCAACTTTAGGATATGTCAACAGAATTTTTCCTTTTCTTTAGAGCATTTTTATACATCGCATTTCAACTGGACAGATAAAATTACGATTATCTCGTTTGTTCCTCACGGTACGATTGATTTATTCCAGGTTGAGCAAAGAATATGACGACCATGATGCGTTCAAACTCAGATATCGCTGTTCGCGTATAACTACGTAGGTTCCTACCTAACAATGACCTAACGATGACGTAGTTCGTCCTATAAGAGCAACGAAAGAATGAAATTCTCAGTGAACAACGTAACTCGAGAAAAATTTATTAATGTTTTCGCTAATAAACGTAAATTCTTGATTACACGATCCGTATACGGGTTCGAAAGATTCGGGTCTTAGGCTCCTCCCAATTTTTTATTAAAGATAAGCGACATCTTGGCGCGTATCTTTATTAATCATTATAAGCGTATGTTCGAATCGCACCATAGCGCGTCTTTGGAGATCCAGATATCGGCACTCACGACGTGACAGAGCTTCATCGATACTCGCGTCGTCGACGAGGCTCGCACGAGGAGGCCGATCTCAGCCGCTGCTAGGGACACAGATCCGACTGATCCATCCAGGGATTCAAGGCTCGCAGAACGGATCGCACGATCGTGTCTACCTCGGCCATCGCGCCCATTCCCGAATCGCCGCACATTAGCATCTTGGTTATGCAATGCACCTCCTTGTAGCCCCAGGATTTGAGAAGCGATACCTGAGAAAGCACAAAACTCCATGACTCTCTTTGTTAAGAAAAAAGAAAAATAGAAAAAAGAAAAATAGAAAAATTATATGACAGAAAAAATTTAATGTCTACGTTTATCTTTGACTATTATACTCTTCTTTATCTCTTTTTATTAGAATTTTTCTAACATTGTTATTGGTTTAATTCAGTTTTTCATTTTTAATGATGCAATTTCAACATACAAATATCTGCACGAATTGAATTTAATTCAATTTAAGTAAATAGTATACAAGGTGTTTCTTAAATACAAAAAATTAAAGGGGACATTCCTCCCTGTATGTGATTATTTTTTCCGCAAATGTATATAAAAAGGATCATATACTTCATCTATTTATTTGTTTTAACAGTAGAAATTTTATTCTCTTATTTTAATTTATGCGCTATTCTTTTCATCTCACTTGAGGCATTGTAATTGGATGCTCCCACATCTTGGTGTTCATAGCTGGGCAGAAGAGGAACGGCTTGGCAGGGTCCCATGCGCGTGCCACGCAGGTAACGATATTGTCGCATATGCCACTGGCAATCTTGCCCAGAGTGTTGGCATCCAACGGTGCTATCACGAACACGTCCGCCCATTTCACCAGGTCTACGTGCAGCACCGGATCGCCGCGGTCCTGCCAAGCGGCCCACTCCACCGTGTCGGACAAGACCTGGATCTCAGGCGGCAGCTGGGCGTCTTTCAGGAAGTGCTTAGCTCTCTCCGTCACGACCACCCTCACCTCCAGATTGTTCTGTCGCAGCATCTCCACCAGCTGCGGCAGCTTGATCGTGGCGACGCTACCGGTGCAGCCTATCAGTACTCTCTTCCTGGAGGAGCTCGCCATTTTCTTCACCTTTGCGTTGTCTCCCGTTCTACGTCAGTCTGGACTCTGCAGTAAAATCTGATAGACTCTCAGTTTTCAACGTGATAAATATCGAAACTCTCTATTTTATTTATGGGATAATTGCTCTCTTAGGCTACTTGGGTTGCAACACAATCCAGCCGCATAACAAGCTACAGGGATATCTTTATGTTAAAGCTCAAGAAACCCAACCCAACGAGTGGTCAAGCGATATAACTTAATTCTCAATCTTCCTTCTTATGAAAATAAAAGGTAGATATACGCAATTTTTAGTATCGTTCAGTTCTCTCTTTCTCCCTTTAAATTGGTCTCTTATTAAACCTATTGTTCTTATTGTTACTTCTTTCTCAACAACACTGGCATAGAGGAAGTTCTTGTTGCACCCTGGCTGGCAGTGCGTATTCTTGCTTGAACACACTAATTCACCAAACTCTATATAGTCTGGTGTCCTATTTACATCGAAAGTTTTAAGAGCACCGATTAGACTAGAGAGAGAGTGCACCAGGCATTCTCCGAGGAAAATCGGGATGAACAACGACAACGACGATAACGACGACGATGACCAAGATAATTCCCCTCCTTTCTTTTGAGATACACGGGATATCTTATCTCTGATCAGAATCTCTCAAGGACGATTATCGACGTTACGTTTCCTTGGCGCCCTCGATCTTGTCGGCAAAGCCGAGCTTGGACCAATCCTCACGCGCCATCAGGTCGTGGTCCATGCGGCAGCCAAGGTACTCCTTGGCGATGTCGCGGCACATCGTGTTCTGACTGCGATTCTCGACCAGGCAGCGCATGTACCTGATCATGGTGCTCTTGCAACGGCCCTCATGGTCCAGCGGGAAGCTGCCGCGCTCCGGTGGCGTCGGCGTAAACAGCCTCTGCGAGAACGTATACGCGGACATAATACGCCAACTGGCCAACTCCGTTCACTTCGACGCGCGGAAGATTACGCGAGGGTGAGAACGAGAACGAGGATGGGCGACGGATACCTTCAGCCCCCTCGAAGGTTCGCCATCTTGTTCTCCCCTCCTCCTCCTAATCCCTACTCTCTACTCCCTACCCAAAGAGCACATGCCAAATCGCTACGAGCAAACGCCCCAGGAAAACGAAATGGTCCTCAACGCCGTCTGTCCCCTGGTCCCCAGAAGTGACGAACTAACGCGGCTCACGTGACGAGCAATGCAGGAGTGGCGCTAATTTTGAACCTACGTTGTATTCCTATTTCTATGGCTCAACTTTAGACAACACCATGTCTAAAATTGGGACATAAGACACGTCTTAAAAGACGTCATTATAAGATGTTTTTAAGACATTATTATTACATAAAACGTTTCAAAGATGTCTTTAAGACGTACTTTTACGTCTCGATTTTGGGCATGCGTGCTGTTTGGGAATTTACACCGAACGTTTGATACGCGTATAGTACTATATTCGTACTAAATTGATTTAGTTTATCCTCTTTTAAAACGCGAACCATTCTACAAAAATGTATATTATATCTCATCCAAACATTTATCGATGTACTGCATTCAACGAGCCATGTATGTTATAGATCCCTCTGCAGTGCGTCAAAGTCAAGATAATCACCTGTTGTTTCCGTTCTCTTATCTGATCAAATAAGTTATCAAATAAGAAAATTAGACGCAATTGAGGGGTATAATTATTCGTTTTGCCTACAAAAGTGTTTAGAGTACTTCAGCATCATCGCCCTTTCTTGCGGATTTCGATTTCCTTATGTCAGAACAACAGAATTGGACATTACCTCTGTACGGGGACCTGATGGAAACGTTGCTTTAACAAGCAAAAGGACAAGAAGGTAAAGTTGATAACTAATTATTTGATTTAATTTTTGCGATTTATTCTACATATTTATTATATTTCTCTTTCCACACAACGATAAAAATTGGAGAAATAAACTCAATATATATAAAATCGCTTGAATAAATGACTACAATATATAGATACAAATATAGAATTATGCATTAATGAAATGTAATAAGTATTTAAAATTTGAGAGTGATAATTTGTCTTAACAGATTTGTAGTATGCAAAACTGTAATCTTTCAAATACTAACTAATTTTTCTCTATTTAATCATTCTATATATAAATGCAAAATGACTAATGTTTTGTTTTATTATTTTATACATAAATGCAAAACGGCTAATGTTTTCTTGTTATTAATCATTCTACTATATAGAAGTGTAAAACGCGACTAACATAAGATCAATGGATAACAATGTTGCGGATTCTGAAAGAATTTTATCAACGATCAAAGGTGCCGAGTCACTTAAACCAACGAAAGACGAAATAGACGCTAAGGACGAGTAATTATATTCACCTAGCATCCATGCAGTGTTGGGCAAAATTTATTTTGAATAACGAAGAAAAAATAACGAATAAAATAAATGTATTCGTTATTCGTGAATAACGAATAATCGAATTATTCGTTATTCGAATAAAATAATCACGAATAATTTATTTGTAATTCATCATTTTTATTCGAAGAATGTAACGAATAAAAAAAAATCGATAACGAAAAATGATGCACAGAGTAAAAATTAAAGTCCTCACTCGTGAATGTAAAATTGTAATATAATTTATTAATTAGTTAATTTATTAGTTAATCTATTAATATTAGTATTTTTAACATTAAATAAATTTAAAAAATTAAATTTTACAATCAATAAAATAAAAATTTAATTTAATAAAAATATGCAAAATACACAAGTGTCTCATTAACCTATCACATTAATCTTTGGGTTACAAATGTAAAACGTAACTTTTTACCCGACTTTAACCCGACATAACCTGTCAAACCGTTAAACTCTAACTTCGTTGAAGACCCCTAATATATTTGATACATTTTTATTTAAAAATTCTTTTAGAAGCGCACACGTTTTTCAAACATACTGCCTGATAATCGATGATATTTGGCTGTATTAATCATCGTAGCAAATAAAAGATCTAGAAACAAAACCGAAAATATTTGCTTTATGATCCTTATTTTTGTTTTTGTTTCTAGATCTTTCATTATCTAGGAGATCCAGACTCTCAGATATCTTATCTAGAAAAATATCCTACAATAAAGAAAGTTTTTATAAAATACAACACATTGATTCCTTCTTCGGCTCCGGTGGAGAGATTATTTTCATTTGCTACGATGATTAATACAGCCAAATATCATCGATTATCAGACAGTATGTTTGAAAAACGTGTACTTTTGAAAGCATTTTTAAATAAAAATGTATCAAATAAAAAATAAACTTTGATAATAATTACTTTTAAGTGATTTTTTTAAACCAACTAAAAGAAAAACATTCTGAAATCTACACTTTTGGGAAACTAGTTTGTTTCGGAATGCTATTGCTTGGAAAACACTCCGGGCGGAGCTGGTACTATCTTGTTAGAGACCGGGAATCGAGGAGGACGGACCACTAAGCGAAATGAGAGGGCCTGGTGTAGAGTTGTCACTTTTTTATTGTTCCTAATACAGATACTTGACGAAATCAGAGTCAATATCGATCGAAGTAATTATTCGCGCCATTCAAGATAGCTCGCAAGACGAAACGATCGACAAACGAAGTCGTTCAATATACTTGGTTTCCGAAGAGCTGTCGCGTAACAGTGTATTGAAAGCGCTCCGAAAGCAAACTGTTTATGCTCGAGTTCGAACGCCCGAACGCGTGTGTTTATGTCGATCATCTTATTCGAGGTGAGGCTCCACGTGAACATCGCATGTTCCACGCGATATCGTACCGAGCTGGGAAACTCTCCGGATCGCAGGCACCGCCGGAACGCGACAGATCGGAAACAATAATAATAACGCGAGATATACCGGGACGCTTCTTCATTTCGTTTACCTTAGCTTTAATTTTCAAATCATTCCGGAACATACCGCCCGCCTCGAATGCTCGCATTCGAAAATATATATCCATATATAATGTCGCATTAAGTACAAAGACTCTATCGCTAGCTACAGTGAGTCGCGGAAGTCACCTCGACTCCGCTCGTGTCACACGGCTCAGACTCAACGCCGCCCGCCATGGCGGAATCTTGTGTAGAATTTATATCAATAGGAAGAAAGCACAATTTGGTAATTGGGCGTTTGTACTGAGAACGCGCGGTTTGAATCGTGACGACACGGGTGAGGCCATCGTCGCCGGGATGACAAGCCGTTATGCGGCCAAGCTCCCATTGACATGGAGGCGCGAGCGCGTTTCTTAGGAGCACCATTTGACCGACCTGAGCGAGCTTATGCGCGACCCTCCACTTGGGCCTCTGCTGCAAGTTAAGGAGATAGTCATTCGACCACGATTTCCAGAATTGTTCGGTAATTCGCTGTATTAATTGCCATCGCGACAATCGGGTCTCGTTGATCTCGAGAACGCTGGGTTCAGGGACAGCCATAAGAGGTCCTCCGATAAGGAAATGACCGGGAGTTAAAACCTGGTAGTCGTCTAGGTTCTCGGACACCGCCGCGATTGGACGGGAATTTAGGCAAGCCTCGATGCGACACAACACGGTAGCGAGCTCCTCGAACGTCAGCGTGTATGACCCGACACAGCGTTTAAGGTGATACTTAACACTGCGTACTGCGGCTTCCCACAGCCCTCCGAAATGTGGAGCGGAGGGTGGTAGGAAGTGCCAGGCAGTGCCTTCGGTAGCCAAGTGATTCAGAAAATTCGGATCCTTGGTAGTAAGTTTTATCGCGGTGGTTAGTTCACGATCGGCACCCTGAAAGGTAGTACCATTATCTGAGTATATGGACGTAGGGCGTCCGCGACGAGATACGAAGCGAGACAAGGCGGCAAGGAAAGCGGGGGAGGAGTAATCGCTGACGAGCTCCAGGTGGATCGCTCTCGTGGTCATACAAATAAAAACAGAGATATAGGCCTTATGAGCCTTATTGCCGCGTCCTTTCGCAGTACGTACAGAAACGGGGCCGGCGTAGTCGACGCCGGTGTGAACGAATGCTCGGACGGAGCGGTTTACGCGAACGCCTGGGAGGTCGCCCATGAGCTCGCTTGGAATTGGTGCTAGTTCTCGCGTGCAAATAACGCACTTATACAAGACGGCGCGGACGAGTGAGCGCGCGCGGAGGATCCAATACTTTTGGCGAAGCAACGCTAGCGTCAATTGCGAGCCAGCGTGAAGCGCTCGTACATGAGTATCGCGAATCAACAATCTCACTAATGGGTGGTCCCTTAGGACGATTGGGTGTCGAGTGGTTTCCGAGATGTTCGCATTACGCAGTCGACCGCCGACGCGAATAAGCTTTTGATTGTCGAGGAACGGGTTTAGCGGAAGCAGGGAGCTGGATTTTGGAATAGGCACGGCGTTTGTTAGGGAGGTTATTTCGTTTAGAAACAGATCGGCTTGAATGGACTGTAGCCAGAAGTTTTCCGCGAATTCGACTTCGACAGGCAGTAGTGCGATGGAAGGCGGAGAGATAACGAATGGATCTTGCTGCTGGGATCGGATGTTGCGGACGAATCGCTGGATGTAAGCGGTGACGCGTAGCAATTTCGACCATGATGAGTACCGTTTCGATAAGTCCCATGAGGGGGTGACCGTCGTGGTATGTGCTGTCGACGTAGGCGGTCGTTCTTCGAGAGTGGTTTTTGTTGCTTCTGGTAGGACGTCTTTTGGCCATTGTTCGGGTGGCTGGATAAGCCAGGAGGGACCTGACCACCATAGGTAATTTGCGGCTAGCTCGGCGGGAGAAATACCGCGGGATGCGCAATCGGCAGGATTCTCATCTGAGGAGACATGACTCCAGGAGGTGTTTGGGAGTGACGTTTGGATGTCTGCGACACGATTCGCCACGAAAGTTTTCCAGCAGGCCGGTGAGCAACTCAGCCAGGCCAGAACTACTTGGGAGTCGGTCCAGCAATATGTCGGTGTATACGACATATCGAGCGATCGACAAACGAATAGGAGGAGTCGGGCAAGCAATTGGAATGCACAGAGTTCCAGTCTCGGGACGCTCATGGTCTTCAGCGGAGCGACCTTGGATTTTGCGGCCAGCATCGTCACAGTCACCGTACCGTCCATCGACACGGTGCGCATGTAGACTACCGCCGCATAGGCCGTGGTGGAAGCGTCGGAAAATCCATGTAACGCCTGGTCGAGTGTATGAGGGCCGTATTGAGTCCAGCGTGGGATGGTGATTTTTTCCAGTTCCGGAAGTTGCTCGTAGTAGCGGCGCCATTGCGTAAGAAGGTCGGACGGAACTGGTTCGTCCCAACTGCACTTCGACGCCCACAGTTGTTGCATAAAAATTTTTGCCCGAATAACAACTGGAGTAGCCCATCCGAGTGGATCGAACAATTTGGCAATCTCGGATAGAATTTTACGCTTGGTATCTCCCAGAGTGGGTGATCCTTTTACTTGAAACTGGAAGACATCGCGGTTCGGGTTCCAACTGAGGCCGAGGATTTTTATTCTTTCATCTTCGCGAAGTTCTCGAGCTTGAGCAAGGCCGTGATCAGCAGGGTCGATGTCATCGAGGAGGTCAGATGAGTTGCTCGCCCACTTACGCAGAGTGAATCCACCTTTCGCCATGATCGCAACGACTTGATCGCGAGTCTGCCGCGCGAGGGTTTGGTCATCCGCACCAAAGGTAAAATCGTCGATGTATCGTTTTCGTTGAAACACCGGAATGGCGAGTGGAAACGCAGCTCCGTGGTCGACGACGAGTTGTAATGTGACTTTCAGTGCCAAGAACGGGGCAGCGGCAGTACCATATGTGACCGTGCCTAAGCGATAGGCCAAAACGGGGGAGTCGGGATCGGGCCGCCAGAAAATCCGTTGGTAGTCACAATCGAGGGGATTTACCAGAATCTGTCGGTACATTTTAGTCACATCAGCAGAATAGACGTAGCGATACAGACGCCACTGCAGGGTGACGGCAGCGAGATTCGTTTGTAGCTTAGGGCCGACAAGGAGGTGGTCGTTAAGAGAGGTGCCGTTGGTGGTTGGACTTGACGCGTTGAATACAACACGAATTCGCGTCGTTGTGCTACCCTCCCGGAAGACAGCGTGATGAGGGATGTAGACGATCTGTGTCGGATCAGTCGACTCCTCGTTGTCAGGAACTAGTTGCATATGCTCCAGATCGGCATATTCCTTTAAGAAATCGTGATATTCGGCGGCTTTAGCTGGCTCTCGTTTTAAACGATTTTCTGCGCGAAGGTAACTTTGGAGAGCCGACCGGCTAGACTCTCCTATGGAAATCGGAGGTCCCTTTTTAAAGGGTAATCGGACAACGTAGCGACCGTCGGGATTTCGGTAATGTGTGCGGAGAAAATGCTCCTCGCACGCTTGGTCCTCAGGAGTTAATTGGGACGTGCGGGGAATTTCTTCCACCTCCCAGAAGCGTCGAATGTTGAAATCGAGATCTTCATCCACTGAGGCATGATGTACGTCGATCCTTTGGCTCGAACGCGCTCCTCCCGTTGGGCCGGAGATAATCCAGCCTAACACCGTATTTTGGGCTATTGGCTCGTTCGCGGCGCCCTTCCGAACTCCGTCGAGAATTAAGGAGCCGAATAGTTCGGCACCAATGAGAACGTCAATCGGAGCGGATCCCGCGAAGTCCTGATCGGCGAGGGTGAGGTCCTTTAAATGGGGCCAGTTCATCGGAGCGTCAATACGGTTAGGCAAATACCGCGTTAAGGATTTTAAAATTAAGGCGGAAATGGAATATACCGGACTGACGGACGTACTTGGAGTAATAGTGATGGTAGCTGCTTGTCGAACTGAAGTGTGCGTCTCCCCGATACCGGTTACAATGATGGACGTGCGAGTTTTCGGAATGCGCAACGACTGGGCTAAGTTTTCGGTTATAAACGATGCCGCGGATCCTTGATCGATTAAAGCGCGCACGGTTTGACATCGACCTTGCTCCGAGTAGACTCGAACTCGCGCGGTCGCAAGGAGAATCGGCTGGGTGGACGGAACGGACTTGGCAACAACATGAGAGGCGATACCGGTTTGGGAAGCTTCGCTTGTAGGAGGGGAGGGGGATGCGTCACTGTCGGATTGTTTCGCAATTTCCGGAAAATGCAGCAATGTGTGATGCTTCTTCTGACATTGCTTACACGAGTGAGGGCTCGTGCATTCCTTTGCTTGATGCTTTGCACTAAAACAATTTAAGCATCTTTTGCATTTCTTAACGAGCTCGTGTCTTTGAGTCGGCGTTTTATTGAGAAATTCGGAGCATTGGTACAAGAGGTGTTGCGCGGCGCACACAGGACATGAAAGCTTCGTAGCGCTCGCAGCGTGGGATGCTATCGCCTTCGGCTTCGCTTTATTTTTTGCCGCCGCGTCGGCCGGTTTTTCCGTCGCAAACGGTATTATCGAATCGAGGGCGCGGATGCGAGAATCCATAAACGCGTCTATTTCGGCGTAAGTCGGATAGTAAACGCTACTACCTAACGTAAGTTCCCATGCTTCACGCGAAGCGTTATCGAGTTTCTGCGTAATCAAGAATACGAGAATGTCGCTCCACTGATCCACCGGACGCGCTAAATTCCTCAAGGCCGCGGTCGCGGCATGTACTTTGTCTCGCAACGCACGCAATTCTTGAGCCGATTTCGCGGTGACATTGGGCAATGTAAACAGCTTGTTCAGATGAGTATTAATAAGACGCCGTTTATTTTCAAATCGCGACGAGAGAATTTGCCACGCGACATCAAAATTCTCGGACGTTAACGCTAAATGTTCGATGGATGCGCTCGCTTCACCCTTTAAACACGAGAATAAATGGTGTAGTCGTTGAACGTTTGACAAACTCGCCTCGCAAATAATCATCGAGTAGAATCGGTCTCGGAAGCTCTCCCACTTCTCGTACGATCCATCGAAGCTTGGTAGGGTGACCTTCGGCAGATTGAGCGCGGTATGCGATGGAAATTCTGGGGCCCGACTTACGTTTACGGAGGCATCCCGGGGTGGAAGAAGCTCACCGAGCTGCTCGTAGAGATAATCCAGCGCAGCATCGCAGCACTCCTCACAATGCTCGAATTCGCGATCGGTGAAGTAGGAGTATGACGCCTTGGTCGCGGCGTCGGTGATGACGTGCAGCTTCGTATCTAAAACTCGGCACTGTTCGAACCTCTCCTTGGTGCTTTCGATTCGCGCCTTGGTAGCTGCAGGGGTCATCTTCGCCTGTCCCAATTTTTTGAAATTCGAGATAGTATTCATAACGGAGTTGAATAATGAGCGCTGTTTGAGGAGCAGTTCTTCGAAGGACGACATCTTGGCGGCGATAGTGACTCAGACACGGTCACTCACAATTCACGCCAGCAGCCCACTTCACTGTTCACAAGACCTCAATCCCGATCCGGCTCGAAGGACCAAATGTTTCGGAATGCTATTGCTTGGAAAACACTCCGGGCGGAGCTGGTACTATCTTGTTAGAGACCGGGAATCGAGGAGGACGGACCACTAAGCGAAATGAGAGGGCCTGGTGTAGAGTTGTCACTTTTTTATTGTTCCTAATACAGATACTTGACGAAATCAGAGTCAATATCGATCGAAGTAATTATTCGCGCCATTCAAGATAGCTCGCAAGACGAAACGATCGACAAACGAAGTCGTTCAATATACTTGGTTTCCGAAGAGCTGTCGCGTAACAGTGTCTTGAAAGCGCTCCGAAAGCAAACTGTTTATGCTCGAGTTCGAACGCCCGAACGCGTGTGTTTATGTCGATCATCTTATTCGAGGTGAGGCTCCACGTGAACATCGCATGTTCCACGCGATATCGTACCGAGCTGGGAAACTCTCCGGATCGCAGGCACCGCCGGAACGCGACAGATCGGAAACAATAATAATAACGCGAGATATACCGGGACGCTTCTTCATTTCGTTTACCTTAGCTTTAATTTTCAAATCATTCCGGAACATAGTTGATTATGTAAGGAAGACCGGGGCTAACTCAACACCGGGGCAAATTTGACACTAGGCTTTTTGCCAATTTAAATCTATCGTAGAAACTTTGCCTTTTCTACTGTAAATGCGTCTTTATGTGCCAGTATTATCAACGGAGTTTGGTAACATTCTGAGTTATAGTGTAATTTTTAACGCGACATAAGCGTTTTTGTTAGTGAAAAGTAAAACAACCTAGTTTCCGAAGCGCGGATTTAGCTCGCGGCTGGTCAGGGTTCGGAGTAGGCGCGGAGGAAGACACAAGACTCGGTTAAAATATAATAAAACAAAATAAGGTATTTATTCAATTACGCGTGAATACATAGAGATGTTCGCGGGAGCGGTGAATATGTACAAAAGATCGCCGTCGTTGCTACGATAGCAACGGATTACAGCGATCGCGAAGTCGCTGGCTACGTGTGATAGATCGCGGGCGCGGTTTATAACGGCGGTGAAATGCAGATATCGCGGAATCGCTGAATACGTGTAATGGGTCGCGGGCGCGGTTTACAAGATACGTGTGATAGGTCGCGGACGCGGTTACAAGGTACGTGTAATAGATCGCGGACGCGGTTACAATACAGGTATCACAGAGCGTGCGGACGCCTGGTAAAGCGATGATGCACGGAGATCGCGGGGTTTTGCGGATCGGCGGGCGTGCGGGCTCGCTGAGGTATTTCGGCGCGGGTGACGCGGTATCGCAGGTTTGGGTATCGCGATTGGGCGTGATATCGAGCGGCTAAGACCCTTAGCGGAGATAGAGAAGTACTCTCTATTTCCTGGCGCCTCGATTCGTGTAGGCGGGAGGCAGCACCGGGTGGCCAAGACCCTTGGCGAGTAAGAGAAGAACTCTCTTACCCTGGTTCACTCCGGTGTCACAGGTGTTCGTATGGGATTTCGAGTCAACCGCCTAGATGCTTCACTCGGCAGAGGCAGAGAATACTCTCTACCCCCTGGTTGTTCGACTGTGGGATTTCGGGATTTCGAGTCAACCGCCTAGATGCTTCACTCGGCAGAGGCAGAGAATACTCTCTACCCCCTGGTTGTTCGACTGTGGGATTTCGGGATCCGTGAGCAGCGGAATCGGTCGGATCGGTTTGCTGGCTCACGGCGGAATGCGGAATCTGAAACCTAGCAACATTGCTCGGTTTATATACGCCCGCGGTGGCGTGTCGGCGTGGCGGGGGATACGCGACGGCAATCGCGCGCGCCGGGATGGAGCGGTGGAGCGTTCGGGAAGTACGGCGCCCCAACGCCGCGATTGCGTTCGGTGGCTCTCGGCCGTTTTCGGCACCGCTCGGCGCTCCGAGTCGGTTGCCGCGCTAAGTCCGTTTGCGGACTGATACGCGAGATGACTAGTTTAAAAAAGGGCACATCGTGCCTTGTCTCGCCCGGCGGGTGTTCGGCCGGGCGGCATCCGGCTGATGCTCGCCGGGAATGATGCGTTTTGGGGCGCATCGTTACAAAAGTAATATTTCTGTTCTCTCGAAAATGGTATACTCTTTCATCGAGCTTTTGGGCAAAATTAAGTGACGTACATACAGCAAAATTTCCTTAAGCAATTTTGTACCTGAAGGAACGCTCTTTAAATGTGTACCATTAAATTTGCTTGAAATTTTTAATTAATTGTTGAAAATTGCTTTTAAAAAAATTGTGTCGAGTTAGCCACGGTCTCCCTTACTTTTTTCATTAAATTTCTCTTTTTTATTTATAAATAAGATTAGTTTTTATGTTGTTTTTTATTTGATTAATTAAAACTAATGACACAGGTTTTTATTAAATTAAATTTTTATTTTATTGATTGTAAATTTATTTAATTTCTTTAGTTTTAATTATTTATTTAACATTAAAATACTAATTTTTTAATAAATTATAACTTTACGTTCACAAAATATTATCATTTGTTAACAAAATTTTTTATATATTTTGTTTTATTTTTGAATAAAAAATAACAAATAAAAATAACGAATAAACATATTGTTACGTCCTGTTGACTCCACGATTTCTTTCTTTCATGGAATCACTCATTTCATCATACGAAACAGACAGAAACCATAAAATAGCGGTTATCAATTGACGAAGCGGATGCACTCCAACTGTCATCGCTCAATAAATAGTAAATGACGAAACCTTCCAGAAGACTCGAGCCTAATAAAATAGGCAAATTATAGACTTGTTTGTCGCATTCCATCTATTGTAATTCTACGAAATAAAGCACAAAATTTCAATTATCTCGAAAATTCGTGGCAAAGAGCGCAATAAATTAAAAACGCCACAAGGATCTGGGTGACCTCTTGGGTCACGGGAGGGCTGATCTCACGCTTTTCCGTGAAACGCAGATTTGACCTAAGACCCACGCCTCGCGGCGATTGATAAAGTTAAGCCTCTGAAAGAGATTGTCAAAGGGCAAGATAATAACGTACCCGCCAATGAATAGCTGCTAATTAGAAATTGCTCATAAACAATAACGATTTTTGGGGAAACTCGCCACAAAATAGGCGGAAAATCAAAAACTACGTTACGATCAGAAGAAAACTCCACCAATCAAATTAGATTAAAACATAATCTCGCCTACATAATTTTGTATAAAAATCGCGACTTTGCGCACTTGGAGTCACTTCTGATCCAGTCCGAAACGTCCTGAAACTATATTTACCATAGCCGTATTTATCAATCATCAGCCAGCTGTACTCCTCGCTTAAGCGAAACCAGATTTCTGTCGCGTCGCGAGTAGATTCTGTGCCCGTGTCGATCACCCCGCAGTAACCGAAGGTCCGGACGAACTTACTAATAGTCACCACTGTCACCCGTTTCACGTCCGGAAGAATCTGCCGCAGTCACCTGATTCCCCGATAGCAACCGTCAACAGTAAGTCCGAGATACCCGCTCGGTTATCATCATACATCTCTACAGTATGTATATGTGTGTATACCGTATACGAGAACACACATATATATATAAATATATACAAATATAAATTCATTTTTAAAACTCCCCCCCCCCATTTTCGAATTCAAAATTATAAAATAATTTTAGTGAAGTCGCAAATTCATTGTTGCAAGTTTTTGGGAATAATTATCCGCAATCGGACAATTCGGAACAGACGCGCCCGCATAGTGGAGCGACAGCTCCTAGCTTCATTCTTAAAAAGCGAACGGTCCCCGCATATCGACCAACCTCTTCCCGATCCTCCGAATTTGTGTTACACCCGTACCAGAACAAATGTCATTCCACGCGCACACACCACACTCCCACGTACTTTATATATAACTAGATTTTTTGCCCGCGCTTTGCGCGGGCTTATAATCTATTCCCCTCTCCCCAAACTCACTCATTAATTAGAAGCACCTTTGATATTCTTTCTCCTCAAACTTTAACCTACATCTTCGAATTTTTTTTTAAATAAAAAATAATAGATAATATTATAGATGCAGAATAGCATAATATTTGTCAAATATTTCAAAAATGTAATCCCTTATATTAGTCTTTTATTTTTGCTCGCGCCTCGCGCGTTTTCACTCTCCGTTGACCCGCCATTATTAACTCTTTTTTATTTTCTTCCAATTTATTTTCTCTTTTCAAAATCATCAAAAAATTAGAAAAATTTTGGCACCGGTTTCAAGAAAATCAATCCATTAATGAAAAATTATCCATTAATAAAAAATTAAACTTATCCCCTAAAAATTAAAAAAATTTTAACACAATTTTTATTTTATAATATAATTCTTTAAGATTTGATGTCAATTAATTCCCGAAAAATTGGAAAAATTTTGTAACCGGTCTCCAAAAAAATCGGTAATAAAAAATTATACACTTTATAGCAATCCCCGGGAAATTTTTACCTCTATTTCATAAGTAATTTTTTAAGATTTGGTCAATTAATTGCCGAAAAATTGAAAAAATTTTGTAACTGGTTTCCCAAAAGATTGGTAACGAAAAATTACACTTTATAGCAAACCTCAGGAAATTCTACCTTTATTTCATATACAATTTTTTGAAATTCGGTCAATTAACTTCCGAGAAATTAGAAAAATTTTGTAACCGGTTTCCAAAAAAATCGGTAACGAAAAATTATCTATAAAAATTATCCATAAAAAAAATTCAGCTTGATATCTCAAAATTTACGGAAATTGGAGCAGAAATCGGAAACCCCTTTATTATTAGCAATTTTTCTATAAACTCATCGTAGCCATTCTCAAAAAATTATAAAATTTTGAAACCGGTTTTCAAAAAATCGATTATGAAAAATTATACACATTTTTACCATCCCCGAAAAATTAGGAAAATTTGGGCATTGTTTTTAAAAAAATAACAAAAAATTATCTAAAAAAATTCAGCTTATCTCAAAATTTGAGGAAATTAGAACAATCACGTACATTTTTTTAAACAAAAATTGGAAACCCCTTTTTCATTAGCAATTTTTCTAATTCTATTACATTTTTTAGTTCTTTCTACTCTTATATTTCATATATAATTCTTTAAGATTTGGTCAATTAATTCCAGAAAAATTGAAAATCTTTGTAACCAATATCCAAAAAAATTGGTAACAAAAAATTCTGAACCGGTTTCCAAAAAGATCGGTAACAAAAAATAATACACTTTATAGCACACCCCAGAAAATTCTACCTCTACTTCATATACAATTCTTTGAGATTCGGTCAATTAATTACCGAAAAATTGAAAAAATTTTGTAACCGACTTCCAAAAAAATTGGTAACGAAAAATTATACTTTTTATAGCACTCCCCGAAAAATTCTATCCCTGTTTTATATATAATTTTTTGAATTTCGGTCAGTTATTTCCCAAAAAATTAGAAAAATTAAAAAAACCGGTTTCCAGAAAATCGGTTATGAAAAATTATACACTGCAGCACTCCCCGGAAAATTCTACCCATGTTTCATATATAATTCTTTGAGATTCGGTCATATATTTCCTGAAAAATTGGAAAAATTAAAAAAACCGATTTCCAGAAAATCAAAAATTTCGGTACCAGCTTCCAAAAAAATCGGTAACAAAAAATTATACACTTTACAGCACTCCCCAGAAAATTCTACCCCTGTTTCATATATAATTCTTTGAGATTCGGTCGATTATTTCCCGAAAAATTATAAAAATTGAAAAAAAATCGGTTTCCAGAAAATTGTTAAAAAAAAACTATACACTTTATGGCACTCCCCGGGAAATTCTACCTCTGTTTCATATACAATTCTTTGAAATTTGGTCGATTATTTCCCGAAAAATTAGAAAAATTAAAAAAATCGGTTTCCAGAAAATCGGTAGCAAAAAACTATACACTTTATGGCATTCTCCGGGAAATTCTACCCCTATTTCATGTACCTTTGGTAAAAATTCGGTCCACTAACGAATGAGTAGTTCGCGGTCAGACAGACAGACATCCGGTACTTATATATATAAATAATGATTTTTAATTTGTAATAATATTTTGTTCTTTTTTGTAATAAATGTTCTAATTATTTGATAAATTAAACTCAATGTTTATTCCTTATAAATAAGACCTCACCTCTCACTACCTCCCTAAAATCGCACAAGGTCCGATCCCCGGTAATAGGGATATTATATCATTGACCGAAAACAGGACCGCGAGTGCACGAAAACTCTCAGTAGGCGTAATAGCGTCCCTTCTGAACGTTGACCCGCGACTGAAGTTTTCCTGAAAAGTGCATTTGACTCGAGGCACGCGCCATTCTAGCGTGAACCCGAGATACCATAAGATCTCGTTATACGTTTTCCCATACGTTACCCTCCCTTGGATAGCCTTTCCTTCGCTATCCGTCGAACCAATATACCTAAATTCCGGGGTTCTGACGTAACAATATTTAACTGTGAATAACGAATAATTTTAATGATGAATAATTCTATCAACGAATAAAGAATAACGAATAAAAAAATTATTCGTTATTCGTAATTGAATAAAAATTTATTCGAATAATGTACAACACTGCTTAGCATATATGACACAACTGAAGAGAGAGAATATATTACAAAAATATGTACCAATATTGACTTTTTACACAAAATTAGATAGAATTTCCCGTTTACTTTGTGTAAAATTTATATAACTTTAGTTTATATGATAAATTTTTTTAGTAAAAGTATATACTTACGGCTTTTCCTTTTTATTATACTTTAAAAGTTCATTATGCAAATTTTTGTAATTCTGTGTACCTTTCTAACAAAAAAATAATGATATATATGTCCATTTTTGTGTTAACATTTTATATATTGCAGGACAATGAATTTTCAAAGATTATAATTGTATCAAGCACAACTAAGCTGTAAATATAATTTAAGTGTAAATAAAACAACTTTATTATGTAAATTTTGGCAGTTTTATTTATATAACAATTAAAGTAATTTAAATCGACCGTAATTGGCAATATATAACGTCTTTACCAATATGAACATTGAAAAATACACCGTCGACGGAAGCGTCGGTTCTCCATCTTATAGTTGTTATTGCGATAAATATTACCACAGCCCCAGTGGTCGAATTGGCACGACACCCGCACGGTATACGGGAGGTTTCAGGTTCAAACCCTGGCTGGGGTAATATTTTTTCGCAATAAAAATTTAAACTATTGAATTTAGAAATTACATCAACTGACCAAAACCTATGGTCGAAGTTAATAATGTCTCGATGATGATCTGAAAATGTGCTGTGTGAATCCGACAAACCAAGTTGGCTCACGGTTTTTCAATGTTCATATCGGTAAAGACGTTATATATTGCCAGTTACGGTCGATTTAAATTACTTTAATTGTTATTCTATTCACTGGCAAAATAAATTTATTATTCTGTTTATTGATATACTTTGTATGTAAAAAATATCAAATAATAATTATATGAAATTAATTTATAAATAATTTATAAATTATAATTTTATATAATACCTATAATAATATGTAATAATTTAAACAATATATATATAAAATTTAAAAAATTATACATTAACATGCATTTATGACACTAAATAATATTTATTTTTAAAAAATCAAAAAATTAATTTTTAATTAAAAGGAAGTGGAATTTTATTAAGTATATGTGTAAGAGGATGAGATGGTCAAGGCAGTTGTGTAGGCGTATTTTAGTATAAGAAATAGAATTTAATATACAAGATATATGTGTTACATGTCACGTGCATATAATAACTAAAATGTCAAATTTTGTCACGTCTTTTCCGACGGATCAAAAGAAGAGGGTAAGCAGAGAAGCATGGAAGGTCTCGATCTCGAGCGGATCCCTCGCATCTGAAATTTACACACGAATCAATAGTTGGGCGCCAGACATGTAAACTTATTATACTTTTTTCTCTATGAATCGCTAATTCTTTATTTAAGAAATTCAAAATAATTAACTTTAAAACTTGACGTGTTGGAGCAATTAGACAGCGGGGACTGTTTTTTGTGATCAAAAATATAAGAAACACTCATTCTGATTAAAGTTACTTAAAAACATTTTTTCTTATTGTTGGCCTGTGTAATTAATCTAATTAGCAAAAAGAAAGTGCAACATGAAATAAAAGAGAGATCTTATAGTTAAATTCTTATGCTTCTAAGCTGGTATTCATAGTCGGTTCTTATATCTAAGATCGTCTTAAGTTCAATCTTAAGATGTCATTTTAACCAATCACAGAGCCGTATTAACAACTTAAGACATTACTTAAGACGATCTTGAAATAGGACCGACTAATGAATACTGGCCTTTTTTATATGAATCGCGTGCCCGTGTTGATCATTAACGAACAGTCGGTAAGTCTGTCTACTACAGTGACTTACAAAGCGAATTAAAGCACCTTACTAGCTGTCGCTGTATACTTCGCAAAAGCTTCGCTTCTTGTTAGTGTGGTACCGGCCGCGAAGACACTCGAAAGACATTTCAACCAACGAAGAGGAGGCTTTTAACGAAACATGTCATTCAACGATCTGAAAGTGGAATGCGTCAAAAATGAGCTGGCGGCTGATTTATCAAAATGCTACCCGTTTTTTAAACGCGGTTTCGTTAAAATATGTGAGAAGAAATGGTTTTTGCCGTATAAATATGTCGAGGAGGGCGACAACATATATAATTTTGAAATTCGTCCGGATGATACATGGGTCATTACATATCCTAGATCAGGTAAATCGTTTTCAAAGTTTAGATCTTGAAACTTGTACTTGGAAGTAGGTATAATAAATTTAAAAGAGCGATTCTAGATCACAAATTGTGATAAAACATTGTTATAAGTAATATATTTTATTATCGAAGTATACGATGGAATGTAGAAGTCAGAGAACTGTTCTCTTATCAAACAATGTATACATGACCTTGCTTTTTCTGTAGAAGAAAGAACCTGAATGTATACACAATAATATAGATACAACGCGCGCGCGCGCGCGCACGCACGCGCGCACGCACGCACACACACACACACACACACACACACACACACACACACACACACACACACACACACACACACACACACACACACACACACACACACACACAAAATATATAAAATCATAAAACTCATAATAAAAATGTTATGGGTAATAATAATTGAAATAATCTTTTTATATTATCTGAAACATTATGTACAGCTTTACAAATTGTCCGTTATAACACCAAATATCGCTTGCTGTATGATAAATTGTGCACAACATTAAATTGTACCTTTAATCGAAACTTTTCCAAGGCTGCGTTCCAAAACCACACTCTTAGGGCAAAGAGCGTGCCCTGTCTTTGTTCAACTTTCTGTAAGTAACAAAGAGAACGACGCTCGAGCGTTAAGAGCGTGGTTCTGGAACGCAGCCCAAAACTATCATCCCACATATAACATCATTTTATTCCACATAATCTCCTTCCTTTTACCATACATTTCACATATAATTTTACTTCAAAAGTAAATAAATTCTAGAATATTGTTCTAACTTTTCTTTTAGTTTAGAAGCAAGTTTAGGATCAAATTTAGAAGCAAGTTTTGAAAAATTTTCTTAAGCAAGAAGATTGAAAGAATTTAAATAGAAATTTATCATAAAAAGGATACTTTATTTAACAATAAATTTATTTTCGCCAATTCCTATTACCTCAAATTATTTAAAAATATAATGGTTTAAATAACATCGTAACTTCGAAAATTGCATAAAGCAGTCGATATTTTAAAAAGCCTCTTTGTTAATGAAACCTGAGTCAATGTTGTCCAAACACAAAAATTTTGAAAAAAATAAAAAAATTGTGAATAATGAAATTCTTAAATAAAAGTGATCCAGATCCAGGTCAGGTGTGGAATAAAAAATTTTTCAATTTTTTGCTATTGTCAAATATTAATTAAATTTTACGTGCTGTGTTGACTAGGTACGACGATGACCCAGGAAATTGTATGGTTGGTGGCGAACGACATGAATTTCGACGAGGCACATCGAAGATATTTAGTAGAAAGATTTCCTTTTGTCGAGTACAGTATAATATACATACACTTATATGCATATATACATATAGTATATACTCGTATATATTTTTCACAATGACTGCAGAAGTAAAGAAAAATTATTTTTTTTAGGGTGGGAGCTTTGTTCGACGACTATATCGCGAAAGACGTTCCTGGTAGGATTAATACGGAAAGAAATAGCGTCGAATTCGTGAAAAGTCAGCCCTCGCCGCGTTTCATTAAGAGCCACATGCCTCTCGAACTGTTGCCGACAGTCGTAAATAGTACTTGCAAGGTGTGTTTGCAATTGAATATTTCATTAGTTGAATGCTTATTTATAATATATAGACGGTATATATTTTTAAAAGGAGAATATAGATATAATAAACGCTGAGAAGAAAATTGAAAGGCGTAAACATTGCCGCTTCGAGATTTTTATTTTAAGGTAGGCGTCTCGCTACGTGCTAGTCATGTGACTGTTTGTAGGTTTTCACGTTCAGAAATATATTTCAGGCAATTTTTGCTAAGGAAAAAATAATTTTATAAATTATGGTGTAAAATTTCATACGTGACAAAGTATGTTACTTTTTCTAAATTAGGTGATTTTTCTCATTTGACTCCGTTTTGATCAGCTGATCATGCGAGTCGTCGAGAAAGGAGAAAGGTTACAAGTGAGGTTACATCTCCTTTTCGATTGAATTTTGACAAAGGGTTTCAAAACGCATGACAGGGGTGTCAATCACTATCCAATTCGGCTAAAAAAGACGAGCCCCATAACCTGCAACTACAGTGATTAGCCAGCGGCGTTGCCAAGTCTTCCCAACTTCACCTCGACCAAAAAATGTCTGCTCGATTATCGCATTTTCACTAAAATAAACTAAAAAATTAGCAGCGAAATCTCCGGTAAACTATATATTTTATGGTTGCATCGGATTCTTCGAAATCTAATGTACAGAAAGCAATGTTTTTTCTCACTTCATCTAATTGAAAAATGCGAAAATATGTGATTGAAACCGTGATAGAGCCTTCTTTTTCGTGCCGTCTGTATGAAGTAATGCAAAATTTGTGATTTTCGAGATCGATTTTCTAGAGTAAATAATTGGTAAGAAGCCACAGAAAAAATCGACTGCAAAGCTGATCATATAATTTGATATAAAATCCAAAATCGAAAACTTTATCTAATACATGTCCTGACGAGACGACTACCTTAAATTTGTCGAAGCATTTGTCATTTATGTATACTTGAGTTAATTGTTCTTTATCTTATTTCATACGTCGAAGGGTCGAAGGGATACATTAGAATATGAAAATTTGCAGTTTGCAGTCAACCGTTGATCATTTTTGTTCTTAGATTATCTACGTTGCAAGAAATCCAAGAGACGTGGTTGTCTCGTGGTATAAATTCCAGAAATCTTTGAAACAGTATGAGGGATCCTTTGAACAGTTCTGTAATAATTTCATGAATGACCACAGTAAGCTTTACGAAATGTTGATTAGTTTCTTCAGCTTAATTTATTATCTCAGAATCTCAGTTATTATTTTGAAAATCTATACTCTCCGACAATTTCAGCGCTATGGAGTCCTTATTGGAAACACGTGAAGGAAGCGTGGATGATAAGACACAGAGCAAATATGATGTTTCTCTTCTACGAGGATCTGATAAACGTGAGATAAAAGAAAATTCTACTTTAGTGCGTTGTTTCATATAAAATATAAAGAAGTTTTTTTAATTATTACATGTGTTAATTTGTTTTCTAAAAAACAATAGGAGGAATTTAAATATTTTTAATTTTTTATAATTTTTGAGATTTTAAGTATTAGAAATATGAGTAAAATTCTACTTAAATTCTATTTAAAATACATAAGTAAAATTAAACTTAAATCTTCTATATAATACTTGATCATATTATTTGGATTTAAGGAGGCTCTTATATCCGGCTGCTCTAATCAATGTAGCAACTGAAAAATTATCATTAATAATTGGTTATAAAATTATCGGAAAATTAAATAAAAAAATAAATAATAATTTTTACATAGTGTAAGAGTAAGTTATATGTTCTATTAGTGCAAATATTAAAATTTATACAATAAGTCAGTTGACTACGTCAGTGCTAAAGAGCAAAATAATAACATGCGCGTGTTACAACGTCGTCTGCAGCAGTCTGCAGCTAAGTGAGCTAAGTGAGGTGTAGCCGTGTAGCGTTGTAGCGATTGATGCGATGAAGAGATGGAGCTAAAAGAAAGATATAACGTGAGAATGCTGAGAGGGAAAATGAAAGGAAAATTCTCGAAAATAAAGGTTGTCAATGCGCGAGAGAATAATTATGCCGCTACCATACAGCGCAGAGAAAAAACATGTGCAAGTGAGTTTAGAAACTTCGCGCGATTTTGACACTCGGAAGATCATTCGCCTAACCTGTCGTACGTCATATTAAAACTACAATATTTTTTATAACTCATCGTCAACACCAAGTTTTCTTCTTATCATTAGAAAGATTATTATTTTAACTACAATTCCTTAGTTTTTTGTTTACCTGGTTCGCAAACTTGCCAAGAAAATACATCGCTTCCGGTAAAAATTTTAGTGTTTACCATATGCCCTGTGTTAAAAATGCGAATTTCAATACTGATATTTTTAAAATTTTTATCGTCAACCTATGCTAAAGTTTTGGGCATCGGTTCGTTGTGGTTCACTTTACAACATAATTTAATTTCATAAAGATCTGTCGTTTTATGATCGAGGTAAGAGCCTCCTTAACAATAAAAATACAGAAGATAATTAAAAATATTACATACATCTAATTTAAAGATATTACTGTTCTATACGTAACGTTTTTATCTATTTTGCACAGGATTTATCTGGAAACATAAAAAAAATTGCTGCATTCTTTGATAAGCATTACAGTGACGAGAAGATCATCAAGTTAGTGGATTATATAAGAATAGAGAATTTCCGCAAGAATCCGATGGTGAATCAGCCGACTTCTGACATCGTGATGCCACCAGAAATGTTTATTCGGCAAGGAAGGACGGGTGGTTGGAAAGAAGTGTTTACACCGGAAATCGAGGAGAGATTTAGCAAATGGATCATGGATAATTTAAAAGATACGAATTTGGCTTTTCCAAGTTAAATTCGTAGCGATAGAAGCAATTGTTGTTGCAGTTTAAAATTTTTTTTCAAGTGTGTTTTAAATAGACCAGACTAGTATTAAAAGTTTTTCAACAAAAGAATTGTAAAGCTCACTTTCACATCTTTAATGGTCGAAACATGCACGCACACAATTCGCACAAAATATAAACTATATTATATTATAATATCATATATTTATAATTATAGCGTAAAAATTATATATATTCTAGGACAATAAATTTTCAAAAATTATAACTGCTTCCCGCGAATACCGTTAACAATAAGATGTTTAGTTTATATTTTTGAAATATCATTAATACTTATTAATTTTTATGGAGCTTATTAAAATTTCTGCCATGAGAATAACCGCGAACAGAAAAGTTAATAGATAAATTAGTTTTATAAGTTTTGTTATTTTTTAAACCACCGTGATCTACGTTTTAAAACGGTATCTTTTCGATTATTATATTTAATTTATTATTATTTAATATGATTAATATATAATATAATTTAACTAGATAGATGTTAGGTGCTTTTCGCAATTGTTCAATACCATTTTTGATTATATGTATACTGTACAAATTGATAACCAATATAGTTCAATATTTTATTTATGAGTTTTATGGGGTTTATGAAATCGCAAGAAGTTATCACATTATCACCACATTGAGTAAACGATAACGATAAGTTCAATAATTTTATCAAAAAAAGATCTGTACATTGAATGTGGTACGCCGACTAGTATTTATAATCATTTACAATTATTTATAATTATTTATAATTATTTATAATTATTTTCATAATTAAAAGCTAAATATGTAATTTTATTAATTATTACTTTAAATATTCTTCGATGAGCAGGCTTTATATAACGCCCATTTTTCATTTTGTTTTATAATCTCGATACAACTCACTTATTCTAGATATTTTAATTGTTAGGTACACTGAGTAATTATTAATTAGAGCAATTAAATAATTGTATCGACGTTATAATCAGTTATTAAAGCAGATTTTGCGCACCATTTATTCTTTTATTGAAACAATATGGACAGATATTGTTTCATGATAATTACTGATAATTACTTTATAAATTATGTTATAATGCGATTACATCTCACATCGCGATTTCAAAATCTTATCGACTTACATTTAATTTGCTTACAATTTTGAGAGACATTAAATTGTGTATTGTAATTGTAATTGTAATTGTAATTGCAATTCTAATTACGTCTTTTTAAGAAATAAAATTTACATTGTCCACTTGGAAAAGTATATATCTTGTAAATTAATATTTTATCTTTATTATTTTTGATATCACAAATTGGAACTTTTGCATTACATTGCACTTATGTCCTTTGGATTAATGAGCAACTTTATCACTTCATCTTTTCTCTTTTTCTCTCCAACGTGAAAAGAAATTCTCAAATGGGAATACAAAGATAAGTAACACTTCGATTTATTTAAAAGTGCTTGAGATAATACATACACGTAACTGGCGAAATTTAAAAATATTTCATGCATTTTTCAAAAAATACATATATCACTTAGGTAGAGTTAGACAACGCAACTATGTAACACAATAATTTTATTAAGAAGAATTAAAAATACTACCACTTGAATTAGATTTACGACATACATTGCGCGTGTACTTGTCACCTTTTTTACTTTTTTTGAAAAAGGTATTATAATTTACGGTGCAATATTGATACTGCAGTTTTTAATAGTGATCCTTACGTATAGTGTCGCCAATATCTCTCCAATTTGCGATATCAAATACCATCACTACAAACTTTAATTTCTTGTTTTAAGTAAAAACTATTAATTAATTTAGAAATGTTTGTTGATTAAATAATTATTAATAAGTGTTTATATAAAATGTCAATTTTATTAAGTACTCTAACTAATGTCAGTTTTATTAAATATATATTTAATCTAAATTATTGTGCTTCTTCGTTCTGCATTACATTCTGTGTATTAGATCTTTTTCTTTATACTATTAACTTTTTAATCAACATAAAATATATTTTAATTTACAAATAAGGTTCTTATTTGATATAAAGTATTTGGGTTTTAGATTACCATAAAATGAAATTATAATACAGTATAAACTCGAAATTATCAATTATTTTAATTAACAATTTAACAAAAGTAGATACAATGGTAATTATATATAGTTTGATTTTAAAGAAAACATTGTTGACCTCGACAACTTTGAAAAGTAATATTGATGGAACGTAACTATGTTCGCCATGCTCGTTCCTTGAAATCATGTTTTAAATACCGTGCTATATTTTCAAAGCGAAACACATAGATGATTTTATTTTTAATATAACTTTCCTTATATATTAAATCTATGTTGGGAATAAGTGTAATTCTACGTAGCAATTAATTTTGGTAAATGTATATCTCATTACAACAAGTTCTTAATTTTAGAAATATCACGATTCTACTACCTTGGAAGATTGAGAACTGAAACTAACGACATTTGAATTTATATAATAGTAGCATAGCGTAACAACAGATAAGATCATAGGGAAATTACATACACAGAATTATAAAGACTTATGTATAAAAAAATAGAGTAAAATAGACTCATAAAGTAATAAAAAATGAGTACTCAACGAATAACTAGATATAATAGATGTACGTATACCTATCAATGTCAAAATTACTGTATTAATGAAAGACAGCTCTCGATAACGTATATAATAAAACTTCAGCAATTATATGAGATCAACTGAAATAATTGGAAACAAGGCATTTTGACGTTAAACTTATGATACAAATAAATGATGATTAAAATTGATGAAGATGACGAGGGTCTCTATAGTCTCTACAAGAAAATCGATTTTTATACGACAAAATAACGTATGTGATATGACTTTATTTCTTAAAATTGTTTTTTTAGAACTAATTAAAAAATTTATATGCCATTGTATTACAATCCATTAATTCCACTCAAAATTTTAAAAATGATTCAGCATTCTGATTCTCAATTTCCATTAGAGAGAAGAACATCCGTTTATTCTTATATTACTGATAAGATAATGACGTCAATATAATCCACTATTCCGCGTTTCGATCATGTGCCTGAAATAAATCGTTTTGGATGTTCACCAGCAATAAACAATAATAAATGGTCATATTATTGCAATGTAACGAGATACAATTATACAATAATTTGCTCACCAAGTTATACTACTACTGTCTGGGTTATCAGGGTGATAAATGTCTATGTGTCTCTTTAAATAATAGTACACATTTGCCGTTGGTACAGTTAAAAGTTTAGAGCAAAGTGAGCACTTTATGGTCTTGAATTCCATAAAATGTTTCCAGACAGACGACTCCGAACATCCTGATTGTTCCATTTTCTCGAGATTACAGACTAAAAAATTTATTTTTGTAATATAGAAATAGTGTCTCGCGCCAAGTATATGTATAATGCACGCGCAGAGCGAGACCGCCTCGCGTGTATCTTTATAGGGTGCTTCCGAAAAGGCGCTCGGGGTTAGGTTAGGTTTTGGTATAGTGTATAGTGCATGTAACATATGCTATACCAAAATATAACCCCGAGCGCTTCTTCGAAAACACCCATGTTGCGAGTTGCGAGTACCCGAGATTTTGATATCTTCAACGAGAAATAAATAATTAATTATTATTGCTTTTAATGACTTACTTTGTATATTACACTTATGTACTAATTCTGTTTAATTAATTATATCCTCTCTAGTCAAAGGTGGCAATGATATCTCTAGGAGTCTCGTGAGTCGAAAGGCTCAAAACAATTTCCTCGACTCGAGTCGAGGCGCCACCCCGAACCTTCCCCTCGGCCGAGCTACCGTCTGGGCGGAGGACGCGACAAATGTCACGTCACAAAAGTTAATTATTTCTATATTACGCTAATTTATGCCTTTTATGTTATTATAATGTAACATCTCTGAAATATATTTATTTATGATATATTTATAAAAAATCATTCTCCTTTACGTTAAAAATCAGATATATAATTATACTTTTTATTCTATTTGTGTAATAAAATGTGTGTACAAATCAGAGTTTGTATGTCTTAAATTTCGAATATAAACTCAAGTGAACTATAACGGTTTTAATTTTGCTTTTATATAAAAGACGATAGGTGTTTACGTTTCTTCTACATATGATGAATGATATGATGTACCCAGTTTCGACATTCCGCTATCTTCGATCTTTTAAATTTCTAACACACACATAACGTCGGTTCGTATTACGGAAAAGATATCTACATAAGTTTAATTTTCTCCGTAGTACGATACATTTCTCGATAAGTCGCATGTATATCTTTTACAATCACAATTGTTAAGAAATTATTTCCTAGTTATTTATAGGAAATAGTGCTATATTCAATAACATTATGTATTTATTATTATTGTATTTGAGTATTATTATGTATTTATTGTTGAAATTAACAAGTCTAATATAGTAAATATGTAATATTTAGAAAAAAAATAAATATCCAACAACTAAATAATTTAAGGTCTTTAATAGATTAACCACGAAATTAATTGACTAGTGAAAGATAGTTGTTATTGTCAAATATAAATTGTCATGTAAATAAATATCAATAACGTAGTGTCGAACGTTTCGAATTGTAAAGTCATCTTCAGTGCACAGACAAAGAACAAACAATAATTGAAAACGTGTAAATATGAACAAATAAATTTGGGATTTATATGGCCACGTTACAATTTCTTGCCGATATGGTAAAAACAATTTTGAACATCTAGAATTATTACTAGTAAATCTATTTGTTATTAGTTTATATAGAAAGTTTTGAACAGGTCTTTTTCGTCATTATACAGACTGGTGGTAAAAGATATTTCTAAGATGTATGTGTTTATTGTATTTCCCCTCAGGGTTTACAAGGCGTTTTTAAACGAGGAACGTACCCAAACCTCTTACAAACGTTCCCCTTTATTCATTTCCTGGCCTTTTGCGACCTCACAATAACTCTTTTTCCCTTCCCTTATCCCTCTCCTCTTCCTTCCCGACTTCGTTCGTCTCCCTCCACCTCTTCCTGTCTCATCTCTTCCTTCCTGTCTGTCTCCTGCCCTGTGGTCTGTTGGTCCTCTTCCCCGCTCCTGTGGAGTTTCTCCTCCGTCTCTCTCGTGCTCTCCTCCACCTCCTACCTCCTCTCACTCCTGCTCTCCTCCTCTCCTCCACTCTCTCTCCTATTCTAATTTCCCCTCCCTCTCTCTCTCTCTTATCCTCGCCTCCACCTATCTGTCCTCCGCTATCTTTACCCTTCGCCTCTTTCTTGCTTTCCTTCTATCCTCTAGCACCCTCCCCTTCTCCTCCTCCTCCCGTTCCTAGCCCTCAACGTTACCCCTCCCCTTTATACCTCCTCCCATTTTCCCTCCTCCTCCTTCCATTCTATCTCCCTTCCATCCACCCACCGTCTCCTGTTTTCCACCCTCGCTCTTCTTCCCTTGTCCCTCTCTTCCTTCGCCTTCTCCAACATCCTCCACCTTGTCCTCCTCTCTTCCATCGACAGGTCCTCGTCCACCCCAATCCCCCACCTCTGCCTAACCTCTCCAAATCTTCCCAGCAACTCTGCCCTCTCCTTCTCATTCTCCATCTCCACTATCAAAACCTCTCTCCCTCCTTCCCCTTTCCTTTCCCAGACCCTTCTAATCTTTGGCTCTTTCCCCAGTACCTTCTCTGCTATCCGTACCATCATGCCCCTCCTTTCTTCCGCGTCCCTTCCATCCAACCCTCTCCATACTACATTCTTCTTTCTTCTTTCCTTTTGCTCTCTCTCTTCCTCCAGCCTCTTTACTCTCTCCTTTAGTCTCCTCGCCTTCTCTTCCTCTTCCTTCCTCCTTCTCTCCATCTCCTCCCTCGGCCCTTCTCCTTTCTCCCTACCTTTCCTCTTCTCCAGATCCTCGCTTCTCCGCTTCTCCAATCTCCAGCCTTCCCCCTGACCAAGCATCCTCTCCCTCTCCTTCCTTTCCTCTTTTTCCTCTCTTTCTTTCCTTTCCCTTTTTCTCCTCACTTCCTCCTCCCTGTCTTCTACCGCCCTCCGCGCTCTATTCCTCTCTTCTGTTCCCTCCTCCTCCCTACTCTTCTCCTCCGGTCCTCCCTTGCCCTCCTTGGCCGTCCTTTCTTCTCTGTAGCCTCTGTCTTCCTTCTCCCTGCTCGCTCTCCCTTCTGTTTCCTTTTTATTCTCATCCTTCCTTCTCCCCCCTTTTTCCTCCCCCTGTGTATGTCCTCTTGCCGCGTACCTGTTCTCCTCCTCCTTTCTCCTATCTTCCTCGCTGGCCACCTCCTCCCACCAGTCTCTTCCCCACCCCTTCTCGCTCCAACCTCCCTCGCTGCCTTCCGTTCCATCCTCCTCCGTCATCTCCTTTCTTGCCACTCCCCTGTTACTCCTCTTCATCCTCGCTGGTTCCTTTTCCCTCCCTCTCCACCCGTTGCTCTCATCTGTCTCTCTTTCCTCCTCCTCATCCTGCTCCTCGCTTTCCTCGCACCGCCAGCGCCCCTCCTCCAGCCTCTCCAACCTCACTCCAATCTTCTTTAATTTCTTCCTGATGCCTTTTCCTTCCCGTCTTATTTCTTCCCTGATTTCCTGGCCTATCTTCCTGACTTCTTTCCTGATCTCCTCCACCCACTCTGTCTCCTCCGACCTTTGCCCCATCCCTGCCATCGTCTCTTTTCCTATCCCTGTATAAACAAGCCGTATGTATGTTATTTATTGCACCTCTCTTCTCCCTCTATCTCCGTCCGTCTCCGCCTCTCCCTCGCCTCTCTCGTTCCTCCTCTACTTACAGTCCTCCTTCCGCTCCTCCACGGTTTTTCTCCTTCGCATCTCCCTTACACCTTTTCTTTTCACCTTCCGTATACTTTCCTCCTTTACACTTCACCTCTGCCAGTGCGTCCAACTTTTCTCGGTTCCCTACCTCTTCTCTCAGTCGTGCCATCCCTTTTCAGCTGCTATCCAGCGCCGCCGTCTCACTTTCTTCCATTTGCTGCGCCCTCTATCCTCTCCGCTTTCTCCACACAACCTCTCGCCCATTGCTGTCCCGCGCTGCCGCATCTATTATCCTCCTCCTCCGCGCTCATCACCCTCGGTGCGCCTGCGCGAGCGCCGCGTTGCTCTCGCGTCAGTTCTGTTGCCCCCGCGCCCCCGCTCGTCTCCCCCCTCTCGCTCCATCAGTCTCTTTCCTAACCTCCATATTACTCCGCCTTTTTCATCCTCCGTTTCTCTCCTCCTGCTTCGATTTTCCCGTCTCCTTCACTTCCTCATCTTCCTCTCTGCCCTCTCCATCCAATCCACCTCCTCCGTCCTCTCTCTCTCCTTTCTCTCTCCTCTCGCACCACGTTCTCTGCTCCTCTCTCCTTGGGCCGTCCACCACGTCCAAGTCCGTTACACCATCTCCTATTGATTCTGTTAGTAATATAAACAAAATCGGATACTACAATCGCCAGAAGATCAGGAGGAATTACAGGAGTTTTATGAAAGTGCGTCCACGTTAGACGTTCATCGTGCCTATAAGTCTCCCGTACAGGCATGTTTGACAAAACTGTGTGTTTTGTAAAATAAATTATAGAAATTTCAAAGATCGACTCGAAAACTGGTTCGTCCCAACATGGAAATATTTCTCGAGCTCCATTCATTCCCAGCAACCATCTATCACATTTAAACGATATGCCTTAGATAATATGAGCGCTTAATTATTGTCGGTTTAATAATTTGACGCATTATAAACCATATATATATAAGTGCGATTTATTCCAAGTAATTGAATAATAAAACTTTAACACGTATCATTACTATATTTATATTACTGAATTATATATATTATTATATTTTTATCACAATTGTGTAATAATATTAATTAATACAAAATACAATGCAAAACAATAGCCATATATATTAAAGAGAGCAATTATTTCTGATTGGTATATTAATATAGGGTAAGAGCGAATGTATTTCGAAACAGAACCATATCGGAACACTTTGATATTACGTGACGGCTAACATGAGAAAAATTAAAGTGTTCCGAAATAGGTACTGTTCCGAAATATGTTCGCTTACCCTACAGTTGTATCTAGATAAAACAATGTTTATCTTTCATTATAATATGTGCGTTTAAGTATTATATCTCATTAAATTTTACAAAATAAGTAGTTTTAAACTTCTTCCATATGCTCATGGCCATCAGAAATGATAAAAAATAATGACAAATATATATATATATATATATACCTATATTTATTTATTTATTTATTTATAAACAATAACTGTTCTAATATTTTGTAAAACATGTTCTTAGACACTTCTTTAACTTATTGTTAGTATATGTTGAAATTTACTTACGCAATTCTTTCTCCTTCTTCATCTGCATAAGTAGTTGTAAACAATTCAGCTTCCTCATCATTCAGTATTGTTTTAAAATCTATTTGCCATATGTATTGCCCTTCTGATAACTCGTTAGCAAAATATACGTCCATAGAATCACTTTTGTGTACAAAGCCCGTTGGTGTATAGAACTCTAGAGGATATACTTTTATCAGAGTGAGAGATTCTAGTTCTTCTATTTGTTGTCTTCTCTTGTGAAAATGTATACTTTTCGTTGGGCGATCAAGTCTGATACGAATAGAGCATGTACCAACATAGTAATCATTCTCAATTGTACTAAGATCTGACTGGACTGTATAGTGCTCAAGTATTATGTGACGTGGCAAAATTGAGTCGTAACGTCCAAATCAGAGTTTTGACAAGTGGATAAGATGCCTAATAATGTTAAAATGCGCACAATAAAAGTCGACATTATGACAATTTTTATTTCATGTACCTGTAAAGACGTACGTTACATACGTGACCTATTCTTGATGATTTTTGAAAAATAATATTGGACTGTTTGCCATAGGACGAGCGTGGCCTAGTAGACAGCGCACTGGTCTATTGAGCCAAAGGTCCTCTGGGTTCGATTCCCTGTAAAGCTAGAAAATTTTATTCGCTCGTTCTCCTCTCGGAAGGCAATGGCAATAAACCACCGAGAGTATGTCTTGCCACGAGAACTTCTCTTAAAAATTGTCGTTCGAAATTGGCGTTAAACTGTAGGTTCCATATACAATGGGTATAATAATCCACGTGCACAACACATGTATATGAATAAGAGAAGTCACCACGCTCGGACACGAGTAATAGGACTGAGGAGGAGGAGGATGTTTGCCATGCTAGTTCTTACAAATCATATTTTAAGAACTGTTATATTTTCTAAACGAAACATATAAATGTATTCTATTTCTACTAACTCACCCTATTTATTGAAATTATGCTAGAATTAGATCCAATTCTTCGTAGCTATTGATTTTGGTGTATCCCGCGATGTATCTTGTCACAAGAAGTTCTTAATTCTAGAAATACGATTCTACTGCCTTCGGAGATCATCGAGAACTGAAGGTTATTATAACGGATATTTGTATTATAATAAGTACATATAGCATAGCGTGTAACAACAACTGGTAAGGTCATTACAACGTCTATTGTTTATTAAGTGGTCGCGAAACGAAATAATATACGCAAAATTTTCTTAATTATAAAAGTTGATCAAAAATAGGAATAAAGTGAACTAACAAAGTAGTTAAAAATGAGTATTTGTTTAAGATTGCTTAAACGTTCATATCGACACCGGAGTCGAAATAATAAATTAGAATTTCAGCACAGCAATTGCGAGCACCGAGACTCGAGCGTTATCGCCGTGACTTTCGGCGTGACGACCGAATGAGTAAACAGCGGAAACAAAGCATTGCCGAGCGAATGATCTTTGCGCGTGTTCGCTTTGTTTCCTCTGTTTATAATTGTCGATCACGGATCTCTCGGGGACTTCTCTCGGTGAAGCGTGCCATGTATTCGAAAGGTCTCGAATTTGCGAGAAGCCCCTGAGAGCTTAAAGAGACACGCGCTCTTGGCAACGGGGCCAGTCGCTCTTTATTGCTAATCGAGTTGCCGCTGTCAATCGTTCGAGTTGCTCGCTCCTTTTCGCTTGCGCTTAATAGTTAGAGTTGCTTGCTCTGTCGCTAGCTTGCTTCGGCATTCGCTTGCGCTTCTCGCGACACGATCTCTACCATTCTTATATTCGCGATTCTGCATTTTGTAAATATTGTAAATAGAAAATAAACTGTGCTTGTGTGTGTTCGTCAACTCTGCTCTCTGACTGTCTCTTCGTATCCGCGATTCGTGTCCTCGCTCGCGTGCGCGGTCCGCTTTCGAACAGTATTCGACGACTATGTATCTACCAGTATCAAAACTATTATCAATAAAAGCGGCAGCTCTCGATGACACAGTCAAGCAATTATATTTAAGAGATCAACTGAAACAGTTGAAAAAAAATGCGTTTTAAGTTTTAACGATAACTTATAATACAATTAATTAGACACAAGATACAATATTTTCTATTTATTCCAATTATGTTCTAGAGAAACAGTTAAAAAATTGGTAATTATTTACAATAGGACCTTTTCTATAAATTTTGATATTTTTTTGCGGCTTCTCGGTAAAAATCTTTGTTGTGACTCCGACAGTAATTGTCAATCGAGGGAAAAAAATATGTACCCTACCTATTTTTTATAATTTTTGCTGTACTTATTTTTTTACCTATTTTTTTCCGACGTGGCTTTCTGGGTCTTCCGACGTTATATATATAGTGTAATGACTTTTAAAAGGATCGATTTTGATCTTGAAAAGGACCGGTAGTGATTCGTGAATCATGTCTATTTCGTTGCGTCATTTCGGTATCAAACAGTTTGTGTCAATATTAAAGGAAGTAATTTGCTAATATGTGCAATGTGTATAAACAGTACACATGTAAGCGTAGCCCCTCCCGCAGGCAGGGGTGGGCAGGGGTGGATCTCGGTTTGCGTGGAAAGTTAAAAACCCGAATCGTACAATGATATAGACCTTGTTTCGCCTTACAAGCAGGGGTGGGATGGGGGAAGGTGTGGATCTCGCTTTACATGGAATGTACAATGCTGTCCAGAGAAACATCCACGCAAACCGAGGTTTACCCCATCCCACCCCACTTCTGTTTAGAGAGCGAATCGAGATGCTATCGTTGAACGGTTCCACACATGGGTTTCAACGTCGTCAGATCAATAACCTGTTCGCTTGGAAACCAAGTTTTATTTAAAAATGTATATTATTTATCTTTAATTTTAACACACTGCATATCTCGGAAACTAGAGCAGTAACGTTACGTGTGCAATGTGTATTTGTTTCTCTTCTACGAACTCAGGATTTGATAAAAATGAGTTGGAAAATGCTTAATAAAATGTTTTATTATTGTACAATATTATCTAAATAATTTTATTTATTTCTTAAAAGTTATTTTATTTAAAGTCGTGAGTATGTATAAAATAAAAATTCGTTTAATTAATAATATATAATGTATCCTAAAATTTACACTTATATCAATAAAGAGGAAGGGATACAATCTAACAGATAAAAGATCTACACAGTCATTACTTCGCATAAACATTTTGTTTTATTCTTATCTACAAAGCATTATCTGTAATGCATCACATGTTACAACAATATAATCGACTTGGAAAATATATTTCAACCCTAAGATTCGTAACAGAAGGCAAGATAACAGCAGGCCACGATATTTTCGTAAATCAGCTTCAAATGTTTTCGAGACTTATTGTATATTTCAATCTTCTTCTTTCTTTTTTTTCTTCTTAGATGAAGACTATAAAGAATCTCTCAGCGAAGAGTATTGTGAGAATATATCATATTCGAGAGAAGTGTGAATTAATTATCGAAGAACAACCTCACGTCCAATATTCCGCTTTTTACCAGCGTGCACTACAGGAACTATCTTCTTAAGGCGCCCAAACGTGGAAAATAAATATTAAATAAAGGGATAACACTAATTAATTCGAGTACCTATTATATATACAAAATTACGTAATTTGCAACATGTTATAAAATAGATATTAAAGCTGGAAAACGAATGTATGTTCCCTTCAAATACATCTGTAAACGAAATTAACAATAAATTACCTTTAACTGAGAGTATCGATATCCTTTTACTTTTTACATTCAAATTAAATTAATTAAAAAATAAAAATGTAATTCAATTAATAGAAAAGTCTAACGTAATTTATAAATTAAACTTATATAGTGTTAATATTTGGTGGCGATAAATTACGTAAAAAAAATAACTAATAAATATATTATAATCAAACTAGAAAAAATAAGAATAATTACATATCGTTGAAATTTTTGTAGAGGGTGGCCTGATTAAATCGCGATTTGGAGGGAACATAAATTTTTACGATTTTTACGAAAATTTCTCTGTTGTGCCCGTTCTACGCGGGAAGACTCATACTCGGATTTATGATCCAAATCGAAAAATCTGGCATACAAAAATATACTCTGTAAAATTTAACAGATCTCTTTACAGCTACGGGACATACTTGGCAAGCAAACTTGGAACAAGGCTACGGACGCAACGTTAAAATGTCTCGGCATCGTCGCAGTCGCGCGTGTCGTGTCCGAACATCTCGCAGTTCTCGCAGTACGGCCTCTCCACAGATTGCTTCTTCGGAGTTTTCGGTACCGCTTTTTCGATAGTCTCCGTGAAATCCTGGGCCTGCCGGGGACAGTCTTCCGTTTCGTGCAGATCGAATTGATCGCAAATATCACAGAACATACGGGGCGCCGCTGTTCGCTTGTCCAGCGTGCTTCGAGTGTAGTCCTCGGCCTCGTTCGCGGGGACTCCCATCTCGAGAACCTCGATTTTGCACAGCAAGCTCTCATTCTTGCGTTGCATATCAACTATCACGGAGTTCAAAAAGTCTATCTGGCTCTTGGCGGTGTCGTTCTCCTCTTGTAATTTTGCGACGTCGATATCCTTCGCGACAATGTGCTGTTTCGTGTCGCCCGTGCCATCGTAAGTGTTTTTCAGGTTTTCGTGTGATAACTTCAACTGATTCATCGCCTCCGTCCATTTCGCGGTGATCTGCTTGTTCTCTTTCTCCAGTCGACTCAGCTCGTCCAAAAGTCGCGTCTCTTCCACCTTGGCAACGTTCAGCCTCTCCTGCAGGTTCTGTATGTTCTTGTTCACCTCTTTCTCATTGTTCTCCATAGTTCTCGCCAGGTCGGCCGATTTCGTTTCCTGTTCTCTCAATTGCTTCTCAAGCGTGTTCACCGTGTGCTGTAGCTCGTGGATTCGCTTATTCGCGCCGCTCAGTTCATTCTGCTTCAGCTTGATTTCCTCGTTCCGCAACTGCTGCTCTGCTTTGACTCTCTCCACTTGCGCGTCTTCCAGAACCTTCACTTGCGCCTTCAATTTACCGATAATAGCTTCCTTATCATCTAAATCGATTTTGTGCTTATCTACGGCGTCTCGCGACAATCGCAACTTGTCCTCCAATTCTCCATTTTGTTTATTTATGTCGTCAATCTTCCTCTGCTTAGCCGCAATTTCGCACTCTAGGGAATTTCGCAGCTTCAGCATCTCTTCCTCCTTGAAAGTTTCCGATTCTTTTATCTTAACTTCCGTTTCTGTCCGCAACTTCTCTCTTTTGTCCAATTCTTCGTGCAAATTCGATAACTGAGTCTCCAGTGACTTCACTGAGTTCTCCAGAACAGTCTTAGTCTCAAACAATTCATTTATTTTGCTTTGTTTCTGTGCAATCGCCTCTTGTGCGTTCGTCAGTTCATTGCTATTACGAGTATGCTCTTCTTTCATGAAAGAAATTGTAGCATTTAATTCGGCTATTTGAGTCTGTGAATTTTCCACCTCCGCTCTCGTCTTTGATACTTCGTCCGTCTTATCTTTAATCATCCCTTCGGCGTCCTTCAACTTATTCCTCAACTCTTCCATTGTGCTAGTCATAGTATTTAAAGACGTTGTTAAATTCTTATCGGCAGTCGCTTTGTCGCTAACTAAGGCGTCGTGCATTTTCTGTAATTCCGATAACTTATTTTCCACATCCTGAAGTTTCGAATTCTTCTCCTGAATCGAGTTCTCCAATTTCAACGTTTTATCCGACTCGGATTTCAATTTCTCCGTCAATTCCTCGATCGACCAACGATTCGCGCTTTGATCGGCCTCGAGTTTGCTTTTGCACTTTTGCAGATTTTTTATTTCATCGTGCGAGGTCGATAATTTGGTCGACAGATCCGTAATTTTTTTCTGTAACGAGGATGTCTCTTCTTGGCAAGAATTCTGCAAGGTTTCACACTCTCCGCGAAGATTAACGATTTCTTCGTCTTTCTGCCTCAGCCGCTCTGTAAGATCGGTGAATTCACCAGATATCTCCTTCAAATTTTTCTTTGCGCGTTCACCTTCTTCTACCTTCACCGATAATTCGCTTTTTTCTTGTTCGTATTCGCGTATCTTATTAATATAATCTGCATTCGACTTTTTAGCCTCGTCTATCTGCGACTCCAAGTTTTTTTTCTCTGAACACAGTTGCGCGACTAACGTCGTGTTCTTGTTTAATTCCGTCTCGGTACTGGACAGCTTTCTCTCCGTTTGCTTCAACGTAGTTTCCGTTTGAAAAATCTTCTCGCGAGCTTCGTCTAATTCCTTCTCCTTTCTCCGCAAATTCTCGTTGTACTTCGACAATTGTTCAGACGAATCAGCGGAAGTGCTGATCGCGCTCGCTATATCAGACTCCTGTAATTAAGTTTAGATCATCAGTCTAATGAATTAATAACTAATTATTCTATACTGACCAGTTTTTCCTTCTGCAATGAGAGTTGCGATACTTTTTCCTCCGCCCTCGCAATTTGTTGATTCAATTTCTGCACATTCGACTCAAATACGCGAAGTTCGCTCTCTAAATTTGTTTTCGTTTGCTCGGATAATGTGAGAGCGTCTTGCAATTCTAAAAAGATTTAAAATAAATCATATTAGATTTACATTAACAAATATGTAATTAATTTTGTAAAATTAAATCTTCACATCAATCTTCGATACAATTTTACCTGAAGTCTTCTCGAGAAGATGTTTAATCTCTTCGTCTTTGCTCGCTATAATCGCCTTCAAATCGGCGACATCTTTCTCCAATTTAATGAGTATCAAGGCTTTTTGCGCTACATCTGCGTTTATCTCGACAATATATTTGGTTTTGTCATTAATTTGGGCCTCGAAACGTTTGGTTATTTCTTCTATTTGAGCCAAAGTAGCATTTCGCAATTCCGCGAGCTCTTTGTCCTTCACTCTCAGTTCCTCGCTTAATTTGTTTAACCGTGCGGTGGATTCTTCCTCCGAAGCGATTAAACTGGCTAAATCTTGTTCCTGGATTGATCGCGTAACGTAAAAATAAAATTTCGAATGCTACATTCGTACGAGATGAAAAAAGAAAGATATACTTACCAACTTTTGCTTTTCATGAATAATCCTAATGTTGTCGTCACTCGTGGACCTGTAGTCTTGAATTTGTTTTGACAACACGCTGTTGTTGTCTTCGGCTAATTTGAGCCTCGTATTTAGTTCTGCAAAATACACACAATAAAATCAATCTGTTCGCTAATATATCTAAAAAATTTTTTTCTATATTTTATATACATATTTTATTATTGCATATTTGGATAAAAACGTAAAAATTATTTGCATAATAAATTAAATGCTATATAAATTATTAAAAATATTCCATCAAAAGCGAATGTCAACTGATACGTGCACTCTACACAATCAGCAGTAGATTAAATTTTTCAATTATTCAAATTTTTGATTTTTAATTTTATGAAACAAACCTTCCAATTTTCGTAAAGCGCTAATGAGTTCCTCGTCCTTTTTCTTGCAGAGCTCTCGTTCAGCGGCCAATTCGACCAACAGTCTCTCGGTCTCCGACACTTTTTGCCCAAGTTGCTGCGAGACCTCCTCGATTTTCGTGTCCTTCACTCGCAATTGCTGCTCGAAAGATTCCGAAAGTTGACGGATACGGTTAACGTTCTCGGCCTTCAAGCCCTCCAGAGTCACATTCTGCTGCTCTAACAGTTTTTTGGACTTAATCTCCAGCTCTTCGGTCTTTTCTTTGATCAACCGATCTTTCTCCTCGATTGTCCGCCGATACTCCGACAGTAGTGAATCTTTTTCGCTTAAGCTCTCTCTCTTCATCGTTTCGATCGTTTCTTTCGATTTTCGCAGCTCCTCGTTTAACGCACTGGTATTCCTCTCGAACTCCTGTTTCATATTCTCCACCAATGTCTCTTTATCTTGCAAGTTTTGTTTGACTGCTCCTAGTTCCTTCTCTAGACAACTCTCGGAATCTCTGTGCGTCGTGCTCTCCTGCTGCGTTTTGCTCAGTACAAGTTCCAATTCCCGGATACGTTCCACGCATTCGCCCACCAGACTTGACTTCTCCTGCACTTCTTTCTCCAGACTGCTCTTAATCTCCTCCAAGCTCTGATTACGGCTCTCTAGATCTAAAAGCCCGCCTCAGGGTAAAGATGGAGAGCGAAAATCGCGTGGATCTCAAATCTAAAAGATTTAAGATCTGATTGTACATAGTTCAAGTATTGCCACATTGCGGATACCTTGAAGCTGGGAATTTTGCGAGTTTGTCGCGCAACTGATCTCGTTACGCAGCCGCGCCAATCCTTCCTCGGCCTCGAAGAGTTTGATGCTGTCGCGTTCCGTCTGAGCGGCACGCTCCCGCCGCTCCTCCGCAAGCTTATCCTCGAGCTCTTTGATCCTGCTTTCATTTACAGTATTTATGACCTAGTGTGATAAGGAAAGCTGTTTAGTCCTTAGAAAGGTACGAAATCATATAACATGTCAGCATTTCGGATATTAATGTACAATTATTTTCTCAATTATACAAAATATAAAGCGACAGTCAACATTATTTTTATAGAATGTGTTTTAAAGATGATTTAATTTAAATTCTTAGAATCGTATTTTTTTATAATTTAAATAATAAAATTTTGTAATAAATTAATCGAAATTGTCTATTATTATGGAGAAAATTGAAGTCGTTGAAGGTTTCTATAATATCGAATAAAGCACAAACACGTGTCATATAAAAACAAACGTGATTTGACTCTTACATTCGGAGTATATATGAGTTCATTTAAATAAAACGATTTCCAACAGAAAGAAAAAGAGATATTTTTTTACTTTAAGTTTCATTACTTTCAATAATTGTGGAAGTAACAAAGCCTATATTAATATCCGAAACCGTATATGTCAAAAAATAGAAAGCACAATGGGTATGCGAAGCAGAATGTGATTGTCGAAATGTACGAAATGCATGTTTCATGGTGGAGAGAAAAAGAAGAAAAAAAGTAAATCAACAACTTTACGCGTGTGTGCCCAATTAAGAAACATATTATTCAATTTTGACATTCGTACATACAAACATACACCACAAACAATTGTATAAAGATTAATTAAGTAATACAAATAACTTCGAAATGTAAAAAAGCGACAGAATTAATTCAATGCATGGAATGATTAAATAAATATATATAAATAAATAAATAACCAAACGCGTAAAAACAAAACGAGTACGTATCACGCTTACGACAATATTATTTTAAATATCTTTGTGCATACGAAGCGTGTGTAGGTAATTTGTAAAGCTTACGTTATTCCACTAATACAACAGCAAAGCGTGACTACAAGGAAACACTCCAAACCCGAACTCTTCGATTTGGATGGACTTTTGTGGGTATGTAGAGTGACTCGATACATGAATAACGATATGCCTCGTTCTTGCTTTATCGCCCTTTAAAGGTATAATTTTCAACTTTAAAGTCAAAAGAGCGCTTCCACATTTTCGCATATATTTAACTCTTAAACTACAAGAAATAGAGAAAAATGTAAAATGTTTAAATTAAAAGTTCAATGGTAAGTTAAGATCTACCAAGTAACATAAACCAAAATTATAAAAAAAATTTTATATTGCAAAAAAAATTTTACTAATTTTTAAAATTTTTGTTTATACCACTACCTTAATTTACGATTGCACTTTTATTCCAAACAGTTTTCTTTATCGTTTGTTTAAGAGTTATATGCGAAAAAGTGGAAGCGCCCTTTTTGACTTTGAGGTTGAAAATCATAATGATAGGACACAAATGAAGCATACCATTATTCATATTGAGTCACTCTACATACTTACAAAAGTTCATTTAAATCGAAGAGGAGCGAGGTGTTCCCTTATAAGTTAACCACTGTTAATCCAAATTTATGTACATAACTAAAATCGCGAGGAACGAAACTACTCATAAATGCATTAACAATTTGTACAATTTCAAATACAAGAGCGCTCAAGGCGCAATTATCACGTGCTATTCCATCCTTCAAATCTCGCGATTAACAAGCGGACGTCTTAGGACGTCGTTTACAGAGTGCATAGTTTAGTTTTGTTAGTATGACCGGCGCAAAGTTAGTCAGCGATAGCGTTTCTTAGCGTTTCTCTTTTTATTTGAGCGCGTTCCACGTCAGCCGAATCTTTGATAGAACTGCGACGAAATGCAAATGGCTAGAGTGATGATTAGGCAAGCGGTGCCGAAATACTGCGTCAATCCTTCCACGGGCCCGAAGCATCGGATACTCACACTTTGCTCAGATCTCTCTTTCTGAAAATAAATGATAAGTTTGCCGGATTAACGGAAAAACTAAATGTGTTCTCCTCTCCTCCTTAAAAGATAGCAGATTTCTCTTTTTTTATTCCCTTTTCTTGAAATTTATTCAAAATTTGATTTGTAACCAAAATAATTTTCCGAATTAAAAGTTCTATCTTGCGCCGTTTTGTTATGTCGATGTCGATATAAATCGCATAATTAACATATCAATTTTGAAATAATTTATTGCAATAGGATACTTCTGCACAAGATATTCCGCTGCTATAAGTTGTTAAGCTAATTGTCGAGCTTTTTTGTTGATGTAGCGAAAGCACGTGTCGTAACGTATATATTATAGGCCATTCATATTAGACTAATTTAGAGGAGTAACTTTCCAATTACTCTTTTCAGGTTGCAACCACCATGAATCGCTTTGATTTAAGGTGCTGTAAGTGAGAGTAATTTTGCTTCGCATAATTAATGCGCATTAAAAAGTTATTAACAATAATCAACAAAAAACGCAATTTTTTTTATTTTTTTTCAAATATCTCGAAAACTAAGCAAGATAGGGTAACTAACTATACGTACCTTTTTTGTAGAGCGTAAAATTATCTACAATAATGATCTGAACAACATTTATCGTCAAGTCAGTCGTTTAGCTTACACGCGCCGTCAAAGTCCGAGACTCGGATCTCGAAAACCCTCGATTTCATCGTTTTTTGATGTTGCGTCTGTGATTTTTTTCAGTCATTTAAAATGGAATTAAAAATTCTCAAAAAATCACACATCATCTGAGAACTACAAAGAATACTTTTCAGGGTGTAACCGATTTTTTAGACCCTTTTTCTTTAGTTTGTAGCTATGTAAGCAAAAAATTTTGATTTTTTGGACTACTCTTAGTTTTTCGCTGTTTTCAGACCTTAGAATTTATTTGAGACGAATTTTATCATATGCATCTTGTTGTGGACGAAATTTGCAACAAAAAAGGACTCTTGTATTTTCTTCGTACGACAAACGCTGATTTTTTTATTGGCGCGCAAAGTTATCTAATATTGCGCATAAGTCGGATATCGCTTGTTTTACACTAAAATAATTAGTTTTATTAAAATTTACGTAATTTTTCGCATTATTATTGAATCATATTGCAAAGCCGTTTTCAACACATGCTCTCATGTTTACTTATTTATTAACAAATTGTTTATTTAAAAATTATTATAAACAATTAGAAAAACATGTTATATTTGTTGTACTTGTCGTTTTATTTCAACCCAAAAAATGTTTTTAAAAAATTTATTCATGTTATTTATAACATTTATTCAAACATACAGTGCATCTTTTGACTATTTTTCGCACTATCTCTGCATGAGCCAATGGTGCGTTTTTTATGGTTTTCCCAGTAAGCCTAATCCACAAGCATTGAATATATGTCCTTTCTATGTGATAATTATTTTGACATTCCTTGGATACTAAAATTATCCAACACGCAGATGTTGATGAATATTAACATTTGCCTCAAGATCGTCAAAAAATCGTTCGTTTTTCAGTAAATTTGGATGATTATCACATCAAAAGAACATATTTTCAATGCTTGTGGATTAGGCCTACTGGGGAAACCACAGAAAAAAAACGCACCATTGACTTTACCTCAGAGGTGGTGTGGAAAATAGTCAAAAGATGCACTGTCTGTATGTTTGAATAAAAATGTTATAAATAATATGAATAAATTTTTTAAAAACATTTTTCGAGTTGATATGAGACAACGAGTACAACGATTATAACATGTTTTTCTAATTGTTTATAATAATTTTTAAATAAACAATTTGTTAATAAATAAGTAAACATGAAAGAATGTGTTGAAAACGGCTTTGCAATATGGTTCAATAATAATGCAAAAAATTACGTAAATTTTATTAAAAAATAATTATTTTAGTGTAAAACAAGCGTTATCCGACCTATGCGCAATATTAGGTAACTGCGCGTCAATAAAAAAAACAACGTTCGTCGTACGAAGAAAATACAAGAGTCCTTTTTTGTTGCAAATTTCGTCCACAACAAGATACTTACATACGATAAAATTCGTCTCAAATAAATTCTAAGGTCTGAAAACAGCGAAAAACTAAGAGTAGTCCAAAAAATCAAAATTTTTTGCTTACATAGCTACAAACTAAAGAAAAAGGGTCTAAAAAATCGGTTACACCCTGAAAAGTATTCTTTGTAGTTCTCAGATAATGTGTGATTTTTTGGAAATTTTTAATTCCATTTTAAATGAACTGAAAAAAATCACCGACGCAACATCAAAAAAACGATGAAATCGAGGGTTTTCGAGATCCGAGTCTCGGACTTTGACGGCGCGTGCAAGCTAAACGACTGACTTGACGATGAATGTTGTTCAGATCATTATTGTAGATAATTTTACGCTCTACAAAAAAGGTACGTATAGTTAGTTACCCTATCTTGCTTAGTTTTCGACATATTTGATAAAAAATAAGAAAAATCACGTTTTTTGTTGATAATATTGTTAATAACTTTTTAATGCGCATTAATTATGCGAAGCAAAATTAATCCCACTTACAGTACCTTAAATCAAAGCGATTCATGGTGGTTGCAACCTGAAAAGAGTAATTGGAAGGTTCAATGTCTAATATGACTGGCCTATTACCCGCCACCGTTATCCCGCGTGCGTACCGAATTGAGCATTTTACGACGAAAGCGTATACCATATTTATTTCGAGTAATAACAGATACCATTCACGATATCTCCTATAGTGTTACGAATGAGATATTTAGAATAATTATTATATTATAGAACGAAAGCACATATTTGAACAAATAATCAGGATAACACAACAAAAATTTAAACGTCATTTATCCTTACTAAGTGTGTCTAAAATATCGTATGAAATTTTCTCTCACGTAGGTTCTACACTAATAAGAAAAAAGAATGCCATTGCAATGATATTGGACATCTTGTATATATATTATTATTAATATCCAGATGAAATATGAACAAAATAACAGCGTGAATGAATATATTTACTGAGTTTCGATTTTTTTTTATGAGGTACTTAGAGTTTATTATGCTTAAGATAAATGATTATATGCTTGTATAAAACTGACACGCTAATTAACAGACGCACGTACTTGTATGTCGTCTTTATTCACGGACTCCTCTTCGAAACGAAACAGAAGATCCTCGCACTTCCGTTTCTCCTCTTCCAGCTGCACCACCAGCGCGACCTTCTCGCTGAGGAGCTTGGCGACGGTGAGCTCCGCTTCGGTGACCGTTTGCTGCATCTGCTCGCGATACTGAACATCGTCAATAATAATAATGCCGAGAGAAAAAAAAGAGACGGGAGATGGGGACAAAGGGGCTTTCGAAACCGGGACGAAACCTCAGAACGTCAAAGATATCGGTTCGGTTAGTCAAATTGATGAACAAGATATTTCAAGTCATTGACAGTATGTTGCACGATCTTTTTGCACGGAGCGGAGATAAAAGCACGAGAAATGGAGCACGATATTTCACGCGTTCAGACATTTGTCCCTAGGCCTGTTCTTTTTAACCGAACTTCTTGCGCAGTTCAACTTTCAACTTTTTCTTTCCATGTTGGAGAGAAAAAGAGAAAAGCTGAACTGTGTCACAAAAGCTAAAAAAAAAGCCAGACTTCCTGTTTGAAAGGCTGCCCGTCGCCGCGATTTGACTTTGACACACGGTGTGCCCCTACCTTCTCATATTCTTGCTTCATCGAAAGCGCCGATTGCTCCGCTTGGTCAGCTTGATTCGCCGCTTTGGTGACCCTCTCGCGTTCCAGGTCCCGCTCCTTTCGGAGGAACTCGATCTCCTGTTGCTTCTCTTTCAAAACCTCCTAAAAGCACGAGCCGGGTTCTAATTCAACGTCGCGATGACGCGAGAAATTTTAAAAGAAAAAAAATTTCAGAGGAGAAGAAACCAATACAAAACTAACGCGAAATGCAGTGTATAATAGCGATCATAATTTCCTATTTAATAATATTATCGTAATTTGCAGAGCTATCGCAAAAGCAAAAGAAACGCACGACTAAAACAATTTATTTCTCGATTTCTCTTTTCGGTACATATTTTTTTAAAAGCTGTCGAGCGAACTGGAATAAAGCGATGCTTCTTCGTTTGCGTCAAACAAATTATTACAAACTTGCAATATCAAGCACTAATTAATTCTTACACACTGATACATCCTTGTAAAATTTGTATAAAAAAGTCGTAGAACGGGATAAATAATTAAAACAATTCTCTTGCTGCATCGTATAAGTTTTTACAAAGCTCGAGCAAACTAAATTATCAGCTACTACACATTGGCTCTCTATACGAGTTGAATACCAAGTTCCAATAAGAACGAGATAAAAGTGTCGCCGATTGAAAATCCTTCGATCGTTATTGCATTCCGCATTATGCAAGCAGTTTTGCCAAGATCGCGCAGTCATCGAGTTTATGCGACGAGACTTTTAATCGATTGTCACTACAACGTTCCGGATTGCGAATGCAATTAGCAATAAAATTAAATCGCCGATCAATACTTTGGATCGCGTCAGTGAGATTTGATTGATCGGCTCGGTGATACTGGTCGTCGTTTCTCTGTCAAGACAGATATCGATCTATGTACAATTATGTCTCGGGAAATTCTTAGAGATAAATTAATCTCGCAACTGAGATAATCTCGAGCAAAGAAAAATTGACCAATCAAACGCAATACTTGTTAATTATCACGTGGATAAAGCGAAGTAAGAGAGATACTCACCTAGAAGCCAGAGAACATTATACGAGGAGGGGGAAACGTGGGATTTTATTAACAATATGTACAGAGATCTATGTATTATAAGCTCGACGATGCAACGAGCAATAACAATAAAAAAAAATTAACGACAAATAAGAAATAAATAAAATCGCAGTCGGCAACCGTTAACGATCGCTCGAGTCGAGTCTCGCTAGTCAGCCAAACGTCTCGCTAATTACCCTAATTAATGTACATTCGCGTCGCAACACGCACTTGTTAATCTACGTCTATTTCTACAGGATTATATGAAGTAATTGGGGGATCGATGGGAGAATCGCGGGATAGCTTATCGGCGATCGCTTCTAATTGGCGAGGATAATTAATTAATCAGAAATAATATATCAGAGTTACGGGTCTCACCTGCAATGAACTTCGTGCAAGTGTCGACGTGCGCATGCCAGGCCTCTGGAATATCGGGGACATAACGGAAACACAAGAGAAAACAAAAAAATAAAGAAAACGTGCAAATCTTTCACAACAGCAATCTTAAATAACAATCAATGCACCAGTCACAAAATCACGCGCGCCAAGGTACAAGTTTCGATTAAGAGGTCAGTGTTAATGAGAAAAAAAATAGGCTGCCTAGAAAGCGGCAGGCGACGACTAAAATTTACGGAGGAAATTAACCCTTAAGTAACTCCGCAGGTGAAGAATTGGATCGCGAAGGATTCGACGCGAGAAGAGACTTAGGTCCATAATTGACAAAAAGAAAAGTAGATTAAAGTCATCTTCTTTAAAAACCAAGCGGAAATTTAGAATTCAGTTTAGAAAGTTCCATGCAAAAACGAGCCGGAAAATTGCGAGATAGGACAGTTTCTTGTAAGGCCCACTCTAACTCCCTGTCCAGACAGCACCATGTCCAAAGTAGGGGCATTAGACGCATCTTAAAAACGTCATTAAGACTTCTTTGACAGCTTTGCGTGCAGTCTAGGTGTAATCATATAACACATAAATCATTCTCGCATTGAACGCTTCTCACAATTCTCGCGGTTACTTTAATTCGATAAAAAATTAACTTCGTCACGCCGAATCCTCTGGCGATTCCTCAAAGAAGAAGACTTAAGGGTCAATTGCCCAGCACCAACAAGAATAACAACAACGACGACAACAACAATAAGTTCTACGGCTAGACTAATAAGTAAAGGGCCAACAACTTTTGGCGGCGGGCCGCAGGATAGCCGCGCGCAATCCTCTCTCATCCCCTTCATTCTGGCATGGTGAACCTTACCCTCGCCGTGGTGCCGCTCGCCGGGCTCGTTCTCGCGCTGACGACGCTCGAGGCGAGGCTGGAAGCGAGCGACTCGCGCGAGCCGCTCCTCTTCTGGAGGCTGGTGACATTGAGGGCGGCGCCGCTCGGCTTGTGCACCACGCATATGGACGGCCTCTTGCTGAACGGCGGCTTGCTGACCTTGTGCACGGGCGCGAACAAGCCGTGCTTGGGCAAGCACTCGAAGTATCTGGATCAACGGGTGGGTTAGTTTCGCGGGAATCTCGGGAACGCGAGTCGTAAAGGGGAGGATCATGCGAACTATGTCTCTCGCGACGCATCCCGAGCAAGCGTTAGTCGCGGGACCGGCGAATTAAAAGAGAAAACTTTGAATGTTCCCCGAGATCGTTGGGGACGTCAGAAATGGAAAATCTCCTCTTTCTTACGGAAAGTGAAAAACTAAAATCCTCTTTCTGCAGTATTTTGAAAACCTAATGTCAGACAATATTAATCAATACTGACATTTAATCATAATTAAGAATTCCTGGGATTTTATATCATTCCGATAAAAGGGTTAAATTCATTAATGATGTCACAGACTCTGAGAAACGAGAAAAGGAAACTTTTAGCGAGTAATACATGTAGAAATTAAACGAAATAATATACTCTTAATAAACGAAGCAACGGTTTTTTTTTCTGGGAGCGGTTAGAAGCCTCAGGATTGTTTTAAATGATGGAAAATACGAGGCAAATTTGATATTCTTTCTTTCTTTTCTTGCGTCAAGATGCTACGTCGAGGTTCAACCGGGGAAGATGCACACCTTTTGTCATTGACAGAGCCATCATTCTTGCCGATCGGGTCATCCAGCTCCACGCCGCACCATTCGCCGGCGGCGAACTCCGCGGTACCCTGATATCTGAGCACGCCGGTTTTGCTGCCCTGGCTCGACGACACTATCACCCGGTCACCTATCCTCAGCTCGCCCCTCTGGGTCGTCGACGACAGGCTTGTCGTCGATGCATCTGCATTCACAGTTTTCAGCGATGCGCGATCATTATTACATACCCACTCACTTAACCGCGCGCGCGCCGGTTAAGGAACCACGAGCAAGTTGGATAATCTCTCTCTCTCTCTGTCCCGTTAAAATTAAACTGTTTCTTTGTTTTCTACACAACACGACGAACTAGATTCTAGGTTCCTGTCTATACAATAGTTAAATAATATTTTTCTTTCTTCTTTGCTAAGTACTACTTAAAGTTAAATCTATGTATAATTTACGTTTCTATGAATACATATTTGCCTTTCCCCCTTCATATATTTTTATTATACTTCTTTCTTTATTACAAATCTATTGTTCAGTTAGACTAATCTTATGTGTGACTTTCTACAGGTATAAATGAATTAAAATATTCCGTATTATTGTACACAAAGGAAAATCAGCGTGCTTCTCTATTCTACAAGATGACGAGAATGAATAATTTCCTATGGCTATGTCAATTTACTTATTCGGTATATTTTCAATCGATAAACTTATTACTCTCAAAATTAGACAGCTCCTTTAAATTAGATTTCTCCTTCCAAAAAATATTAAATTGCTCTGTGTTTACGAATCTGCAAATAACTTTGATCAATGTATCTTCTGCTGATAAGCGCGTTATTCGCAAAATTAAATTATTATTACAAAAATTTAATTAAAGATCTTAAATTACGTCACACTTAAATTACGTCACGCTGCATGCTGGTGAAACTAAATTATTTCCGTGCTACGTGCTGACTAAAAAAATAAATTATTTTTTTTTACATTAAGTCGTGTTTACTTTCCATAATAGAGTGGTCTTCAAGCACTATCGTATTGTAATTAAAATAATGCAAAGTAACTAAAAATAATTTGTGCTTCTCAAGCCTCTAGGCCCACACAGCATGATCAACTACGATTAACTCTTTTATCTCACCTTTTCTGTTACTTTAATTTTAATTATAATTTCATCAAATAATTTTAGTTTCTATATAATAAATACATAATTAATCTTTATAACTAATCTTTTTAATAAAATATTTGTTTTAGAATAATAAACAAAATATCTTATTGCATGTTACTTTATATCATCATCGTGATTATTATCCGGATAAGAATTCTCAGCAAGAGCTTTTAAACAAATGTTAAACAATATTGCTGAATATTACATAATTCTGCAGTAATATAATCTGCTTAAAAAAAGAGTATATATCTTTCTTCAAAAAAGATTCCATACTAAAATAAAATTATTTGACAGGCTATTTTAGATTGAGAGATAATTTTCTCTCACAGCAAGAAAGGCGAAAAGGTTAAGACCAAGATAAACTAAATGAAAACCGTAGACGGCGTTTGGCGTGCGTTCGAGTGTGCAGCGTTAGAAGGCGTCTACGGACGTGGCGAATATCTCTTGTAGCGATCCTTACTCAATGACGACGACATGGATTTGTTGAGGTAGCCGCTCCTGGTGCTGTCGGGCAGCGTCGACGGCGACGTGATCACGCTAGTCTGATGATCGCCCAACGGGTATCTGGTGAGTCTGGTGAGCCTCGAGAAGATTCCTTTCTTCGGCTCGCACTGAAAATACCGGCTACCCGCCACCGAACCGTCGTTCTTCCCTAAAGTTCAAGGTTTGGGAACCTGAGGTTTCACCTTCACTTTTTCTCCGAGCTTCGCCGACTTATCTCTCTCTTGTCTTTTTTTCATTCGCGATTAATGGGACTTCTTAATGAGATTTCAGTTACTGTATGATCTGCATGATCTTGACAATTAATCAGGAAAATTCTTTACAAATACGGATGTCTTAAATCTTTGAAATTAAGGTTCTTGATATTTACAACTCTTACGATCGGCTGGATCGTTACGGTGGTCCTTACCGATGGGCTCGTCCAGGACGACTCCTGCCCAGTCCCCAGGGGCGAATTTGGTCTCGCCGATATAGGCGATCGTGCCTGGTTTCGTGCCGCCGACCCATACTCGGTCTCCAATTTTAAAGCTATCTGTATCCTCGGTTAGGACGACGCTGGTATCTACGCGGGACCGAAGAAGATTCTGTTTGAAATATCGACTGGCGACAACACTAAGTTACAAAAATCTGACTTCGATGTCCCGGAGCAAATTTAGTAAACAAATCACTAGGCGGGACGCATGTCTAATAAAATTGACGGTTCAGTTGTAAACTTGTGATTTTCACTAGACTCTTTAAGAAAATTCTGAAGTGGAACCTTCCCTTAGCAAAATTATTAAAGTATCTATCGTTTTCAAATTATTAGCGACTAAAAGATATGAGATTTTACTTTACATAAGAGAATTTTAGTTTCAGCGTTAGTTACAGATTGAAAGAGTCAATATTTTAACATTGTAAAAAGAAGGTGTTATAAATAACTGTCATATTATATACCGTTTCCTTTAAAATATTTGCCAAATTACAAGAACCGTCTACTCTAACTTGAAGAAATTGGTTCAAAGAATATTCAGTAACTCTGAGACATTCTATATAAATCCTTGATGTTACATTAAATTACGTATTACATTTACTATTACTACGTATTTACTATTTTACTATTACTACGTATTTCATATTATTGTGCAAACCCCTATATTAAGCATGCATATATAAAATACATGTAAGATGCTATATAAAAATTAATAAATATTCTAAACGCAAAGAGCAAAAGCGGCGTTAACATGAATACACGAATACAAATGCGTAACACTACTACAGGCCAATAATATTTACAAACCTACAGCTATACGCTCATGAAAGTTCACATATCTCTGAATATCGCGAAAATAATCTAATATAAAACGATTTCATATTTCACTATAAAATTTGATTTTAGAATACTACATGTACATTTACGTATGTTTTAAGTACATTTTACCTAAAAAATCTACATTTTATTTTATAAAATCTAAAATACTCCGAATCTCGAACAAACAACATCAACTGATCATAATTCAATATCAAGTTTTATCGGTTCTATGAAACTAGACTAACTGTCGACTACGCAAAATCGTCCACTGTTTCTTGTGAATAGCTTTAAGAATTGCGATCTTTGAAAAACTTTATTGTATACGGCTTACCTGACCCTCTTCGCAAGCTAGCCTCGTTTATGTGACGGCCGTGCGATTCCCAGAGAGGCTCCATCTGATCTGCCGTTGTCATGCAAAATAATGCAAATCATAGCAAAACACGGAAAGAAGGAAAAATCGTGTACCTCGGCGCAAAAAACGTTTCTCTTTGCCGAGAGTGCAACAGTAAAATTTCGTCCAATCAATTTTAATTGGTAATTATCGTGCTAATGATAATTCGCGTCTATCGCTACAATTCTCAATATAATTATTAAGAGTACAAATAAGTTTCCGCCGTTTTACAATAGATGGCCCCACCAGGAAGTTATGGTTAAAAATGTCAGATGTAAAGTGTTATATCGTAAGGTTGGACATCTGGCAACACCATAAACTTGACATAGTGTCAGACTGTATCGGCATCACATAATTCTTTTCGTGCGAAAATGTCGAATTTTGAGCCGAATATAAGCGTCATTTGCGGGAACTTTTGATTTATTTATAATAGCGAGATAATATTAATCTATGTGTAAGCTAACAATATTTCAATGATAATTAGATATTAAAAATAATTATTAACTACAATTACAAATTTTACTATAAATAGCAATTAAAAAAAAAATATATATATATATATATATATGTAATAATTAATATTATATATAATACACCTTTTCAAAGCCAAAAGGGACGAAGTAAACATCTGTCTCTCTCTATTTATATTAAACATATTATACCTTTAATATGTGTGTATATCCGATATATTTATAATTTTAATTCAATTACTTATTTTCTATCGTTTTAAATATTCTTTTTATTTTACATATTTTTTGTATTTTTCTTTAATTCAAGGCCAATTTGCACGCCGATAATAATTTTGGAGACACGTAATGACATCGGTGCGAAGTTGTAAAGTTGATTATAGCACGCTAAGTTAATTACTAATTATTATGAAGTGACGTTAAAGAGGGGACGACGAGAGGTGATTCGGTGCGAATCGGATCAGAGGGCTTGGCCGTGATGGTAATTGCCGTTGTGATAATCGGCATCGGAAGTTGATCACAATCGGCCCAAGACAGAGAGTTATGTAAACAAATCGTTAATGGCGAGTCAGGGTGTGTCCAGATGACGCCGATAAGATCTGGCGATTTCTAGCGCAATATGCAGTCATGCGAGATATTTTTTAAATAGCACAATCGTTTATAATCGTATCATATGTTGTTTCAATAAACTAGCAAAAAAAAATTCGGTCTCAATATTCATAATAAATTTATTTTGCTTCTATATTCTAGCTATTTCATGTTATAGATATGTATAACAAATAATTCATATTTTAAATCAATTTACCCCATTTACGGTCAGGACTGGATCTTGGTAGACAATATTATTCGCGTGAATTTTATGTACAATTCTTCGTGAGATTTTCCAAGGCAAAAAATTGTACACAAAATTTACGCGAATAATATTTATTATTCGAATAATAATATTGGACGTTTTCTCCAATTGATTGTATCGATCCTATTTCACTGATTATTATCATATTAAATACCTACTTCTACACAGAAAAAAAGAACATTCTTATTTAGAGAATTTTTGACATGTATAAGTCTTAACCCTCAGTTACCTTACGTTTTTACACCCCGATATTATCTCACTAGGGTCTGAGAGACCCCTGCCGTCTTCTCCAGTGCATCAATTTGAACCATTTTTTTTTTAATCAATGCGTCTTTTAAAGATCTACAAGACTGTGCAAGTTAGATTATTCCAAGTCAAAAAATGTAAATGTTATTTAAAAAAAAAGACGTTTTTCTGAAAAAACGAAAAAATTTGCTTTTTTCAAATTGACGTAGTACTGACTAAAAAAAAAAGATACAAGGATTTTATGAATGTTTTAAAAACCCTGCACGTTTTAACAACGTGCAGAGTCTCTCAGACCCAGGTGAGGTAACTGAGGGTTAAAATGAGATTATATAGCGTTAAACAAAAATAAATTACTTGCATCAAAGCATTATATATAATTCAATAAAAAAAAATATATTCTCTTATTATTCAAAAATAATTATGTTTATTAATGTGGAAAGCAAAAAATATTAGATAGAGAATAACAGCAGTACTTTCAAACCAGAATATTCATTTTATAACGATAAAGACAATTTAAATCTTGTTTTAAAATTTAGAATTCTCTACGCAAACACAAATAATGTTGATTTAATTTTATTATGTTACAAAATAAAGAAGACATCGTTATCATCAAGAAACTCATAAGTACTCTTTATGTGACAATTATAATATTCAAATTAAATTATATTCTTGAAACACAAGAACATAAAATTCTTTTAAAAAAATTATACATTCTTGCTCATATATGAAACAATTATTGTGATGATTTGAATATATTCGTCTTGATTAAACTACTTTTTTCTGCGTAATTTTCATAATATTTCGCCATAAATTCTTTCTCTTATTATACTTCCGCGATGTCTAATAACTACTGGTTTCCTTGTATAGGAAATCTTGCGACGACATCACAAAGCTCATCATTCACGTCGCCGATGTTCCTGCTCCCGCGGCGGTGCGCGCGCACGAAAAAACTCCGCAAAAGGAGTCACCGGTCACCGGTATGTCCGGGTATTCGTGGCGATTCGCGATTTAATTAATTACTTATGGAAAAGCGCGTGGGCGCGTGCCTTGTCGTATAGTAGGTCGGTCGCGTAGGTCGGAGCCTCTGTTCGACGAGATAAAATCGCGATTACGCGGCCGCAACCGCCGAGGTCTCCGCCGCCGCCGCCACCGCCGTCGTGTCGCGGCCGAGAGAGGCGTTATGTATCCCGGCGATTTTATCTTTAGTGCAATCTGCATTTAATGCGCCTTTTTACGCGCACGTTGCATCGTTCGGAATGACGCGCGGTTACACGCGAACGGTCGTCCGCGATCGGCCGATCGACGCGACGGTACACCGCGCCGATCTCGAAATGTCAGAATTAAAAGATGTAGCGAAACGGTGACGTGTTTTCATCTTCATTTGAGAATCTTAATATCATTAAAATGTTGTTAAAATTTTTTAATAAAACTAACGGTTAAAATAACCTAAAAAATAATTAATTTAATAATTTTAAAAATAATTTTTTAAAAATAATCTAAAAAAATAATCTAAAAAATAATCTAAAGAATAATCTAAAAAATAATTTAAAAAATAATCTAAAATTTAAATAAAATTGACATTGCTAAAATAATCTAAAAAATTATTACCCGAAAAAAGGTAAAAATAAAGAGAGAAAAGGTAAACCTTAAGCTTCAATTAAACTTTAAGGAGAAACTTTCTCCTGAATTTGTCAAAAAACGCGTTTTTTGTGTATTAAAATTCGTCCCGAGACATCCATATTTTCGTTGCTGCGCGTATAATAATCTATGCGAAACCTTGCGCGATGACGGTACATGATTATTAGAGCCATACGCGACGCACGATGATTCTCGATGACAGAATATACACTATACTTTTTAATTCAAGCGTGTTGGCCGTGCATGATTAATACAGCACCGACGTTTTCCGACGCCGTAATCGTGGCGCTATGTTTCGTTGGCGAATGTCTGTGAATTATGCATCTTACGCATGATTTTAATTCCTCTTACATCAATTTTCACATATATACACATTATTCTTTTATATAAAAGATTATTACTTAATCATACACCTTGTAATAACGTAAATTCTATTTTATGAATCCTTTTAAAAATAATAGATTTAAAATCACCCAATCGCAATTGGATTCCTGTATTGAGTTAATATTTATTTTATTATTTTCCATAAAAACTTTTGCAATACTTAACGTCGAAAAGAAGCGTAAACATCCTTCTCGTTAGATATATATCTTTCAATTTATAAAAAAAATGATCTTTAAGAATTCCTATAATATCGAATCTTCGAATGAAAATAGAATCTGTTCAACATTCTAGCCGAATTTTTAACGGAGCATTACCGAATTACTTTAGCCCATCGATTATCCCACGTTCTGTATATAGGGTTAATAGTGTCAAGTACCCCGATTACTCGATACGACACGACTGTAAGAATGCCTATAGAGGCTGCCGTTGGATATACGGGCACTTTGATCTCTCATATGCGTGGATATCCATGTAGGTACGTAAACAAGTTTAATAGCCGTAGATAGATATCGTTACAGCTGTTACGTGTAATTCATCCCGCGTTATAACGAGATTACGACGCGACGTAGCGAATGTGATTAAGCAATTGTAAACGCTATGTCGATAATTATGAAAATTAACGATATCTTTATCCGTCCAATTGCGAAATAATTGTAGAAGCAAACTCAAAATTAAAAAATTGAAAAAAGAAATATATTTATTTATTTATTTCTTTTCTTAATTTTTTTAAATTTTGAGTTCCTTTCTATATAATATATATAATTGTATAATATTAGGTATCTGTATAATCTTACAATTAGAGATAAAAAATCGTACCTCCATTATTATGAATTCAGAGAAAACAAGGTTCCATAGTTTCAAATAAAGAAATAATATATTTTTTTAGATATAAAGCAAAAGTAGAAACTTAATTTATTAAGTTTTTAATAAAGTGTAAATTTAACTGACATGTTTAATAGTACAACTGCCAATAACACGCTGAACCTGGTTTAAAAATGATGCATTATACAAATTTTCAATATGACTCTTTCTATAAAACATTGTATCTTATAGGAACTAATAATAATAAACTAAACATGAGACGCTTTACCATTATACAATTTAAACTTCTGTTATATTAAAAAATGTATTGACTCCACACTTTAACAAAAACTGGAAATATGATTCTTTACCTCTAAAGTACAGACATATAATTGTATATTTTATATGTTCACGGCAGAACGGGTAAAGTGGTCGCGATTACGCCGCGCGCTACCACTTTCGTAGACACGTGTGCCCACTGTTTTCATATTTACCAAAGACTAATAGCAGACTTTCGTCAGACCGCGGAATTCGAATGGATGGCCTTAAAAGCGGCTTCAACAGCGTTCCTGTACAAACATCAAGCAAATGGCAAAGTAGCAGCCCGAAACGAACCGTGGCCCCGCGCGCGCGCGCACTCATTTATCTCTCTCCATATTTAGCCGATGGTGTCACAGTTACCGCAGAACACCATGCCGACGACGATTGCGTCAGAGCGAGGCGCCGCGCCGCAGATAATCCTTTGCCTTTCCGTTGCCGTCGCAGTTAATTTGAGTCCTTGTCGGAAAGAAAAATCAGCTAATCGGAATTGAACTCGAGCGATTGGAAAATCGGTTATGCTGCCGCAAACCACGTAATCGATATAAAGTATTCTATAATAATTACGTGTCTTAATGATGTCTTTGAACTGTAACCGATTGCAAAAGAATACCATTGTCATTTTGTTTCGACATTGTTTTAATATCGCAGAGATAAATCTCGTTACAATTATATGTAAATTTATATTCTTTTTACGAATTATTCTAAAAATACTACCACAGCTGACGTACAATCCGTTTAAATTACACAAACAAATTTTCTCTGTTAACTCATATCCCTCATTAACATTAACTATCAAGAAAGTTTAACTATAAAAAATAACCCGTTTGACATTTTTAAATAATTTATTACTCATTTTTAAAACATCTTAATTTCTGAAATTTTGCCTGACTTTTATTGAAGTTACATAGATGATAAATTTTATTAATTTGTTATCTCTTATTTTCTTTTCTTTTCTAAGATTTCTTCGGTATATAAGAAATAAATATAGATTATAATCCCCGATAGTTTTAATGTTAATTTGGTGAATTTTAGAAATTTGGACACAAATATAATTTTAATCTTCCGACGGAAACATTCGAGACGTTTCTCCTAATTTCATTTAAAGTTTTAGTTTTAATTATTATATAGCGATTCTGCTATATTCCTTCCGCTGGACCTCGCAATAACGTGAAACGAAAAACGAAGGCCTTGAATCTCCCGATCGAATTGCGAAACTCGAGAAACCGATCGACCGATCTCCCGCGAGAATCAAAACGACAAAACGAGAGGGCAAAGGGAGCGAGAGAAAAAAAGAGAGAGAAAATAGAAGGACCCGGGGAGGAAAGGCGCGAAACGCGAGATGAAATTGCGGGCGCGAGATACATAAACACCATCAGTGCAGCGGCTTGCATAATCGCAATGCGTCAACCGACGTTGTGCGATTGTGCGGCGAAGGCAATTCAATGGCGTTGTACCAATAAGGCAAGATACGTGCCCTGGATGCGACCAGAGGCGATCGCGAAAACGCACCTCATCGCCCGTTATGCATCGCCGAGAGGCGCGCCGAGAGAGATCTGCGCGGCAGAAAAATAAAGCGATATAAAATCTGATATTCTGCGTATTCAGAATGCGGCTGTTGTACGAAGGCAAAATCTGAGAAAAGAAAGGGAAAGGATGGAAAAATAGTAACGAAAAAAATAAGACAAATTTGTACTTTAGAAGAGAATGAGGAAATATTATAGTAAAAAAAACGGGCACAGTAACAAAGGTACCGCAACCAACAATGTAGAACTACGTCTACTGCCACTAGTTCATGTTAAAGTATTCAGAGAAGGACGGTTGACGTATAGGGCTACGTCGATTGTCACTATATTTCATGTTCAAGTATTCAGCGAAGGACAGTTGATTTTACCGTGCCTGTTTCATTTTTATTATATTGATAACTTTTTTCTAATTCTATTATGTTCTTCAATCTTCCACCCCTATTTCATATATAATTTTTTAAAATTTGGTTGATTAGTTCTTGAGTTACATACGTTAGAATTTGCTAGGAATATGTACATACGATATAGAAGCCTAATAAAGCTGGGTCTAATCAACTAAATCTTAAAGTATTATATGTGAAATAGGGGTAGAAAAAACTGAAGAATATAATGGAATTAGAAAAGTTGCCAATAATTAATAATAAACTACCAAAAAAGAAGAATTATTGAAAGTGGTTGAGACTTGAGCATAATTATTTGCTTATAATTGTTTGGCTTTCTCATTGAGGAAGCTTTTCGAGATTTTCGAGACTTTCGAGAGGAAATTGGACTATATAAGCTATCTAATGACGTATATTAATCATTACTCTACGATTATTAGTTTCGAAGATATAAACGTTCAAAGTGTGACACGTTTTTGTTGCATCTGTGCTCCCAATGTTATCCCCTACTTACTGTCGACAAAGACGTAGTTCTACGTCAAAATTCAAATCTTGGGTGAAGAATTAGATTTTAGATGAAGAAAGGCTGTATAAACTGGCGTAGAAAATATAGCACAAGAGAATGAACTTACAATGCGAGGAAAAATCGGTCGATCGAGTGATCAAAGAAGAAATGATTTATTTATTTATACGTAAAAGTTGGCGTAAAAACGATAAAGCAACGCGTCGTGGCGATAAATTTTCTACAAAATTAATTATTATAATTACTACCAAGCGTTTGTGTGAAGAATATTTCATTTATATATTATATATATTTTTTTGTTTACTACCTAAAAACATTATGCCTATATTGAGATTGCTATTAGATTTGCCTTAACTTCCGAATTATCTGCCAATTATCAGCGAACAACGTTCTTAATCACTCCAATTCCTTTCACTTTTCAAAGAGCGGTTTATTATTTAAAAATACGTTCCACGAGCGTTAAAAATACGAATCACTCTCGATCAATCGTGACAAGTCAAGTTGACAAATGAAGAACAGCGACAAACATGCGTATAAATTATAATAATCGAATTGAGTGATAATTAATGTGAAGTTATAAAACGTAATAAAATTTAATTATGATAATTATACTGATTACTGAACAATCCTTCGAATCCTGTTTTCAATGTTCGACGATCAGTTTGACTCATCACAATTTACTCTTTCGGCGAACGTTGCACAAAGTAGAGAGAAAAAGATTTCGTTTATCCTACTCCTCTTTTAACAAGACGACAGAAAAAAAAGTAAGCACTATTCGCAAAGTACACGCGACTCACCATTAATTCCCGCGAGTTTCTGATGAAAAATATTTACCAGTTTCTCTCTCTGTCTCTCACCTTCTCTCGCGCGAGGGATGTGTCGTCGCGAATGGCCGAGGAACGACTCGCGCGAGCAACAACTCGCGGACTCGCGCTTGCCAGAGCGCTCGCGTTCACGCTCGTTCACGATCGAGCCGTGGGCGTGCACCGTGCACGGTGTTCCCGGTGTGTGTGCATGCCGGGGCGAATTAACGAGACACTCACGATACGCGTTCGAATCGTAATAAACGTTCATAATAACTTAATTACCGTTTATGATACCCTTCGTCAAAACGTACTCCGCGCATAAACACTTTTACAGCATAAGAAAATTAGCATTATGAAAACAGATTAACGTTAATGACATAAATACGACTTCACTTGTCGGTTATATTTATCACCTGAATCATCTACTAATTAATAAATTTTCCATTACACTTCGTATGCATGAGGCAAATGGCAATGGATCTCTCTTTCGCGTAAAAATCGTGAAAAAAGATATTTTTGATAATATTCTTCCGGATTCTTCCTATCTATTGGTGTTTTAAAAATTTGAGCCGGAATTAAGAGAGACGTAAAACCTGAAAGACAATACGTTATTTTCTTATGCAGGTAAAATATGGAGTATATGAAGAGCGGGTATATGCGTATATTTATTAATACATGATCTATTTTTCAACCTAACATGGGATATTGTCATTTTTTTATAATTCTTATCAATATCAGATATCTATATATATATATATATATATATCATATATATCATATCTGTTTAGTACAAAAATGGATAACAGATATCAAACAATAACACACACTCAAATAATATAACACTATAATACACATGCAATAAAAAGAAACGGCGAATTTTGTTCAAGACTCACTGGACGTTGGTCTCATTGGGGAAGGCGGAATCGCCGGTCTGGGAGGCATGGTGGAGCAAGGCCGGCCTATCTTCGACGGCGGTCTCAGTCCTGATGGTTTTGACTCCATTATGCTCTATAATATACTCACTGTTACACTGCACTGCAACAAAAATATTATGTTAATTAAAGGTAATGTATATAAAAAAAGCAAAAAATATGGAAAAAGATATTAAGTTGATTTAAAAGAAACTTTTAAGAGGTATAAGCAAAAGAAGAAATAATCTAATAAACGAGAAATCTGAGATAAAAAATGTGAATACATTAAATTTTTTTATTAGAGGGTTTCCCTGGCGTGTTCTACTACATTTTGAAATAAGATAAGTAAAGAATGTTGAAAAATTAACTTACAGTCAAATCAAATTTGGGTAAACCGACGAGAAGGAAAATTTAAAGAGGTGATTAGGTTAACTTAAGCTTTGCGAATTTAATCAATTAAAAAATTTATGATTTTGCTGAACTGAAACCTTGTCACTGACAATTTCTCGCGTACTCTCGAGCAAGAGAAATTCGCACAAGCAATTGCGAGTACTATACGCGAGTACTAGGAAGTATTAGCGAGTACTTGTGAATTCTAGTGAATACTTGGAAGTTCTAGCGAATACTTGCGAGTACTTGCGAATATTTTTTTAATACTCACGAGTACCCGTGAGTATCCGCGAGTACACTATTAGATCGGCGAGTGCTTCGCACCGTTATCACACTCGACGATACGCGCAGACAACAACGTATACCTTCTCCAGCAGGAGCGAAAGGGACTCGAGTCTGACGAGCGGGAGTTAACCTCAAAAATGTTTCGCGCCCGTGCACGAAGCGCGGAGCTCGTGGATCGCGGTCTCACCTGAATAAAACGCTATCCGGGACGATCCGTGGAAGACAGCTAACTAGCTAACGCATTTTACGTGCGACAATCGCGAGAACCGCGGATAAACGGGCGCAACGCAAAAATCACCCGATATCACAACTCGCGGAAAGAATGACATGGAATGACAAGTCGTCATGTCGTCAACCGTATTCTAGTAACTTATCGCTAGAGGGGTCGAACGTCGAACGCGAATGTCGCGAATTTCTCGCACGCGTTCGACCCCTCCCTCTGTCAGTTCGACTTTACGGTTCGACTGCACGCTGCACGACGGCATTCACAGTCACAGGTGCGTTCAGCCGATACTCCGCTAGCCTAGTCATTCATTTAGAGGTTATGTTCGCGCGGAATTGGCGCCAATTCGTGTATTTACATCCAATCGATTGGGTCGAACTGACGTTCGGTCGTGATAGTTCTCCAATTTTCTGACTGAAATTTGTCTCCAAACGAGTCGCGGACTGTCATTTGTAGCGCTAAGATTAGTGAGAACCTGTAATTTTGTGTGTTCACGAAACAATGCGACGAAAAGCCGTACCCAGGTTATTTCTTATTTTCGTTTAATTTCCGTGTACCTCTTGCTTTTCACATTTATCACGATTATTTTAGTTATAATAGTTAGTTTAGTTATTTTAGTTATATTAGTCGGTAAGACAATTATAATTATGCAGCATGTAGGGGAAGTTGTCCCAGTACCGGACAAGATGATATTTGCATATTTCTACTGTAGAAGTGTGCAAATATTATATTGTCTAGTATTGGGGCACAACTTCCCCTAACATATTATTATTCATTAATATTATAACTATTTATTAATTGGTATTTTTATTGTATCAATTTGTTATCTGATCTTATTTCTATGACATTTATGGATTTATGTATATTTGTTTAAAATATATATTTCAGATCACCTGGCAGACTTTTTGAGAAAGGAGCGAGAAAAGAAAGAGTAAGCGACATTGCGGTTAGATCAAATAACTGCATAAATTAAGCACGTTAAATTTTATACGTGAGATAAATCCTGCTACATGTATTTATATGACGCATACCGTAATATGTCTATTAAATTGTTGCCATATGTCTTTTGATATATCAGACAACTGTGATAGTCAACAAACGTAGATGGAAAGGTCGAGTGCTGCAAGAAATTAGACATCTGAGGAGAACCACACACTTTCTCATACCTAAACTACCTTTCGCTCGGTTAGTCAGAGAAATTATCCGTGACATATTCCCCAGAGAGGGAATCGCCAGGTAAATATAACGCCTATATCCTAAAATTTTATGAAATCACAGATTGTTTCAACTATATAGTGTCATTAATTATGAATTCATTTTTAAGATCGTGTATTAATTAATTAAGAGAAGAACTTTGTTCTATGTGCACAGTCGAGGACTAAAAGGTTGTCCAGTTAAGAGTTTCGGAGATCTTATTTATATATTTAATATCTAGCTATTGTGTGTGTGTGTGTGTGTATGTGTGTGTGTGTGTGTGTGTGTGTGTGTGTGTGTGTGTGTGTGTGTGTGTGTGTGTGTGTCAGTAATTACCATTTTTCTTAACATTTCAATATATTTGACATCTCGTAAGTCTCAATGGAATCCTTACAGCATTCAACAAATAAGGAGTTGATTATAGAATTCACTTGTAGGATACAAGCCGTCGCTCTCGAAGCCTTGCAAGAAGCGACAGAGATGTACATCGTGCAATTCTTTGAAGATTCCGTACTGCTGGCGTTGCACGCTAAACGGGTCACGCTTATGCGAAACGATATGATTCTAATGCGCAGGCTGAGAGGTCGGAACGATATCATTAACAGATAGAGAATTTTATTTCGTATAAGAGAGTTCAGTTAAATCAATATTTTAAATATTTTAAGGTAAAACAAAAATTCTTTTCAAAAGTTCTATTGAAGTTTTTTCTAGGTCTAAGGAATAGGCAGTAAAAGAAATGTAATTATGCAGTAAGGGGACCACCCTTTGATGACTTTGACCTTGACATATGTTGTCAAGGTCACCCTTCTGAGTGACCTTTAGAAGGTTTTAGCCCTCGGTCATTGTTCGTTAAAAAGTTATTAACAAAAAAAGTTTTGAAAATATAGCAGCTATTTTGAGTATTGGAAGGCATAAATAATTAATATATACGTGTGTGTGCCCTGGTTTAAAGAAAATCACAATTTCTATAAAGCAGGACATACACACATGTGTGTGTGCCCTGCTTTAAAAAAAATCATAACTTCTATAAATTGTGATTTTCTTTAAAGCAGGGCACACACACGTATATATTAATTATTTATGCCTTCTAATACTCAAAATAGCTGCTATATTTTCAAAACTTTTTTTGTTAATAACTTTTTAACGAATAGCGAGCGACGGCTAAAACCTACTGAAGGTCACTCGGGGTCATGACTTTGACAACATATATCAAGGTCATTAAAATCGGTGAAGTCGCCAAACTTTTTTTTGTTAATAACTTTTTAACGAACAATGACCGAGGGCTAAAACCTTCTGAAGGTCACTCAGAAGGGTGACCTTGACAACATATGTCAAGGTCAAGGTCATCGGAGTGTGGTCCCTTATACTGCATAATTACCAAAGATATCGGTTACTCTTTTATATAATGTTGACACAAAATGACTAATTATGGAAAGAGATATACGTATATATTTTTTAACAAATTTTTAAAGCGATATCATATATAGCATTTTGTATCATGCTTCATTCAGAATGGGTATTTTTAATACAAAATATAGAAAATGTTATTTTCAACTTGAGCCTCAGGGACACGCGATGAGACAATCTTGTCGTACGAGACGATAATCAGAACCTAAACGATATCGAAAAAAAAATGTACCTTTAAGACTTGTAAAGTATTTATATTTATTATACGAGTATTTGTTACTTCGTAAATTCCACTCCGTGCTGATGTGATAAATGTTGCTAAATAACTGAATCAGATGTATCCATTATTTTTATAAATATAAATTATATGTTTAATACTTTTAATAAAAAATAGCGAACAAAGAAAATTGAATGGGGAGCTGAAGATAAGTGATTTTGTTTTGCTAAATAAAATTTATTTCTGATAAACATTTCAAACATTTCGATAAAATCAGTAACTTTATGAAACTTTGGTAAAATATACAGTTTTGCGATAATCAGGCGGATCTCTTAAGCTACGAATATCGAAGCGTTGCCGTTTTGACTCTCGGCGCGAGAGTGTATCGACAATTGGTACGATAAAAACAGTGTTAAATAGTAAAATACGGCGCGACCTGGAAAACAGTCACGGTTATATATCTGGTGTTCGACTTCGAGCATGTTTGCAAAACGGTATTTCTTATTAAAAGTCAATATAATTCTCTTTTTCCCGATAAAACATGTGAATAGTTCACGATCGAAAATTGTAAGGGTTTTAGAAGACAAGAATCGTGTAAAATATTCTTTGGCTAATTTTAGAAGAATTCAATTTTAATCTCATCTTGAAGTATAATTATCAAGATATTTAACTTTGAGATTCTAGGTGCTACAAAAAAGAATGTTGCGTTTGATTAAATATTAGAGGATAAAATAGTTTTTTTTTTCTAACTTTGATGTGTGATCTTGATGTTCAAAAAGAAATATCGCCGAACTATGCGTATTATCGAACACCCCATACAATTGTGTAATAAATGTATTTTCGGTGTTAGCTGCAATAAGAACAACCATAATTCGTGACCTATGCGAGCCACATGCGTCTAGCTGTAAACGCGGTCTAAGAAAAAAGAATTGCCTAGAAAAAATAGTATTACAAATAACGACTTAGCCGCCTTAAACTCCTCGATTCGTTCGTTTCTACATATACAATATACATATGTAATGTATACAATACAACGAGAGAAAATACAATACAAAAAAGGCACCTGGAAAAGCAGGCTAATTCGCGTAAAAATACGCGTATTCCGAGTCAAGTCTCTGGCATCTATGAAGACACTTGTCGCATCTTTAGGCACAACATTTCGCTATATATACTTTCATGCTGCCTGTCATTGTACACGAAGCGGATCGTGAAATTCGGATTATAATTTTCGTAAGCTACGGCCGGAAAAATTCATTAAACAACATATAAAAGTCAACATCCAAATGTCTAATCTAATTTCCTCAGCCGAATTTCTTTTAAAAATGCTCCACTTAATTTTTAAAACTATAATTTATTCGATAATCAAAGATATATTAAGGCTCCTGGTCCCTGAGCCGAGAACTCTGCGTTGACGGTGGCGACGCCACTCTCTCCTCTCACTCTCTCCAATGGAGAATTCTGTCTTGTGACATGTTGACAACCTATTTTGTTGTACGTGCTATTTCTTTATTATTTGCTCTGTGCTTGTGCTCTAACGTTTAACGTATTCGTGAAACTCGTAAAATTGGCCAAAAAGTAAGATTTGCATGCGGAAGAAACGTTTTCACCTTCTTTCGATAGTCGTTAAACGGCTGTTTTTCCCGTATGTTTAGGCTTCGTTTTATGGCTGTTTGTTTATTGTCGAGGGAAAAGGGTAGTTTTCGGCCAATTTTGGAAGTGTTCTGAAACGATCTATAGTGATGTTTTATTGAAATGTCTTTTTATTTGAAAATGGCATGCACAACAAAATTGGGTGTTTTCCTCGCCTCGATAGTAAGAATTCAATATGGCCGCGGTGACTACCCAGGAGCCTTAAGCTTCACATCAAGATTTTCATAAAATGTTTTCTAATCTCACTTTCGGGCGTCTAGACAAATTTTTTGAGAAATCCCAAAACCGTCGAAGCGATTGTTTCAGATCCTTCTGAAAACTTTTAAACGCTTTTTCGACATAAAATTTCTTTAGTGATCATATAAAATATTTCCTAATTATCCAGTTATCTTCCGCGACATCTTTTAGACTTGAACTGATTGGGTTTCGCGCGCTTCAATTTGACCAGTTTGCAGAAATTAAATAACAAGAAGTCTCGCGTTGCTTCACTTTTTCATGAACGACCGCACTTTGTTCACGCACTTGTCCATGAAGTTCCGCTTGCGCTTAGGCTCCGCGCCCGTCGGTAGCGACAACAATGAACCCGGTCCCTTCGCGCGGGCTCTGCGTCCACCGTATTCGCTTGACGAGACGCTCCCGTCGGAGTCCAATCCCGCACCACAGCTTCTTGATGCCTTCAACAGCACCGTCGATTTGCCATCGTCGTAGTCGTCGTTCTCGTCGCCGCCCCGAGTTGTCAATCTCTCCTGCGCTACCTTCCTGATCCTCTGCTCTTCCACCGGGTGTTCCTGGTCCTGGTCCACGCACTGTCTGCTGGAGCATGTCGAAGACTGTCCTTCCGAGCTGGAACGTCGATTCGGCTTCGGAGGACGCGTCGGCGGGGGGGCCTCTTTATCACTCTCATCCTTACCCAAGGACATTTGTATGCTCTCCGTTTCGGACTTCGACTCGATAATGTCGGGCACTTTTGGTTTCGTTCTGAGAACCGGCCTGGGTTCGTCCTTGGATTCAACAGTCTCGGTATCAGGCTTCTTTTGGCTCTCTTCTGAAGTAGAGACGACTTCCTCATCTTCCGAACTCGTTGGAGGACATTCTCGACTCTTATCGCGCTGCACTTTGTCCTGTTCTTCACCGTTCTTCGCATCTTCATCCAGCAAACCGTCCAGACTGCGCGATCTCGGCCTGGGAAGCGGTGGTCGTTGAACGACCGCGGAAGATACCGACTTTCGCTCCTGGTCCTGTTGGTCCAGCAGCTCCAGCGAGCGGGATCGTGTCGACGGCGAAGGTGGTTGCCGCGGCGGCCTGCGAGGCACTGCCAGGTTGCTGCTGGCACTCACCGGATGCGGGTACATGAACTTGAAGCGCGGCGACGTGGGCGGTAGGCCCATCAACCAACGGGATGGACTTGACGACTTTCTAAACCTATAACACGAAAAACAGAACTTATTGCAAAATCGTAACTCAGCGAGAGATACGTTTCTCATTTGCCTTCAGCTCTACTCTAAGATCTATAGATATAACATAAATAAAATGTACATATATAATGTGCATAAAGATTATATATATAAACAGATGTCTATGTGTAGAAAATTAAAGTTATTGCATTTATCGTATACATTTTCACGAAACTCTCATTGACGAACAAATCAATTTTAGCATCATTAAAAATTCGATATAACTTGCTTGATTTTTTAACTTAAAAGATTTAAGTTAAAAAATCAAATTTAATCATTTTTATTGATTTATATTAATGTGTTATTATCTATTGTCTAAGAGATCTAATTAAAGAATAATTTATTCTACACGTAGACTATGTAATAAGCATCCGACACTCAGATAGACAAAAATTTATCTAAACTTTCACTATAAACTATATGTCTACACTAGTCTACAGCACAAGCACATACATATATCTAGGTAACACATTTGAAACCAAAAGTACAACGATATCAACAATATATTAGGGGCTGATTCAATATGAGGGTTTGGCAAAAGCGATGGGATAGTGACAGATTAACACTGTTTAAACATCGATAAAAAATTTGTATCGCTGACTGACCTAGTCGTGATTGTCAATAGAGCGATTCGCAATCTTGGCTGCGTGAAAAAAAGAAATTAGCGTTGCGTTAGTAGAGCTCGCGTCAAAGTCGCATCATAAATCGATTCGTTAACGGCCAGTGTAAAGAGTTTACTAACTTCCAATAAATTCAGATCATTAAACATTCTTATTACCACCTGTATAATCGTCACTTGGATTTCTTTTGGATATTTTTAAGAAATCTGAATTATTAAAATATTTTCAATCTGTAATAATTAATCCAGTTTGTTTTATTTATCGTCAAACTCTTTTTTCTTAATCAATTACTTTTAATGAAATTATTCTAAATTATTAATAATTATTATTAATAAACTTTTTTATTCATAATAGTTAATCTAGCACCAAATCATCAATCGAGACTTGGTTCTTGGTGTCGGGGTGTTAATGGATTCTACAAATTTCAGATTTTCTTTTTCTAGACATTGACGAATCGATTCACTCATCAACCCAATGTTAGGGTGCTATATGCTAAATTATCAGGGATAACTACCTGCTCGATATGGCTGTGGGCGGGCCATCTAGTCAATCTCGACCGCCCGTGGAATCCTTGTCGCTGCCCCTGCTTTCGTTGCTGTGCATTCGCTGATAGTTGGGCGGCTGTCGTATGTTTGTGTTACTCGGTGTGTTTGGCTGGGTCACGTCCTTGGGAGCCATGCTGCGCGGAATTCCGCCAGACAGATCAGCTCTCACAGGTATCTCGCCTCGCATAAACCTGCACAATTATAAGAAACGAAAACCGAAAAGTTAAATTAACAACTATCGTACAGATCATCCATAGATATATTTATATTATGTTATTATTAAAGTAAAATAATTAAATAATTAATGAAATGATTATTATAACAAACATTTTGTATCGTATATATATATATATATATATATATATATATATATTTTATATATATAATAATAAATAATAAATAATAATAATATATATAATAAAGATATAATAATATATATCTTTTATATATATATATATATATATATATATATATAAGATATATATTATTTAAAATAAAGTTATCTCAGAGAGAGAAAGAGACTCCTAAATATTTCAGCTATTGTACTAGAAAATAGAGTTGCCTTCTTTTTTCTTGTACTTTAAGCCATGTGCTTTTACCAAAAATACAGGAATGAAATTTAAAAAAGAGCAGTTGTTTCACCTTTCTAATTTGTCTACGCAAGCGTCTTGATAGTCGTGAATCCAGCGGACACCGTTGAAGTGGCAGACCGTGCGCATGTCTTCAGGAAGCTCCTCAGGTTCCGGCCATTGAAAGTTGTCGATGATTGGAATTATGTTGCATTGCGATTGCAGTGCGGCAACGATCTCCTGTAAAATAATCGAAAGTGCGAATTGAGACACCGTACGTTGTAAAAGCTTAACTTTTTGATCAATTCTTGAACATAATTCGGCATAATAATAAAATTCGGCGAAAAGAATAAAACCAAAAAAATAATGACACGATATGTAACATATATAGGCATTAATATTTTAAAGTAATGTTTAAGATATTAGTTCTAAAACAATATTATTTATTATAATATGTTTGACAATCCGAGGAAAATGTTTCCCTGAGAAGAAAAAAATATTTGTTAGTGAAAGATATTTTTTTCCGAGGCTATCTCTTCTTTGTGGTTTCAAATTCTCTCAAAAATACATTGAATTAATCAAATAATTGTATCAAATTGAAAAATTCGTTCGCCATTTGCATGGCCTCAAAACTGATAAAACAAAAAAGCAAGCATAAACTTTTTATTAACTTAAGAGCATATATAACTGAAGGTAACAAAATTCTCAGTATCTTTTTAACAATAAAAAAAAACAAGAAGAAACATATCCAGAGACTCACCCTGTGTACCCAGTCCTTGCACTCGCTATCTTGTACACACCTCTCCAAAGCCTGGGGCGTGAGCACGAGGAGGAAGTGTTTCGCCTGCCTAATGCTCTGCAGCAAGTTGTTGTCGAACTTGCCGGCCTCGAGCCTCTCGACGTCGATGAACACCGAGAAGCCGCGCAGCTGCAGATGCACCTTCAACAGACTCGCCAGTTGCGAGCCGTTCGATCGGCGATAACTGACAAAGACGTCGAGGGACTTGTCGGGCGACTCGTACTCGCACGAGCTGAACTGATTGTGCTGCATGTTCTTGATGGCGTCGAGTATCCTGAGCCGATGAATACTGTTGGCAATGCCGCACTCGGTCAGCAGCTGATCCTCCGAGAGATTGCGTATCGAGTCCTTGTCCACGCCGGCGTTCAGCATGCTGTACGTGTAGATGGAGAACTCCTGGCCGATCGATTGCAGGAAGCTGTTCAGGTTGCCGGTGTCGCGGCTGCTGTAGTCGGCCATCTTCTTCAGATTCTGCAGCTCGCGGGCGAATCTGCGGCGCATGATACCGTTGGTCAGGCCAATATCCTCGCGTAGATTCTCCTCCGTCAGCTGCAGCAGCAGGTCGCCGTCCACTCGACTCTCCACAAAGTTCGGGGCTACCTCGGCGAAGCCGATCTGCTTCACCCATTCTCGTACGTCCTCGGTCGACCATAAGGGCACTTGTTGGCTGAGTTTATGCGGAATTTCCTCGCCGATCAATCTCAAAGCTTGTGCCGCGTACTTGGACGCGATCGCGTTCGGACAGCTCGCTACTTTTTTTAACGGCTCGATCGCACCAATTGTCCGGAAGATATCGGTGTTGCCCTGTTGCTTCTTGATGCCCGCCTCCATGCAGAAGTGAAAAGCCGCGAGATTGCGCGCCTCCTCTCGCTTCGAGCTCAGAACCGGCACGAGCCTCTCCAGCCAGTTCTTGCTCTGACCGTGTGCGTGCGCCAGGTTTGACTTGGCGAACTCGTAGGGGTTGTGCGACGTAATGAATGGCTCGACGAGGTCGAGGGTGCCGGATTTGAGGACGGCCGCCTCGATCTCCTTGTTGGCGACCAGCACGGCGATCGCCAGACAGGCGTAATACTTGATGTTGTCGTCGTTGTGAAAGGCGAGCGGGAACAGCCACATCGGTACCTTGCGCTTGATCATCGCCTCCTGGTTCTCGGCACCGCCGTACAACGACAAGTTTGCCAGCGCGCCCGCACAATGGCGCAGAGTCTCCACGTCGTTCTTCCGGCACTCGAACAGGACCGCGTCCAGACCGCCCAGCCTGATCACGTCGCTGCAGGTGCCCTCACTGTGCTTGAACAAGTGCTCGAGTATCCCGGTGCCGACGCGCGAGTGATCCACCGAGTTGGCGTTCTTTGTGCACACGCACGCTACATTCACCACCTTCTCCAGGCCGTTCTCCACCACGTGGGCGCGATTCTCCGTGGTCAGGCATTGCTCCAGCAATCTGGCCGACGAGAACTGCAGCTCGTGATCGTTCGCCACGCAGTTGGACATGAGCAGATCGAGACCGCCGCGCGTCCTCAGGGTGTTGCACAGGGTGTAGCCCAGCTCGTGGCCGTGCGTAGGCACCGCCCAAGCCTTTCGGATGATCTCGTTCACCCTGTTCAACAGCTGCGGCGCTTTACTGCCGCTGTTGCTCTTGCAAGTGTCAGCGCCTACCTTCAGCCGCTCCACGAAGCTGTCGAGCAGGCCGCTGTACTTGGCGATCGCGCAGTCCACGTCCTGCGGATTCGACTTGGAGCACAGCAGGTCCAGGTCGTCCAACGGTAAGGCCAGCAGCTCGTCCTCGGCCGTCGGCGGTCGCATGCCGTTCATAAACTGATTAACCGCGCTCGCCGCGCTAATCATCGATTTGGACGCGCTCACACCCGACTTGGACGCGATCGTGATGCTGGACTGAGAGCTCGAGGCCATGTGCTTCTCGTGGTTGAAGATGCCGGTCGAGGTGACTGTCTGTCGTTGCTGTTGCGCCGCCATCGCTTTCTGCGAAACACAAAAACATGGTCCGTCGATCATTTTCGAGATTGTGAGAAAGATCGCCGAGAAGATCTTAAGAAAAGAAGTCGAGGAAGACGAGCATTTGGACCTTTGCTCGTCGATGAATGGAATAGGTGTACTTCAGGTAGTTCGAAGGGTATTCTTTTAAATGATCTTCATGATGTTAGCGTGGTATTTAGTGTAAAGTAGTAATGAAGGAAAAGAATGTTATTGCGAACATTGGTAAGATTTTTCATTCATCGGTATCATCAAGTTTGAAAAACATCAGGAATTAAATTTATTAATATTTCTCGCTGAATAATGTTCCCGCTTATGAGTTAACGTTTTAAGAGTCTTCTATTTTATATACATAATGAAATTCATCACTAATCCTTTATTCTAATACAATATATAAGCGACGCATTCTATGTGGACACATCTACTGCGCAATTACAATATCGATGTAAAATTTAAAGATTTGAAATTATAATAAAGGAAAAGTTTTTTCCGCCAGTGAATATAAAATAGAATCACAAACTTTAATTGACTATAACTGGCATATTTATTTATAAAAAATCACAACCTTTCGGTCCAGATTCGGACCTTCTTCAGGTGAACTCTTACACAAGCATTCGACAGGCAATTCGTGACAATGTTCCCGCAAGTCAGAAACTGAAGGACTAAGCAGAAAAAGAATTTCGTTTTTGTATCGCGATCGCTTATGTCGATAATGTCAACCTTTCTAATTTTGTTTTCCCTATATCTGTCTTTGTTTAACGAAATGACATCTGTCGTTTTTTCGATTGCTCACCATTTCTCGCAAGATCCGGCAACTACTGTTGCTGTTCTTCTTGTCATTTGCATCCGTATTTGCATTACTAAAATAATTTTTCGATGGATCTTTTTTTGTACGCATTGAATCTTACTTCTACTTGCACGATATTATTCCTACATGTTTTCCCAAGGGCAGATGATAAAAATTATGTATGTATAAACTGCAGAATTTTTGTTTTAAGCAAATATTGTCGTCAGGTGACAGCTGCGTATGTGCCCAAATAAGTAATATTTTTAATTTTTTGGTGTTTTTGATATAAAATCGCGTTTTCTACCCTAGATTTTTGTGCGTACTTTAATTCTAGACCAAAAACTTGCAATTCTGTAAAGCCAATTAAAAGATCCATCGAAAAACGATAATGTCGGTAAATCATACGGCTGCAGGATCCCCTTAAATATTATAAATGACAAAGGAACTATAAAAGTAAAAAACATAAGCAACTTACATGCTATGTGCGTTGTCAGCAAAATATAATGATGTCAGTATTGGTAAAATATATTGTAAAAAAGAAAATAATAAGACGTTTATTAGTATAAAATTAAATGTGTATATAGAGCGTGTTAGGAAGCACGTCCGTATATCACGACTGTGGAGAACACAATGCGTAAGGACATAAATTATTTAAAACAAGTGAAGGTTACATGCCTATTATTTTGTCATAAATTGTTAAGTTATCGGTGTCCTTTTGTAGGTTTATTGCCTGTGTGTGTTTTTTGATAAAAAACATCTCCGCAATCTCTCTTTTCTTAACGTTTTGCTCTCTATGTAGTATTCTCGTTCCCACTCAATCAAACTCGTGATTAAATTCAATCCGATGTTTGCTTATTACAGAATAATTACTGACGTGTTTCCTAATATCGGTTTTATGTTCTTTAATTCGAGTTTCGAGGTGTCTTTTCGTTTGTCCTATATGTATAAGTAGCATTACAGTCAAGGCAGTCAATTTTATAAACCAATTCGATTTGTTTCATGTAATCAAGTCTATCCTTACCCTTTTTAACAATGTTATTGAGTTTCTTGAGAACAGTGTAAACGACGTCGAACCCACGACTGCATAACATAGCGCGGATACCGTCACTATAATACTTTATATAGGGAATAGATATAAAATTTTTTCTGAAGTCATTGTCATCATCACTATTACCATCCTGAGTGGCCACCCGGTATTTAATTTCTTTCAATCGTCGATTAATACATTTATTGCTAAAAAATTCAGAGTAACTGTTGTTGCTAATAAGAATTTCCTTAACAATATCAATATTGCTACTGTGAAACCTTTGATCAGATAATAAAATCGCGCGATCCACAAAACCTGTTATTACGTTTTTTTTTATAGTTTTCCGAGTGGTTGGTTTTATAGTTTCCGAAACGTTCTGATTTTTTATGAATAAATATGCCAGTTATAGTCAATTGAAGTTTGTGATTCTATAATATGTAATTATATATATATATATATATATATATAATACTCAAATTAATTTAATTAAATAATATTTCTATTTATCATTAATTTAAATAAACGTAAATTAGAAATTTTAAATTAGTATATTGTAAATTTTGTGTTAGTATTCTTCCAACGTAGAAGATTCGTAGTCTTTTAACTTTACGAATAGGTATTCTTGGAACTACGTAACGACTACTAATGTGCAGAATTAACATAGAAAGTTTACGCGCACTATACACACACAAGTATGAAATATTGATAAAAATCTAATATGTTATTATCTTAATTCTTTAATTCCGCAAATTATATTACACTTTATTTACCATTCGCGAGTCGAGGCCACACTTCCTTAGCATCATCCCGAACAAATGCGAGTATGACTCTGACGCTTTTATATATGCCTCAGGCTTCTCGAATCACGCGAGTCCACTTTTCGACTGGGGTCCAATCGCGAGCTCGTCAGCGTTTAAATCACCGCTCGTTGCATCGCGGATGCAGAAACGGCGTTAAACAGCGACGCGACCTCGCGTGCCAAAACGCGACGCGGTTCCCCAGGGCCCGTATTCCGTTCCTGCCTACCGACAACTGTCGGTTCGATACGTGTCGTTGCGCAGGTTTTTCATATCGTGTAAAAGCTGCGCAACGACACCGACATTTGTCGGTAAGCGGATTTTAGCGGAACAGAATACGGCCCCAGCGTCGTTAAGGACAGCGATTTACGATTTAAGCTGTCGGTACGCGGACGTTTTAACGCGCGTTCCTTGGTAGACCGCCAGAAGCGCGAGCGTAAGCCGAGAAAACAGTTCCTCACGCTTTATTTCAGCGAAGCGGTGAACCACGAGATCGTTACGTCGAGACATTCGATCGGCCGGGAGAATTTTATAGTTTTTTATATTCCTCGTGACAAAGTCTTTATGAGAAAATAAATAGTGTTCCCTTACCTTCTCGGAGGTAAAAGAGTCGCTCTGAAGCTTCATAGTGGATGCTGCCATGTTATTGCTCTCCTGATGCGAGAGATCGCTAGCCTTCAAGCTTCTTTGCTCCTGAAGAAGAAAAGCACACACTTGATATTTAATCACAGACTTATTCTTCAATCTCGACTATAACAGATTAATATACATATATAGGTATATCAAATTGTATAAATTGCTTTTCCAGAAAATCACGCAATTAGCCAAGAAGGATTTTCTATATTCCTTCATTTGTTCTGCGCGAGAAATCATTACCTATTATACCAATTATATGATTTTTATCAAACACTTACATCACTCTTTATCATATTATCACGTAAGAAAAATCGATGTTTGTTACGGAATAATTACCATCTACTGTTAGAGATTCAGAAAAATAAACATCGCTTTGTAATTGAGACCTGTGAAACTTTTTGTTTTAATATTTCGATGCTTTAATTACACCTAATTTTATTTCTTTCGAAAGAAATGAAAAAAATTATCGAGTTCGGTGGCTGCGTAAACTGCGATAAAAATTTGATAGCTCCCTGACACCCTCTGTATAAGCGTTCCGTCGCACTGTACGTTGCAGGGAATTAGCGCATATTATCGACGGTCCACTTATGACGTATATTCGCTAATTTGCAGTAGCGTAATAGCAGACAGGCGATAGCATCTCGCGTACCGAGAGAGTACAACTGTTGCATTGTGCTCGAAATGATGCGATTTTTTTCGGTGTTCTGACACGCAACCACAACACGCACTTCGCGAGCAGTAACGCATAATGACAGATATACGCACTTCTGACATTCTAATCTTTCATCCAACGGTTACTCATCCTGATCGAATAGCGCGAGGAATCGAGAAATCGCGAGAATATTACGCATGCAAACATTTATTTATAGCACATGTATATAAATATATTGTGAACAAAAAGAAAATGTGTAACAATTCTACAGTCCTACATCGTTTTGAATATTTAATATTTTATTATTTAAACAGTTTTGCTATTAAATTAAATTAAATTAGTATCACAGAAAAAATGATAAATACGTATAATAAATAAGTCATTCAAAAATTATTTTGTTATAAAAATCCGATAATATTAAAATATTTAATCATTAAAAAAATTATCGTCACGTTACATTCATTTTTTAATCTGTCATACTTATAAAAAGAATACTTTATCGTTGCAGAGAGAGAGAGAGAGAGAGAGAGAGAGAGAGAGAGAGAGAGAGAGAGAGAGAGAGAGAGAAAGAGAGAAGAGAAGGGAGAAGGAAAGAGAAGGGGAGTACTTTGATGTGAATAATTATAATGTTTAATCGCGATCAAACGGATTTTTGATATAAATAGGCGTCAAACAGCCAATTACACTAAATAGTATTAAATACCCGATATCGACGTCTCGTTTTTATCACTATATCACCGCTCCTCTCTCCAAGTATCGGAAAACACAACGGTACTTTCCCCCTCGAGACTTCGCGATACAATGATCGGGATTGTGGGAAGTGGGAAGGCTCGTCGATCCCGCTCGTTTTGTCTCCTCGCCGGCGCCGTCCTCTTCTCTTCTCGTCCGATTCTCTTCCGACGTATTTCTCTAAATATAATTCGAGCGTGTCGTCACAGCCTGTTACCCGACGCAATTTTACTGCCACATCGATACTACTATCTGCCACCTTGCTTTGCAATTCATGACGTTCCATGATAATACCGAGTGAATGTATTAACGAATGAGAAGAATATTGTCTCGAATTGTCGCGAAAATCGATCTGCGGAGCGCACAGTCGATTGAGAGTAATATGAAACTAACAGAACAATTAATTATATCCGTAATATATCTTTGTGTATCATATTAATATATTAAATTTAAATATATTTCATACTAAAATTGTCTTCAAGATAGGCTTTATTAGCTTCTAAAAGCGCGATTTATTTTCCGAGTTCGAGCAACAAGATCGATTTTTTATCAATTTAATTTTTTTTATAATACTGCTCTTTTCCTATATCCCTGTCTCAATAATTCTTAATTCCGTATATGTATCTTCTTTTTAATTTTTTTCTCGTGGCGTATTTGCACGCATATTTCTTCGAGCAACTTCCCGCTTTTACGAATGACAAACAGTCACAATCGTGCAAGGCCAGCTTTACTTTATTCTTAGATCGGTCGCGTGCGGTATTTTAAAAAATTGCAAATGACGTGAACAAAGGCTCGATTTTAAATACGTGGCATTCCACATGTGGTTCGCTAGCGGATGTTTTCAGAGGTATTTACGTCAACGATGAGCGTGGTTTCATATATTCTCATTAAAATGTTCGACTTCACGGAATCATTTAACAAAGCTACCGGCTTATTATGAGTAATTTATCAAAAATATTATTGGACGCGAACAAAAGAGAAATTTATGAATCGAAACTTTCTCACGACTTACCACACGCGATTGACCGAACCGTTTTCGGTGCAATATTCCACGATGTATCGGCCACGGTGCGCTCATATTTCATCTGAGATTCACATCACTCTTTTAATAAAAAAATCAATAATGATAATTATTTTTCTCAATTACAAAATAAATTATGAGGCTCGAAATAAATATTCTCGTAGAGAGTAATTCATAATTTATAAAAAAAAAAATCCGGAAGAAATTAAAGTATAATTGCCAACAATTTATGCAAAATTATTTTCAAACATTCTTAATCAAATTATTGATTAATAACATTCAATAATCAATCAATTCCTAATAAAAAAAATTTTTTTATTATAATCCTCGTTAAATTATTTCAAATTATTTTTAATTAATCTCGACGAAATTATTTTCAGTCGTCTCTTGAATCAAATCATTTTCAAGCATTCTCAACAGAATTACTTTCTTGTAATTTTTACTTGTAACTAATCTCACACTTATCACGTACGATTCAAAATTTGTCTGACAGCTATTGAGCTCGAACTATAATTGTAAAGTAAATAAAACGTTTCCGATCGAGTCGCAGAAAGCTTTAGATAGATCACCGAGTGTGATGGCAGCGCGACGTAAACTAATCTGGACTGTGCTTAAGTGTGATTCACCACTCGGCGAGAGTTTAATTTCGTTACGCATGAAGCACAGAGAGGGAGAAAAGAAGAGAGGGAGAGAGGGAAAAAGAGAGAGAGAGAGAGAAAGAGAGAGAGAGAGAGAGAGAGAGAGAGACAGAGAGAGAGAAATGCATTTCCTCACGTCAATCGCATAATCAGTGCAGCGGCTTTTTAACAGCGGGTTCCACCGTTGGTGGCTATTTTTCGACTAGTCTAGAAATAGTTCACGAGAGCGAATCATTCTCGCGAATGACTCGGTCGCTTTCAAATTCGTATATACTCGCGAACGGGGACGGCACTAAACACGAATTTTGATACCTCGATCGTGATTTTAACGATCACGCCTGCATTCTCAGCGAAAAGTCATCGTGAACGCGACTTGTGATTAGATACATTGCAGATATTACGGTAGAATAAATTGTAATTACAACATTTGTTTCACCGTGCATGTGGAATGTATTTCCATAATTAGATTGATAATCGTTCAATTAACGTAATTGTAAATCTGCAATAATTTCGCGATCATTATTTAAAGTACTTAATTAAAGTACTAGGTACAACTATTAGGTAATATACTATATTAGATAATAGTATAATTGTGTTCATTATATCTTTTATGTGAGTACATCGATAAAGTGCATGACTTTTCTCGGTTTATATAACATTTGACGTACGATTTAAAAATGCGGCATATATTTCTTGTTTTTATATTAAATCATTAAATAGCTGAAATTCGATTATCGCATCGATATATCAAAGTTCGACGATCCACTCCGCTTTGTTCTCAAGAATAACGAGGCAAAAGTCGAGGTCAAAGTCTTTCGCGATTATATAATATATACGATAAATCTATAAATACCATCACTCCATTACTCCACAAATTAACTTCATCATCGTAAACTCAATAGCAAACCGAATTTCCAATAAAGAGACACCGCCACTCGTATTGTAATCTTACGGCTGATTTTGCCGCGAATGCGCAAAGCGCTTATCAATCTCTTATCATTCGCGTCACTCTTATCGCTCGATTCAACGAAGTCGATCTCTATTTCTTTTCTCTTTTCGGGAAAATCCTCGCGTGTCTCTGGCGACGCGTCCTTGAAATCGTGGCGTCTCGCGGTCGACTAATTATTTAACTACCGCGAACGCTCGCTCTATTTCGGTTACGTCTCCCGACGTAAGTATCGGTGACACTTAACAGTATATTCGTAATCGCAGTCTTTTGGCACGTCTTCCGACCTCTCACCGAAATCTGAACGATGATCTCACGTCGCGCGTTACGTCGAATCGCGTCGCTGAATGAAACAGCAAACTAAACAACAACTCTGTCATCGCCGGCAAGATGCACGGACTCTATTTTAACGTCTTCTGCTGTTCCGCACACCGCACGTCTCGGAAACTCGGAACAATCCCGAACCTAATAGCACCGCGCTTCAAGACAGCTCGAAGCTAGTCTGGCGCGAGAGCTGCAACGGATCTCGTCTCTCCTCTCGTATTAATTGCGAAACGAAAGAAGAGAGACCACTTCGCGCGATCCAACATCGAAAAAGACTATCTATTATCTTCGCGACCTGAAGGTCGAAAAGTAGGACGTTTGATTTAAAGGATCGAGATCGTCGTTACCATTTGCGACGCGACATGGTCTCCCAAGATCCGAGGACGAGGATGGTCACGCCGCATCGTGTCGCTATGGGGCCTCGGACCCGGGAAAAGGCCCCCCCGCGTCAGCAGCCTCGATAATTGCTGTCCCATACAACATTCAAGCAACTAACCGACCGACCTACCGACCGACTGACGACCAGCAATGTCGCGAACGAACTGCTCCTTCGCGGGGGTAGCGGATTATCGACCCGGGGGGTTGTGACGAGAGGCCACTTTCGCACTCGGTCATCCCCGTGACTACCATTTCCCCCTTCTCCACGGTTTTGCTATGGAAACCAGGGCGACGTCTTCGCGAAAGTAGAAAAAGAAGTAGGAAAATGTAAATGATCTTCGCAACAAACTTTGGTTTTGGTAAGGATAGTTCGAATTCTTTGCGCCTTTGGACAAAATAGTTTGTATTATATCTTGAAGAATTCTACCTTCTCTTTCTATTCTTTGATGAAGTCCTTGTCTAATTACATTAATTCAGTTAGAATTTTCGATGTTTGAAAAACGCATGCTTACTTCAAAATGTAACACGAAATTTCTAACAACTGATATTGCAATATCGTTTTCAAACTGATCTTGTCTTTAAATTTTGAATAGACCACATGTTAAACGATCACCATTTATCTTAATTTCACGAAGTTAGATTTTACGAACGTCATGTTGCAGTTCTAGGAATTACTCGCGTTGCTGTAAATGGGAAATCCTTCTTTAGTTGTTCTACTGTTCAAGTCGCATGTTGACGCGCAATCTCCAACATGAGTTGCATAACAAGTTACTAACACAGTACAGTGAGATATAGATATACGAGTGTACACAAATTTTATGTAAATTTAAATTTTTAGACTTTTTTATGTTCTTCGCGGCAAATAAATTATCTTGCAGGCTGCCAGAAGCTTTAAAAATACTCAAAATAAGACGAATAACTATAAAGAAAAAACTTATTAAATGACAAAGTTATTAATTGGCGAATCTTTTTATCAACAAGCAGGCTTATAGAATATCATGCCTGTTTGCTCCAATAGTGAGAGAACATCGAAGACGTTGTTCTTCACTCAAGTCTGGCGGCATCTGTCGGGAAAGCTTTCAAGCCGCGAATAGTGTAGAGATAAGTCAAAGTGTAACGGGACGTATTGTGTGCTTTTATCAGGCATGTATACAGGGTGTTCCTCATTTTAATTTATTACGCGCGCGTGATCGTATACAATTCGCGGCAAATTGCCTCCGAAACATAAATGGCTCTCGCAAGACATGTCTAGCTGATTGTTATTTAAAATTTCGCGTAATTTTGCAAATTAGACGGGGAGATGACTCGTGACAAGATTGCGAAGCGTACGAGAGAACTGATTCGCGTACTGACACAGGCGTCGCAAGGCCGACACGTGGGGTCAAGGACAACGTGGCGCGTAAAAAAAAAGAGGAGAAATAATGACCGTACACACCCACGAACGAAGTAGCACGCAACCGTCCGCGATTTTCGAGTGGAGAGAGTTCGCATCTTTTTGTTCCACGATGATTCATTTTCCTTCCGAGCCACAGTCGGGCTTTTTTGCTGCCGGTCGAATCTACCTACGCGATTCACGCGAAGATGCGATCAACGAAGAAACGTTCGTGCGTTTGGAAGATTAATTATTTCTTTTTTGTAATCAAAATAATGCAAAATGTAGTATTTGGAAAATTATATATTTTTTGTGACTGCACATTAATGTGGATTAAAAATGAAAGTAATGCATACAATGTGTGGAATATGCGCGACCTGAAGATTTGAATTGTTTAAACGATGAGATAAAGGTAACATGGAATATGTAATTTAGGAGATAGTTTCAACATTTCTTTCATTTTAAAATAGTTCAGAATGTATATAAATGTATAAAGAGTATCAACCATTTTTATGTAATAAAAAATTTTTATAAAATACAGTACTTGTAATCTTTTAAACTCGATATAAACATAAAGATATTCTATTTTTGTTAAGGAAGAATTTTATTTAAATCTTAGTAAAATTTCAATAGTTTAGAATTTAAAATTTAAGTTACGTATCTAATTGTACAGTCTAAGACATACATACATATACATATGTATATAATTAACAAAATAGTTTTTTATTAGAATACTGAATAAGTATTACATCCCTTAATATGCATACGTGGGTCTACGGCGTCCAAGCTAAAATGATATATGCTCGTAAAACTTGCAAGAGCCTGCCAGAAAATATTATATAAACAAAGTTTATCAAAATTACTAGAAAATCGTCAACTATATTGTATAGACAGATGTTTCATGAATTTTTTCAGATTTTTTAAAATACTCTAAGGTATAATAGCGTCGAACGTGACAGACCCACGTGTGCACTTAGAAGGTATCGAAAAAAGGTATGCACATTAAAAGGGATATATATACTACATTAATAATTTTCAATAATAATTTTTTCCAAATTTAACCCTTAAAGCGCACATGGGGTGTAGGATACCTCACTCCGAACTTTGTGCTCTGATAAGTCCCATTAAAATGTCTTTTTCAATAATTTTTTAAACAATGTTAATTTTAAGAAATCGCTATAACTTTTGTTTATCCTTAAAATACATGACTTTAACTTCATTCAGAAATTTTTATGCATTAAAATAGTCAATAGCGTCGTTACAGTACATACTTAAAGACACTGGGGTATCTCATACCCCCAGTGCGCTTTACGTAATTTTTCGGAGGTGTGCGCTTTAAGGGTTAAAAGTATACGATTATTTTCTGTTACAGTTCTTTCAATTTTTATTTTTTATTCATAGAGAAAGATCACGAGTACCTAGATCTGTGGGATAAATTCTGCACCTCAGAGTCGTGAAAGCTCGATTCTACCGGGTGACCCGTATTGCGCGTCGAAGGAGCTTTCGTTTCGTGATTATTTACGCCTGGCGGCGTGTCGTCATCTAAATTTAGACGAATTCAGCTAGGTCGGCTACTACGTGACTCTTGAGTCAGCAGCATGCGAATTTCTGAACGCAAGCCAAAGACGACTCCTCGTATCGAACGACACGTCGTCTCACGATTACACGAGACCGTCCCGCGAAGCTATCCGCCTATCGCGATGTCTAGGTTCGTGCGTATACCTCGCGCGGTAGCGCGCGCCTCTTTTGCGAAATCACTGCCTTGGCCGATAGTCAAGGCCGTGATTGCGGCCGTTATAGAATGAGAAATCGCAACTCTTCGACTCGCGTTACTCAGCGAAAATGTTATGCGATTTCTGCAAGGTGAAGATGCGCCACGAGTCGCATTCAAGTGCAACTTAACTTACTTACTTGATTTCTCGTTTATCGTTGTATTTAAATCCAGCTCAAATAAAATTACCAGTTAGACGATATGACATTTTTTTCATTCGTAAAATGTATGTGTCATTTTCGCCACTAATATATATTAGAGCACGATAGTCACTCCAAAAGAAAGTTGTCACTAATTTGAATAAATGCGGGCATTCATAAGATAGGAGTGAATTTTTCACTAATATGTTAGAGCGCGATAGAAATTTTTAGAGCAGCTACTTTAACGGAGTGACACAATCTCACTCTAAAGCTACAGTGAATTATGATTCACTACTGATAAAGGACTCTAAAAGAATAAAATTTTCACTCGAAATTGTAAAGTAACATAATTCACTCCTATGGATAGTGATTTACTGCACTCGAAAAGAGTGCCCTTTCATCACGCAAATGGAGTGCGACTTCACTCCAACTTATAAAGCAATTTCATTCTTTCTTAGAGTAGCGAAGTGCATAAGGCTCAGTTTTCACTTTTCGTTACACTTTCATTTTACTCGTTTTAAGTGATATTTCACTCTTCGACTTTTAGAGAGAAGCTATCAAATTATTTCTATTGAGTCACAAAGGTGTATTCAGAAATCGTTTCAACAAGATACAACAATCGATTTAATCGCAAAATCCGCATGTTAATTTCGTCGATTGTAATTTTGTCACGCGAGAAAAAATCTCGACGTCTTAAAATCTTGATGGACTTCAGATAAACGCGCTCCCATAAGTTTCGCCTTCATTCATCGAAGATTCTCGTTAGTCGTTTTAGAAACCACAGGGATAAATCGAGAGACTATTCGCGATGCACAACGCGCAGTTTCCATTTTAGCGCGCGACAAGGCCCTACCGGTACCGTTGTGGAAAACGCAACGTACGCACGTGTCAACGACCTCCGGCAATCGCGCCTTTACTCGCGCGGCTTTCCACACGCGAACCTAGTGCCAAATTATTCGGCCGCGCCCACAGGGAGTCTTTCTCTCGGTCCTTTTGTTATCCACACGAGAAAGGTCAGGCTTACGGAGAGCGAGAGCGCCTCGACGACCCATCGAGGAGAGTCTTCGTCCACCCACGTTCCGACTTTTAATTCGGACCGCCGCATTGTTTACGAACGCGCGGGTCTTTGACCACAAGAGGAATCGTAATGCACAGCTCTACCATGACACCGATCGCGTCTGTACTTACGCCGCGCCGGGCCGGAAGTAATAAGCACGGAGAGTATAGTTTTACATAATCGTGGCTTTCTCAGCGAGTGCGTTTTCTGATGTTTATTCGCAACGGGATAAAATTTATTTTTCTTGCTCTTTTTATATATCGGTTACTTTCTATCTATATATATCATTTTAATAATATTTACCTATATATTTATATTCATTTCCATTACCTCTCTGCATTTATTTTTTTATTTTTTTTTTACATGCTTTTCGTACTCTCTAAACTCATTGAGTAGTTTCGCCACTAATATATTAGAGTGATTGCGATAGTCAGTTAAAAAAAAAGTTGTTACTCTTATTTGAGTTAAATGCGGACACTCATAAGGTATAAGAGTGAATTTTTCACTCAAACTTTTAGAGCGGCTACTCTACCGGATCTCACTCTAAAGCTATAATGTCGATTCAATAAAGATCGACTGATAAATGACTCTAACACAGTAAAATTTTCACTTTTCGTTACACTTGCATTTCACTAGTTTTGAGTGATATTTCACTCTTTGATTTTTAGAAAGTACAAACGCCCTATGTCTTTTATTAAGCATTATGCAACAATGATATTCCAGCGTGATGCTCCAGGAACGTTTAATGGAGCATCCTTTCATTTATTCAAGTATAAATATCACTCACCCTCGCAGCAGCGACGCTCTTCTCCGCCGAGACACCGTCCAGCTCGACGCGCGCCCTCGCCGCCGTCGCGGCGCTCTGCTCCTTGTACGAGACATCGCCAGCTTGCAAAGCCCTCATCTCTGCACTATTCGCCGTCGCTTTCTCGGCGCTAAATCCATCCGTGACGACCTGATAACAAAAATAAAAAATAATTCGATTTATTAGACGCGAGGGTAGAGTAAAAGCCGGCAAATCAATCTGAAATATCGTGATGCACGACGCCAAGTCTCGACGCTTTCCCGCGCACGATACCCAAGGATAGGACTCGCAGTCCTTGACCTAGACTACCTGGAGGAAGCCACACCTCGGTTGCCAGCCATTCGCTACGCGTTTAAACATTATCGCTGATGTTCGCAATGTGTAACGTTTATCGAACGCCGCGATTCGCTCGGCAAATCCGAGCTAAATCAATCGCAATTCTTATCAAATACGTATTTTTAGGTACGCGTTATTTTGCGGGCAGCCTCGCTGAATAGCTCGGCGAGGTCACGTGCTGATAACGTGCGCAAGATCGACTCCGTTTTCAAATTCATTGAAATTCAGTATCACAACACAGTAAAAAATAATACGTAATTTTAACATTTTTTACATGTCCCGGAAAGTCCGCTCTAAATTTTAAGTTAAAATGACTCATTCATCGTGTGTTACTTGTTGACAAATTAGAAATGTTAATAAATTGACATTATACTTTATATTTATATTCGTTCTTTTGACTTTATTTTTCAACTTATATTAACACATAATATTGATTTTTTTACCGATTTTACTTGAATTATGTGTAATAGAAACAGTTAATTTTAGTCAATTTAATTATTTTGTGTGTCAAAGTTTACGATTATTTGAAAATTTACTTTAACTTTTATTTATGTGTTAAAATAACTTTAAGACGTGTTGATTTTTTAAAGTAATTGTGTTAAAAGAACTCAAAATAATATTTAATTTCTGAATGACATATATAAAGTGTTAAGTTATCACGTTGACATAAATGTAACACATGAAAATGTTAAGAAAATAATAACATAGCTGTTGTATGTTAATTTTACATTGAAATAATAATCAAATCTTGGTAACACAAGAAAATTTTAACATATGGACCGCTATGTACACACAATTTTTTACTGTGAATAAATTGATAAACAATTTATATCTTGTTGTAATTATTATTTTCATGTATCGTATTTTATCTTCATTTTAGTAGCATATTTTTCTACATGATTCTTGATATCATTTTTTAAACAAAATTTTCAAAATTGTTCCTTACATCGATATGAGTATCGTAATTATTATTTCTATTTACAATAAAAATAAAAATCATATTCGGGATTTTATTTATACCGCGATTACTATCGTATTATTTATTAATTATTCCTAATAATGTAATAATATATGTAAAATCTTGACAATTATTAGTATATAAGTGCTAATCGAAAGATGCCGAAGATATATGAAGACAAGGAAAGCATTGCTCACCTTTGTTTTCGAGGCGCTGGTCATTTTCTTCTGTTCGAACTTCATAGTTTCCTGACCGGTAGGTAAGTTTGCCATGTTCGGTATGTTTATCGGCGGGCTTATGCTGTGATGAAGATTGTTCAGCGAATTCAGAGAACTCAACTGGGACGGAGAACCGCCTGCCAACGTGACAGCATCGGTGACAGGCGGCGGCGTGTCCGGATCCGGAAAAGTCACCAACGGCTCCGTGAGATCGGTCTCTTCTGGTCCACTGCCATCTCTGCAGAATCGACAAAAAGAATTCATGAACTATAACGCCTTTAATTTCTGATATATTTTTATTTCCAGAGAATTCGGTTAAAATTGAACGTGAGTGAATAACTGACAATATTTTATTACATTCTAAGATAAAATTCTTTCTGATTAAAAATGAAAAAAAATATATAGGTGATAATTAGAATAATTATATAAAATAAAAATTAAATTAAATTAGATAAAATAGATTAAAAAATAAACTTATATATATCCCCTTTTCCCCAAATATATAAAAAAAAAATTTACAGGACAAAAAGTAAGATACTATGTTACGCAAATTTTAAATATTTTGAAAATTATAATATATTTCTGATTTCTTGAAAAATAAGAAAGACACACATTATATTCTATTTTTTATTTGCAAAAGCTGATTTTCTTTAAAAAAAAAGCTTTAAACAAAGGAATTTCGTTCTCTATTTCATTATCAATTTTTGCATGTAAAATAATTATCTCTCTACTTGTATCAATTTAAACCATTAATAATGAATGCGTTTATAAAAGCGCTTCGCCGATGAAAAATGCTTATCATACAATAGTATAAGTTTTATACAGATTAACAAATTAATACATTCGTACATTGTTCTTTATCCATGTTTCCGCTGTTATAAAACACATAACGGGACAATATTAATATTGATTTGTGTTAGTACTTAATTACATCCCAGGGACTCATATTGCAAGCTTCCCATGTTTCGGTGTAAGGTCTTTACGACTTGGAAATTCTCAACCTCTCGAAGTACGTATCGACAATTTCTTAGTTCTTTAACTATTTAATAGAGACTTTTGAAGAATGGATGAAAGCAATAGAAGAAATGAGACGAAATGGAGGAGGGAGGAGAATAGGAAAAGAAGAAAGAGGATCCAACAATTAACGAAAGAGGACCGAAGAGGACGAGACAGCGAAAAGGATAGAAGAAAAATATGTCTATAAAAATTATATGTAACATAATGTACGTAAATCTTAAGTTATTGTAAATTGGATGTACAGGGTTGGGTACGTCCCTACAAAACGCCCTTTTAGACCCCTTGGGGTAATAAAGTATCATTTCTATCTATCTAGAGACTTTTGAATTGCGGAATCAATTTCTTGAGCGCTTCTGGTGTATCTTCGAAGTTTCGTACCCTTGCGTAGTCTCCTATATCTTATAATTATATAAATTCTTACGCTTTTTATTGAAATAAGCTTTGTAACTTTGTGACTTTTCAATGTTCTCTTTATAGCCTTTGCTTTCATTATTGTTCTAGATCGCAGTTTTTGTTATTCGTTATATATCAATTCGTTCTAAATACTCAACTATTACAACCACTATAATCGCAACAAAATATTATCTTACATTTCAAAGTATGTACTTTGTCGTTTTATGTAAAACGACACTTGAGCAATGTGTTAAAAATAATCTGACCGCCGCGAAAATAGCATGCAAATCGAAATTATGTGTTGACGCGCTTTAGAGCTTTCAGTTGTGAAAGCTTTAGTTAGCGAACCCTAAACGGGAGTCTGAATTTTTAGAAATCGAACAAAATAAATCACTGAGCTTTTAGTAACTGAAAGTTGAAGAAGTAACTAAAAATCGAAAAATCTCCAAATTTTTACGAGAAGATGGGGGAGAGGAGGGTAAATGATTCTTTAAATTATTACTAACAATTAAAGTGATTAAAACTTTCAAATTTTTGATTAATTCGGTTAAGACGAATTCTTGGTTACCAATTATCATTTCAATACTTCACTTTTATAATAACAAAAATGTTATCATTTGATGCTTTACATTCTAACGAAACCTTACAAAAATAAGAAACATTGAAATAATCTATCATTTAACACAATCCAAAAGTAAAGATATGTTTTTATAAATTATTATGTAGATAGTATAAAATTTTAAAATATAACTGCGTCAAAACAGCCAAGAAACACATTGCAATAGTGACATTAGATTCGTCACGCTGGCAAACTCGAAGATACTCTAAAAATACCAATCATTTCTACGAAAAAAGCACGCGAAATGGACACGTCGTTTTTACGAAACACTTATGTTGCATGTGTTCGTTAAAAACTCCTTCAAGAACGTCAGATTTTCCCACAATGAGCACTGTTTCATCAACAATCCAAAGAGCCGTTGTGTATAGTTCGAGAATATATATATTAGGTCTTATCTCTCAAGGTTTCTTTCAAAGATTAGATCTATCCCCGGAGTTCAATTTATTTGAGAATAAACTCACCTGTCCACGAGGTTCTCCATGCTGCTGCGCAGCCGTTGTGAAAAATTGGTCGAGATGTTCTTCATCTCCGAGATGCCGCGCTTGAGCTCCGTCAGGTCGCTCTTCATGGAGCTCGCCTTCATCTCACTCGACGAGGACGAGGTGAGAATCCTCTGCGAGGACTTGGCCACCCGGCTGCTCGTGCTGCTGCTGCTAGTGCTGGTACTGGTGCTGCTACTACTCTGGTGTTGGCTCTGATTTGTCGTCAGCATCTGCCGAGTCAAAAGCCGTTTTCGTTCTATTTAAGATCCGCGTAAGATGATTCACTCGCTTCGGACCTCCCACCCGAATTCTATCTCTATCTCCGTTTCCTCTTTTCTGTGTCTTTCTATTAGATATACCTAGTTTGTCATATAGTCAGATTATTTATTAAGTTTCTAGATTTTGTTTTAAATCTTTTTTAAAGACAATCTCACACAATCAGACTTATTTTTCTCTTTCTCTCTTTTGCATTTATATCATATCTATACCTTTTATATTTATACAAAATAAATCAAAAAAATTTGTTCAATTTTTTTATTATTGTAAAAGTTATATAGCTAGAAAGAATAAATTTTCTTATCGGCCTAACATTCGGATAAGTATAAAATTTCTTGTAAATAAAAACCACATAATATATTTTTTATATGCAGGTGATTTATCTTATCCCATGCCTATTCCGCTTTTTTTTTACTAACTGTTTTAATAACATAATTAATATTTTTTCGTCGTTAACTCAGTTCGACAAACGCGATAAGATTTTTACACCAACCTTTTTATTTTACGAACCAAAGTCAGACGGTTCGCCTCGTACAAATGAGAAATACGGTTCAACTGAACGATTCTTCGAGAGAGCAAATGAGAAAGGTTTAAAGGGAAAAATGTAAACAGCATCCGCAGTAGAGCCACAGCGATGACTGCTGGCGATGGGCCAGCAGTCATTACGAGGTACGAGTTGACTCGGCCAAGCCTGGAGACGAAAAAGGGCCCGGTAAATTTAGAAAGAGGCAACGTTCTCTCGAAACGACGAGAGAAGGGACCTTGAAACGCAGCACCAAGGTTCACCGAGATTGCGCGGAATTAATCTTCAACTAGAAAAATATGTACGTGGGCGGGCCACATTGCGTAGTAAATGCCTACAGTCGTTCGAGCGATCGCCTCTGATTGCTCGATGATCGGAGATGGTCTGACAAGTGGTTTTTTTTCCTCCCGAGACGCGCGCAGCCACTTTGATCGCGACATGTGTCACACGTCGTCGGCGCATGCATGAAAATACGCACACAACGCATTTAAAACCAAATGAATAAATCCACCTTTTAACTCTGAATCCGATTTGCCTTTGCGATCTGATGCAATATAAAAGATCCGGTAAACGAGAATATATACTTTATTGTTACTTTTAATCTATGCTTTATGATTCACGTTTCCAAGAAATTTCGACAGAGATGTGCCTATCAATTATTCTATTTCCATCTCTATATCGGTAATATATTGCGCAGCATGGCAACCAACTTTTGTTACCTTGGAAGTTTGATAAAGAGACTAAAAGTGTAATATGCGTTAATTATAATTTTGAATTTTTCATCTAATTTTTTAAATTAATAATCAAATGTTAAAAATCAAGCTTTCTGAAATCTTGTGGTCTGCAAAACGAAGAAATAAATTAGATGAGAATGTGAATGGAAAGTGTCGCCAGTCAGGCGAATCGGTTGACTCGCGCGAGCAGTGACGGCGATCATTATTTTAAACGTTTTTCAGCGGATCGCCAGTGATAGAAACGTGACATGTGAATAATTCCACCGTGTCCACTTTCAGGAAATTCGTCTCAGGTGTGGGCGTCGGAGGCGCCACGACACTTCACGTGGCTGACGCAGACGAGACGGGATAAGAAGATAGATTAAAGGCCGCGTAATCTTCGCGCGTAAACCCCTCGGATTAGAAGACACTTCGCGAAGAAGGTGACAATTGTGTTTTCCTCGAAGCACCGAGGCCAAATAAATATTGCAACATGTCGCGACTCGTTTCTGCTGAGCGTCCATGACAAAGATGCAAAATGTGCGAAAATGCGCGTAGTGTAGGGGCCTCCGAGTTTCGGTTCTATTGAAAAATTACAATCGCCTGTGTAAAAGACTCGATTTATTCGGCACTGCAAATCCAAGTGTGTTATTTTAACTGAAGCTCTTCTTACACATTTCTTGCCGTTTTAAATCCCGTCATTTGACACGATTGAACGTATTGAGTTTTAATTTAATACTCTAGTAAAAAATTATGTGTTTAATTTAACACATTTCACATGTCCCAACTTATCCACTCTAATTTTTATGTTAATTTAACAGAAAGCAAATAGGCACAAGTAATATCTATGTGAGAAATTAACACAAAATTGTAACACATGGACGCTATCTGGAAGCAAAGTTTATGTTAAATTAACATATTTATAATGTTAAATTTAATTAAAATAAAATGTTCTTATATTAAATGTTATTCTTTCTTTTCACTTTTTCTTGCAAGTAGACAGCGATATCTCTAATATTGTATAACTTAAAATATATCTAATATTGTATAACATAAGAAAATGTCGATTTAACAGATGAAAACTCTTATAAAGAGGAAAGTAACACAATTTAGGTGTTCATTTTAACACATAAAATATGTCACCAAGAATTCGTGGATTTACATGTAAATTGTGTTATTTTTACTCTAGAAACGTTCAATATGAACTTAACGCACACTACAAATCCAAGTGTGTTATTTTTACACGCATAAACGTCCAAAAATGACATTAGACTGAAGCTCTTTTCACATGTTTCTTTATGTGTTAAATTAATTACGTCATTAAAGTTAATACGTTCATATTAAATGACGTGATTTAAAACGACAAAAAGTGTGTGAGAAGAGCTTCGGTTAAAATAACACATCTGGATTCGCAGTGCAGAAAAGTCAAAATAACACAATGACAATATGTTATATTAACACCAGTGTATGTTGAAAATTTAACACAAAAATTTCTACATGGATAGAAATCCACTTAAATACAAAATGTTTTTTACCGTGTACGACTGACCGTGTTAAATGACGTTAAATTACGTATATACACATAAAAAAACATGTAGAAAGAGCTTCAGTCTAATGTATAATTTTTAGACGTTTACACGTATAAAAATAACACACTTGGATTTGCAGTGATCCAGTATAATGGATTTAACGCAATTAATAAATTCGATAATAAAAAAAGCATGTAAAAGTGCAATTCTCGATTTAGATTCAAAATTCACGCTTCGGTAAAAACTCCTTTTATCTCACTGATCTTTTTATTTCGTAAAAAGACCCGTCATCCGGGGGACTTGAGGTTTACACAGATGGATTTTTAAATTCATTTCGACACGCTTCGCGCACGTGTCAATTAGCAGTAAAATACGGAGAATATATCGCGCGAGGATTCAACTCCTGCGGAAATACAAGTGACGGAAATACAAGTGACGCGTCTTCCTATTTTTCAAAGAATCGCGACAACGTCCCGCAGCGTCGCGGTCGGGAAGCACGCGCAAATATTTGATAGTCAAAGAGAGAAAGACAAGAAAAGTTCGTGTCTGGAGATAATCACCTGCGACGACGTAGTGGTGACCTGCGGATGATGGGTGACGTGATGCGTCCTGCCGGTCACCAGGTTGTTCTTCTTCTGAAAGTTCTCCATGACGGTCTGCATGTCCCCGTTTTCGCCTCCCTCCGCCGGGAACTCCGACATCTGCAACATAATATTATCGTCAAAATAGATCATACGAAACCAAGATACTCTCTAAGTCTCATAGGCTGGTATTCACATCAGTCTTCAAGACCGTCTTAAGTAATGTCTTAAGACGCTAATACGGCTCTGTGATTGGTTCATGACATCTTAAGATTGAACTTAAGACGGTCTAATAACTATGAATACCGGCCATAGACCGGTTTCGGCACTAATATATTAGATTATTAGAACATGGAAAGAACGGTTTTGCTAAAGTATCTAAAAATTTAGCTATAGATATACAGATCTGAAGATAATTTTGCACCATCAAAATAATTATGGCAGGTCGCTGAAGTACGATGATAATGCTGTAAAAAATTTTGACATTTTAGCAATCAGTTTAAGTGTTCTACATAATTATTTTGATAATGCAACAAAATTATTTTCAGATCTGTATCTAGTTAAATTTTTAGCTATTTCAGCAAAACCGTTCTTTCCGTGAATAATTGCGATAGTCACTCCAAAAGAGAGAGTTGTCACTCTATAATAATTAAGTAAATGCGAGCCTTCATAAGGTATAATATAAAGAGTGAATTTTTCACTCAAATTTTCAAAGCGGCTACTCTATTACCGAAGTGATACGATCTCACTCTAAAGCAGTCACTAAAGATCGACTGATAAAATAACAGAGTGAATTTCCTATTTAAAATTGTAAAGTGATAGGTATATTAACTCACTCCTATGGGCAATGATCTACTGCACTCGAAAAAAGTGCCTTTTCACTCAAATGGAGTGATGCGATCTCGCTCCAACTCATAGAGTGCAATTTTACTCTTTTTTAGAATAATAAATCACTCCAAGTGCACAGGCTCAATTTTTGCTTTTCGTTACACTTACATTTTACTCGTTTTAAGTTATATTTCACTCTTCGACTCTTTTTTAGAGAGTATATAAACATTTATTTTACTTGTAACGGATGAGATGTATTAACGATCGCGCGCACGAATGTGTTTTAATTGCGCGTTAATTAAATCGGCGGAGGAATTCGCCGACTGCTAGGACCTAATAATAGGCCCTGGGAAATAATTGGCAGCTCGAGCTTGGCAAGACCAGAGAGACTAGCGAGAGTCGCGCAGCGAGTTCGCGTCGGACCAGGTCGCACGGGAGTATACGCGCTAAGTGTGCGTAAACGGGCGAAATATGTAAAACGAGCCCACGCGCGCGTACGTTAATAAAAAGCTTGATCGAGAAATGCACGATCGAACCCGGATCTCTCGGAGTAAAACGCTCCGATTCCTAAAGGTGATCAAGCTTTCTAGTCTCGGCGTGGCGCGCCGATTCCCCGTTTACGTTACGGCAGAATACTATAAGCTCGTATGGCGGAAATACCATCGGGAATGATCGAGGCCGCTCGAGGTCGATATAAACGTTCGATAAAACTCGTCCGACAGTTGCACTTCGCCATTATTCAGCCTGCATACGATTATTACGTAACTCGAAACGGCTTCAGCTGAAAAAGCTAGCGAGAAAATTTCGTAGCGAGTAATTAATAGGTGGAGCTATGCAAACAAATGTAAATGTGACGTTTAAAAATGATCCTTTTTGTTTTCTTCTTTGTGGTCAGCATCGAATATTTATGCTTTTGCATAACTTTTAATTTATTACACACTGTATAAATTGTAGGCGATCAACGAGAAAACAAGATATTTAAGGTAGTCGTCTCGTCAGGGCATGTATCAGATAAAGTTTTCGAGTTCGGATTTTATATCAAATTATATGATCAGCTTTGCAGTCGATTTTTTCTGTGGCTCCTTACCGACTATTTACTCTAGAAAATCGATCTCGAAAATCACAAATTTTGCATTACTTCATACAGACGGCCAGAAAAAGAAGGCTCTATCACGGTTTCAATCACATATTTTCGCATTTTTCGATTAGATGAAGTGAGAAAAAACATTGCTTTCTATACATTAGATTTCGAAGAATCCGATGCAACCATAAAATATATAGTTTACCGGAGATTTCGCTGCTAATTTTTTAGTTTATTTTAGTGAAAATGCGGTAATCGAGCAGACATTTTTTGGTCGAGGTGAGGTTGGGAAGACTTGGCTACGCCGCTGGCTAATCACTGTAGTTGCAAGTTATGGGGCTCGTCTTTCTTAGCCAAATTGGATAGTGATTGACACCCCGTCATGCGTTTTGAAACTCTTTCTCCGTAATTGTCAAAATTCAATCGAAAAGTATTTTTTTCAATTGTAACCTTCCTCGACGACTCGCATGATCAGCTGAGCAAAACGGAGTCAAATGAAAAAAATCACATATAATTTGGAAAAAGTCACGTATGAAATTTTACACCATAATTCATAAAATTATTTTTCCCTCAGCAAAAATTGCCTGAAATATATTTCTGAACGTAAAAACCTACAAACAGTCACATGACTAGCACGTAGCAAGACGCCTACCTTAACGTCATATAGAAATACATTTTAACTTCAAAATTGACCGGTATTTACATATTTGATAATATCTATGAAAGAGTTACACGCTGTTATTACCGTTATTATCTAACCGTTATTACGATATCGTTTATATGCAGTTACACAATACACAGATAATTTTATGATATAAAACAATGCAGACAGCAAGATCCCAGTCGCGTAACTTTCATATTTCTAGGAAGGAGCGATATACAACGATTCGAAGGAAATGAACATCGTCCAAGTGTTACACAGTTCTCGCAGACATATCCGCTCATTTGCTGCGACAACGATGTAACTCAAAAACTGTCATTTCTAAATTGCTTTGCAAAAGACTTGATAAATTTCCGTATACAAAATAAAAAACTAATATATACAGCTAGATATATATTCCTAGATTGCTAGATTTTGCCGAATTAGTTATTATATCAAAATCGCATTTAAAAATAATATTACAACATTTCAACAATTCGAAACGTTCAAACTTATTTTCTGGAAAACTTTATCCCTTTGAGTTAATTTAAATTTCACTTGTTTTAATTACTGCCTAGACTATTTTAATTACTTCCGATTGGCTTTACGTTTTGTGCAACATTAAATGTAATGCATTGCGCAATGATCGCCCTTTGAATTCTTAATTCGGTTACACCTGCGAGATGTGCGCCGAAATGCATCGGCCTAGCGTGCAGTTGTCGCGCCCCAGGAGCTCGTCTCGCGGCACGAATGCAACTATACACAATCGGCACAAGTGCAACTATCGCGAGACGTGCGTGGATGGGCGATACGTTGGCATTCCGTCCATTCTTTCGATAATTCCGCGGGATTTGCATAGGCGTGGGCACGTAGAACTCGGGCGCGTGCAATAATACGCGAGACGCAATATCCGGCATCTTTCGGGAAACTAATCGAGCCGGTTTAATCCTTTCGGCACATCTCTTCGCGTAATAAAATAACTTTCTTCATGTAATAAAAACTATCGCACAAAAAAGCCTTTTCAGCCTTACTCTTTTCTAAAAAAAGAATTCGGAAAAAATATTAAGTATCTATACGCCTTCCGAAATAATATTACGCTAACTTATCTTGCCACGTATATTTCAGGTTTATAAATAATGAAAAGGTTAGTAAACTCTCGGTATTTATTAGATACGCGGGGCGGTCTGGAATCAAATGCTCGGAGAACCAGAGTGTCCCAAAAGCAGGTGGCACGTCCTTAAGTCAAGAACCATAATTCTTTCCAATCAAATGGGTCAGAACCGGTTCTGGGGACTCTCGAGTACTGTCGAAATATTAGAGATCGAATCTCAAAGAATATCTGTCATTTTCCTCTTTTCTAGGGCACATATTTAACAATTTAAGACTAACAAGAAAGAATTACAATTTGATGAAAATATTATTACAGAAATAAATCAAAAATTCGAAAGTTTAACGAAGTTTTAGATCGGTTAAACGATCTCAGACAACACGCATATAAGGTCTCAAATCGGGAGATACGACGTCTTGAAGATATCCTTAAGGGAAGGAAACCTGAACGCGATCGTACGGAAGCCGGAAGTTACGCATTCGCTCCAGGGAGTATTCATCAGCCTCGTATCTCCGTGCGCACGAACGGCACGACTGACGTGCCGTCTCACAAAGACAAAGACAGCCGGCCGGCACGACGTAACTGTCGGAGCGAAGGAGAAGAAGCGGAGACGGCTGCTATCGCTTCTGCTGTCTCCGATAACGCGACACGCGGCGGCCTGGTGTCATTTCAGGATCGGTATTAGAGAAAGAAGGCCTCTATCTGGAAACCGGTAGACTTTTCCGAAACGTTCGCGCCGCGATTCGAACTCGGGAGCATCGGAGAACTCCCGATTTTTTTTTCTTCAGCGGGACCGTTCTCCGATCCTCCCGCGAGTGGGACACTCGGAAAAAGACAAGGAGAGAGAGAGTGAGAGAGAGAGAGAGAGAGAGAGAGAGAGAGAGAGAGAGAGAGAGAGAGAGAGAGAGAGAGAGAGAGAGAGTGCGCACCCAGCTGACACTTGGCTGGCGTCCGATCGCCACGTAGCCCACGCGTCCACGCGGCGGCGAGAGATGTGTTCGAGGAGAGGTGTTCCCGAGGACGAGCGGGCTGCGGGCTGCGTCGTCGCGCGCTTACGACGAGCGAAAAGAGCCGAGGTCACGCGGACGGATAGTACGTCGCGTTTCGGCGCGCCGGCTGCGAAGGCGGCGATTGGCACAAGGAGCAACGGCACGAGTCCCACGATCGACGAACATCGCGCGCGCCCGGTCGCGCTCGCACTAGTCGCACATCGCACTGACGACGAGACGAGACGAGAGACGAGACCAAGGAAAGGAGGCGGCGCGGGCGGTGTATGATAGCGACACGCCAGTCACGTGGCACCGCGTCACGTGCGTCACGTGACGCCGTCTCGCCGCGCCGCCGCGAACTTACGAACCGCGCGCGCACGTGATCGCGCCGGCGAGTTAAAGGGACGGGGGATTTAAATGGAGTATTACGGAGATTTAAATGGAATGGCGGGGCAAGTTCCGCCGTGACGCCACCTTCGCTTATCGTCCGCGTCCGGAACGCTCCGAGTTAAATAATTGGGTCGAAAAGGGATTTAATAGATCTCGATTGGATGGAGCGATGAAATTTCATAGATCTCGTGTAGATAGGCGCGATGAAACTGGCTGATTAAATTCGGAGGAGGCTAAACAGCTTAAATACTCTCTAAATTTCACAGAATGGTTCCGCCACTAATATATAAGTGATTGTAATAATCACTCTAAAGTGCAGGCTCAATTTTCACTGTTCGTTACACAGGTTATACACTTGCATCTCACTCGTTTTAAGTGATATTTCACTCTTCGACTTTTAGAGAGTAGTAAAACCTTGCTGCCAATGAACATTAATTCTGAAAAAGATACATTAATGAGAAAAGGATATATACGATAAAAATATATAGTTAAATAAATGAAATGCGGACCGGCCGATCTAGTGGATAGAGAGCGCCAGATTCGTAATCCGGGGAACCGGGTTCGAATCCCGCTAGGCCATTGGAAATTGTTCCAGTAAAAACGCCGCTCTCTTCATCTAGCGGACAGAGATGTAACCCTAGATGGAAAACTGGGCTCCGTCTTTCGGAAGAGACGTTAAGCATTGAGTCCACTCATCATGCCCGACGATTGCTATGAGATACCACCTCAATTTTACCCCTATCAACCCGCATTGGCCAGCGTGATAGGAAAATGGCTAAAAACCTCTAGAAACAATGCAATTGTTAAAAGAGAGGCCTATGTCCAGCAGTGGACGAGGCACAAAGGCTGGTGATGATAAATAAATTAAATATAGATAAAAAGATAGATAAGTTTTCTTCCGCTGAACGTAAGAATGATAAGACTGATCAGAGATTATAGTCCAGTCATTTTAGGTTTTCTGTGCAAAAAATTAGTAACCACTATTTTTTTTTAATCGCTTTATTTCGTTGTTTTAAATAACGTATTAAAAATCGAGAACGATACCGGGTGTGCTAAAAAAGTTATTCAAGGTCAAAGGTCACAAAAATCAGTTTTTTGCGAAAAATCTCGTTTTGTATGGCTCGGAGGTCAATTAAGGTGGTTACAAAAAAGAAAGATCATGAAATTCTCTACAAAAATAGTTCTATTCATTTTTCACGTAAGTATGATAAACCGTTTGCGCGAAATACATAGTAACGAATGTGTACGTCGAGCGTTGTATCTAATTCCGCACCACCTTTGAGGTAAGATGCAAGGCGCGTTTACATGGTGTTCCCAGTAGGCCTAATCCATGTCAAATGTAAAAAAATTACGTTTTTTAATTTTTTTTAATTTTTTTTATTTAATCTCTATCTTCTATCTCTTTTTTTTATATCATTTAAAAAAATTACGTTTCATCATCTTCTTCATGAATGTCATGTATTTCATCAATAGGTTTTTCTAGTTCTACATCTTCGTTATCTTTATCATCTTCACTCGTGTTTGTTAATAAAAGATCAGTAGGATCAATCTCATCATACTCAGTGGAATCATTATCGGACGTATTAGCAGCAGAAGCTTCAGGCATGGCATTAAGACATGATTGTCCATGACAGTTGCCGCATACAATGGAGCAAGATAATCCGATCTTCCTGCATCCGCAGTTTGCACCGCATCCTTTTGTACAATGGCAAAAAATAGTATTAAGAATACTGTCCGGCGCAGGTGGTAGCAACGTTGTAACGGGCTCCAAAATATTGTTATTTAAGGATCCAGCCCCACTGTTGTGGATCTGTATCTTTTCCCAGCCATGTTTGGACCTGGTAATATACACGGTACAGGTGTTGTTGAGCTGCTGCAGTTGTAGGTGGAAGCGATTGTAATTTTACAGCAGTATTGAACGTAGTCGATTTCGCAAAACTCAAGTACCGATAGTTATCAAGAGATGTTTCCGACTTAGGAGCTCCATACATCGCCAAAATTATCCGTACTCCATTCTCAAATATAAGTTGTTGAGAGCAATTTTCTTGTTGAAAAACTTCTGCAGCTTGATATAAATCAGGACAATTTTCAAAGATTTTTATTGTTTTAAGTTTTCCTTTATTAAATAAAGCAAAAGTGGTATCACATCCGGTTATTGCATGTAGCAATAAAATATGTTGCTTACAATGAGGATATTTGTCAAAGCTTGAAGAATTATAAAATTGCGTCTTAAGCTTTCCCTTGCCTGGTTTCATGAAAAATAATTGTTGCTGTGAATGACTATGCCCTATGAGAAGAACCAAAAAATCAATGTCCTCGTCTACTACGACAGTGGTGTTAACGATTGATTCTTCCATTGCTGTTTCAATAATTAATACATCTGCATCATCACGAGCTTGTTTTGTTGCGATGTTGACGTTTTTGAATGTGTCCATATGAGCATTGAAATCAATTTTTTTCTATTAGAGCGGTTTGATAGGAACTTTTCTTGAGAAACTGGCACTTGCATACGTTCATCGAAAAGAACTTCGAGAGATCCAGAAATTGCGGCGGTTCTTCGTGACTGTTCCATTGCCTTGACGTTCTTATTATTGTCGTTATACCCATCAAACACAACAATCACGTTAGCTTCGAAATGTTGTTGTATATAAGTAACATATCTGTTAATAACACAGAGAAATGTATCATGTTGCTGCCATATAACTCGGTGAAGGAGAAATCCGCCATCAATGACAAATGTAAAGGTGTCAGGAAATATCTCAACATCCACAGGTTGAAGGCATTGATACAGTACAGATTTTTTTGTTTTACGCATACCGGAATTATCAAAGAGTGAGGTAGGATATTTTTATTTACACTGATTCCCTGGAAAAATAATAATGGATCTATGGCAACTTTGCAATCATGGACTTTCACAGAACTATTCACAGATAAAAGTGGAAGAGCCTTGTTAGATCGTTTCAATTTAATATTATCGAATTTTTGTCCAATTATATTATTCAATGATTGGAGACCAATATTACGTGCATTATGACAGTTTATTTCATCATTACCGATAATTCCAATTGCCAAGGACATTATTTGCTTCATAGCCGGAAACGGATTGTGATGTTTGAACCACTCAATAAATTTTAGCACGTCTTCGTTATCTCTTTTAATACGCGAATCTCTGTTATCGACATGTTGTTCACCACTGTCCGAAGAAATAGCAGCGAATTTTTCCAGTATAGCCGCTTGAGTATCGCGAAAACATATTATTGTCATTTTATTTGGCTTCACAGTAATAATAATAATAATGCGAGCCAGCTGCCACTTTCACCCATTTATCTATAGCATACGTCACGTTTATTATAGAAAATGAGGGCATATGGGCGTTACGGAACGTGGCCAAGGTTACTGTACTTCTCATTGGCAACACAGGAGACTCATATTTTATACCTCCAGTAAGTTGGCTCCCCTACTTTTACTTTCTTAATTTTTCTCTATGCGAATCATTTGTTGGTCATTAATGTAATTATTATTAGCAAAATAAATTTTAGTGTAAAGTTAGCTTTATGCGCCTTGTATCTTACCTCAAAGATGGTGTGGAAATGGATACAACGCTCGACGTACACATTCGTCACTTTGTATTTCGCAAACGGTTCATCGTATGTGAAAAATAAATAGAACCATTTTTGTAGAGAATTTCATGATATTTCTTTTTTGTAACCACCTTAATTGACCTCCGAGCCATACAAAACGAGATTTTCGCAAAAAACTGATTTTCGTGACCTTTGATCTTGAATAATTTTTTTAGCACACCCGGTATCGTTCTCGATTTTTAATATGTTATTTAAAACAATAAAATAAAACGATTAAAAAAAATAGTGGTTACTAATTTTTTTGCACAGAAGCCATATTTTCGTCTAAAATGACTGGACTATTAGGGTGATTAGAGATCAACACAAGAGAAGTGAGCGAGACCAATAAAAGTTTTCTGCGCACGTTCGAAGAAATCAAAATGAAAAATAGTGACATCGAGAGAGTTAAGGATACGTTCTAATTGATGCCGCGATTTCGGGAAGCTCACGTACCGGAAAAACCATAGATTTTTCGGTCTCGATTAAGAGCATAACCCCAGCAAGTGGGACAGCGATAAATTGACTCAATTCCAAGAAACGACGACAGTAAAGAGACGACGCTTTTTGTCAGCGTCGTCTCGTCGTCTCTCGTTGCGATGTTATATAAGAAGCTCGTGTTTCTCCGTCTCTTTCTCTCTCTCTCTCTCTCTCCTCGGTCGAAAGTGCATCTGTCAAAGTACTTTACAGCGAGCCACTTGTGACAGAAAGTTTACGAGAGAGCAGTCGTCGGGAAAATCTACCGTTTCATTCACTTTTCCGTGCCGCCTATAGCATTGATATCATATATCATATCAGAAATGAGGATCGCGCGTTAATTAAGATTATCATATTTTAATCTATGCACCCCAGCGTATTTCTCGAATCAAGGTACAGATAAGGTTGTAGATGACTTGGAGATTTTTCAATAAGACACGTACACGCGTGACAGCCCTTGACTGATTTATAATCAAAAGGAATGCCGGGTCTACCTTATCTCTCCAGTTCGGGGCAGGGCATGAAGCACGGGCCAAAGAATTCAGGCCAGGTTCTCCGAGATATCAAATACAAATAACTCATCTCCTTGAGACCTTTGTGCCGCGCGCTATACAGAGTTCTTCAAAAACTTTCATTTTTAAATTTTCTATAATATTATACCTCAGAACAATAAGAACTTCGGTGGATTTGAACGAGATTTCAGAATCTGGCGGAGCTCAAAAACTCAGAAAGAAATTCTCCTTATCTCCTTGCCTCTCCGTAACACGAGTAATCATCCGGAGTCACTTTGTCGGGGTATCCTTGCGGAAACCACTTGTCGACCGACGTAAATCAGCATCGACTGCGAAAGAAAGAAGCTTTGCACTGTCTGTGAGAAAAGAGGGACACAAAGAGCGGAATGCAGTCCAGCGAGGTGCGTGAGGAAACTCGCAGTCGCGGAATTTCGGCGAAAGTATACCGGGTGTCCTCAATACGCTGGTGTCCTGGAGGTTGGTCGCCTCGATCTTTGCGTTGTTTTATCTGAAGTTAACATTCACTTAACTTAACTTAATATTATTTCATTTAAGTTTATTTTAATTAAATTTAATTAAAATCATTTTTGCGAATATTATGTATTGTTACAATTTCATCGATCTTGAGTTTTTATCAATATCAATATAATTATAAGTACCTAATTGATAAAAACTCAAGATCGATGAAATTAGCTAATTAGCAATACAAAGTTCGACATATCATCGTTAATATTTTTAATTAATATAATCTCGCGAATTTTATGATCGAAAAAATATATTATAATGGAACTCAACCTCGAAATATCATTTCCAATTCCAATCGGGGAGATTCGGGGAGTCGGGGCTTTTCGATTTCGACGTCTCGGAATGTCACACGCACACACACAAGAGCCCATTCTCGAAGTTCCAGGGTGCGACATTTCTGACACTGCCGGGCTCGTGCCGCTCGTCGAATAAATATGCGGGTGTGAGAGAAGATGGGTTAGCAAACGCGTAATGTGGATATATATTTCGCGCCTCTCGTCGCGTCGCGTCACGTCGCGTTGAGGCGGCAGCCACGCGCTCTTCGGCGCCGTTTGATTTACGACGGCCGTATAAATAGCATTCGCGAGTGGCTTTTTCCTGTGTCGGCAGCAGTAACAATTTAGAACAGACCGCTTTGCTGCGATATTGCTCGCGCTCCTGCTAGAGATTAGCCATCTCATTAGCCGAAAAGATCCTCCAATATTCGAAGAGTGACTGTGCATACGAAGAATTTTAGAGTTTAAACAAATACATATTGAATAAAATACAAAGAGTTGAATTTTACTAGTATAATAGGTACATATTCATTCAAATATATTCATGAAAAATTATATTAATATTAAGGCTCCTGGTCCCTGAGCCGAGAACTCTGCGTTGACGGTGGCGACGCCACTCTCTCCTCTCACTCTCTCCAATGGAGAATTTTGTCTTGTGACATGTTGACAACCTATTTTGTTGTGCGAGCTATTTCTTTATTATTTGCTCTGTGCTTGTGCTCTAACGTTTAACGTATTCGTGAAACTCGTAAAATTGGCCGAAAAGTAAGATTTGCATGCGGAAGGAACGTTTTCACCTCCTTTCGATAGTCGTTAAACGGCTGTTTGTCCCGTATGTTTAGGCTTCGTTTTATGGCTGTTTCTTTATTGTCGAGGGAAAAGGGTAGTTTTCGGCCAATTTTGGAAGTGTTCTGAAACGATCTATAGTGATGTTTTATTGAAATGTCTTTTTATTTGAAAATGGCATGCACAACAAAATTGGGTCTTTTCCTCGCCTCGATAGTAAGAATCCAATACCCAGGAGCCTTAAAAGTAATAACCAAATATTAATATAATATATATAAGATGTTTGAAAAAAATAGAATCTATCTAAATGTTTCTCCTTTATTTCATCTTTTAAAATAAAAATCATATAGAATTAGACAAAATTATATTACAATTATAATTATTACTTTTAGTTTTGTTTCTTTGAACATTTTAATTTAAATTAACACTGTTATATGATAATTCAACTTTCATGATAATCTATAGTTTCGTTTTAAACGAAGTATCGAAGTTCTTTATCAGAATCTGACTCTTCCGAGTAGCGAGACTTCAATGTTAAAATAAACTTCCGCGACAATGAAGAAAAACACGGAGCAACCACTACAGCGTAAAATATCCCGAGAATTGATTTCTTCGTATACATTCTACGTATAGGTACCTCGGGGCGATCGAGAGCCCCGCTATCGCTGAGAAAGCACATTGGCAGACAGCTGTAGGCGTGTTGCCTCTCGCCAGACACAAAGAACCGATTCGAAGACGACATCGTTGGTATCGTATATGAAGACGCGTTCACAACGTATCTCTTTAATCCTTCCCCGGCTTAAATAAATCCCGTCCAAATGATAAATCGATGGGGAAAATCCGGACAGTGTCTTAAAAAAAAAAATACTTCGATTTCTATAGTTTGCAAGAATAATTAAATCGTCGAGAATGAGTTAATATTAATATTATAAATTGCTTGTAAATAAATAAATATATATGTGGAAAACTTGAAATGTAAAGTAAGTTTGGTTTATCAATGAAAAATTTGGAGCGAAAGAAGGTTATTGATTCTTTGCAATTTTATGTAGGATAAATTCGTACAAGGTTATTTGTTCGGCGGATTATCGGTTTTGCAGCAGCATCCAGCTGTGATATGGACCTTAAGACCGGTAAGATTCGTTACTATCTATATATTGGATTAACCTTTCGTGGCAGTGTCCACTTCTTTCGCGCGTTCTACTTTATAACGCTATATGCCGTGTCGGAATGCGAGGCTTTCTGGAAGTTTTCTGAAAAATCTCTAAAAAAGACGATATTTTCTTTCTATATTTTTTTGTGTAAAACTGCCGCGCTATATAGATTTCCCGTTACCGATTCCAAAAAATTGCAATCTTTAAAACTGTTTAATGTTATGACTAATGAGTAATAAATAAATTGAATATAAGTATAAAGATACTTTTAAGTAATCAATCTTAATTATGAATTTCATTTTATGTAAAATAAAACATGCGATATCCTATTAATTAAATTATAAATTTATCTGTATCGGTTAACAGATGTTATACAATTTTACCTAATAAATATTGTAGTTTCATTCAATAAAAAAATATATATAATAAAATATAAACAATTAAATAGTAACATAATAAATTAAGCGGTCATAAAAGAACAGATTCATTCCTTGACTTGTTTAAACAGAGAGTTAGACATTGTTTGTATTTCAAGCCTCCTTGATTTCCGGACTAATAACTGTCGATTTTCAATAGTCGAAAGTAGGTATATTCCTCATTATTTGACGTTATATTCGTAAAAATTCACCGATACATTATACTTGCAGCGTCTTAATGTCTTGAACAAAGGCGCCTTGTGTGACCAGAACGCAAGCAGGAACGCAAGCGTTTCCATGCACACGTTCCATCGGTTATACGAGGTATAAAGGAGGCCAGCTGGTACAACTATACCAACGGCAGCGATTTCTGGACGCGATTTCGTGACGTTCACGCGTCGCCTTGAAAACGAGAGTTTCGGGTTTTCGGTTCTGGAGCAAATTAAAGAGTTCGTTTCTCCAATGTCACATGTCACTGATTTATTTAGTTTTTACGTTAATTTTATTTCTTTTTTTATTTAAAATTTATTTATCGCGCATACGTCTAATTGTAAGAATGCACGAGTTAAGTACCATTTATGCAATTATAATATGTTACAATAAATGTGAGATTCGAATAATAATTATATTATTAGTTGTCTTTTATTTTCTGTTGATTTGTCACTCTGTACTATTTCTATTAATAAAAAAAGGTATTCATCCGTCATTGTTGATCGTTTTATTTCGCTCCTTCCCCCTTAAAGTCAAAGATAAAATTCAATTTCTTCCTTATCAGTCATGTCTAAAAATAAGAAATGATAAAGATTTGATCGAATAAAAATCAATCAGGTAATATGCATAGATAGCATATTATAAAAATCTATCTCCAAAATTATTCAGCCATCTCTAAAATCTCTTTGTATTATAATTATCCCTTATCTCTTCATTAAGTCTTTTATAACATCGCAAATATATTTTCAAGAACCATTCAAAGTCTTATGTCATCTCCTTGATGTCTATTACGCAAATAAACGTCTCTCCCTCAATAGACATTTGAAGGAATGCGATCAGACGTGAAGATTTCATTGATGCGATTGGCAGATATTTGGAGATTGATGCACACGTAAAAAAATCCTTTCAGAGGTAACCCGATGAGTCAAGCAAGGGGAGTGACTAATTACTTGATATTCCGCCGAAATATATCGATGATACAATCGTACATTCGCGAAGAATGAAACATGCATAACTGCTCGATTAAATTCACCGTTATCGATAAAGGTAATTTCAACGAATAGATGAATGCGTCGCGGCTAAAAATAGCCTGCCGATATATTTATTATTACACCTGGAATTTCCTGGCATTTCCGCGCTGTGAAAGGCACGTGCGATTTAATCGTGTCAGATATCGCGGCATGCGATAAGCGTAGCATTATCAGCGCTATTGTCAGCGCTCACGTAATAAACGACTAACAATAAGAATATATAAAAATTATACAAACGGTATAAACAAAAAATATTCGTTGTAGAATGAATAAATGAATCGGATTAAATAAATCCGACATTAATTGCTGAGAATAATTAAATAGATGGTAATATCGAAAAATATATATTAGTATAAAAAAAAAATTGTAGAAAAAAGTTAATAAAGAAATAAATTTTTTAGAACAATAATGCAATTTTTTTCTAATACGCGATATTATGCAACGTTTTGATTGCATAAGAAACATATAATACAAGGGTTCGATTTATCGCGCGACAAACACATATCCGAGAAAGCGATTTGCAAAGGTAGGAAGCTTGTGAAGAGCTGGATTCTGTTCCAAGAAGGACAGAAATGGAGGCCGAGATGATTCGCTACCGAGAGGTGTATATATACATCAACCCGTTCGAGAGACTCTTCACGAGTCGGTTTATATCGTGTCGCGACGCCGCGGCGTCCAAACGACATCGACGCTTCGGGGAACGCGGGAGTGCGTGTTAAGTGCGTTGTAAAACGCGTGTTACGAAATGTACAAAAATATTATTTCTCGAATCCTGATTGTGGATTTGTAACATTTATACGTCTTTCCTTCTTCAAACATTTATGTCCTTTCTGAAAAGAAGTATATTTACATAGCATCTTTAAAAAATGTGAAGAACTGTGCTAAACCGTGCTAGAAAAAATTTTGAAAAAAATTTTTGAAAATGTTAGGCTATTTAATTCTTAACATTTGATACGCGACAACGCGTATCAAAGATGCTGGACCATATAAATTGTGACTTGTTTCTGCTTTACTTTAAATAATGAAGGTAAAGATTTTTATTTTTCTGTATCAGAATTAATTTTTTAATAATATAAAATATCTTTTATAGACATTTTAGAGAGATGACAAGAAGCAATAATTTGCCACGTAATTTAACAAAGTGCGAAAAAAGAAAGAATAAAACTGATTATTCATCGACATCAACTTTTGAAGCATAGGAGAGACCGCGGCACGTTGGCACCGTTTTCACAATTTTGGCATTTGAGTTTTTATACAACATAATTATCATGAGAAACACAAAACGGGTAACAGATACGTACTTCTTGATAAAGATTGTATCTTTTAAAGTTACTTTGTAATGATCAAATAGCAAAATGCTGTTGCAGAAAAACAATTGTAAACTATTTTAGATGTAGCTTTCTTCAACATAAAAATATTAATATAAATATACATATATCTAGTTTCTATCAGCATTATAGATAGCAAATCACATGCTCAAACAAGTCTCACGCGCGCGGCAACATCAAGTCAAGCTAAGCGTGTCTTGATATATGTGAGCCAATATACCCCATCCCTAATATATAATACGTTTTTATTTCAGTCATTTTATTACAATAAATTACTGTTGTTAGTCAAAATAACATGTCGTATAATAACAGAAACTTTTCTTTTAACTAACCCTTCGCCCGCATAGGTGGGTCGTTTTCGTCCGGGCGAAAATCAAAAGTAGTTGTAACTTTTGAAAACTGGTAGAGAGGGCGCCACTGCGCATCCGTAAAAAAAGTTATGCTCCCCGAGAACCCGCCTACCGAGTTTCAAGGCGCCAGTCCCCCTCCGGCAGTCACAGGAAACACGTAATTCTTGAAAAAACGAGGTTTGCGACGAACACTTAAGCACTTCATTTCAAAATAATTGCATGCGATATTTTTTTTATGAAAGGTACGCTTTTCCCCTTCAATTTCCTTTTTTATTCATTTCGATATCTTTATTTGTTTTAAAGTTATGATTTTTTGAGTAAAACATGATTTTACCAGTTGTAGTTGTAGTTGCTCCATTTTTTAAATAAAAATTATGTGAAAAAATTAAATTGCTTATAATTTTATGATTGATACTTCAAATTGAAGGTTTGAATTACCTCCATGAACTTTTTCATATTTTTTGTAACACTTTAACACTTAAAAAAAACATCCCTTTCTCCCTTCGAACCTTCTGAAAGGTATATATGCGTCCGTTTGATTCGAGATACAAAAAATGGCAACGGCCGAATTGTGAATATCGGATATATATCGACGCGATCCTGAACTCGATTCGCGATTGCGAACGCGAGAAGCCGGCAGTCATCACAACAATCAACAACGATTAGTCATCGTCGCGCGCGCGCGCGGAAAGGACCTGACCCGGTCTCGCACGCTTCGCGCGAGTTCACGTGTCCGGCGCGCGCACGTGTCGCGGCGGCCCGGCCGTAACTACCGGGGGATCGAACTCCCGGAGAAGTCGATACATCGCCGGGCGTGTGACACGTCCGTCGTTTTAACACGATGATGTCACATCGTCTTTCTCTCGTCGTAACGGTTCGTGACGTCGCGCCCGCCGATCGCCCGACAGATATATTACGAGGCACGCGAATCACGTTCGTGACCCGCGACAACGTTAACGTCACGATTAGATCGTAAACTGCACCAGCGGCTGCGCTCGACGAAAATATCGAGGAAATTTGAGAAATTGACTCTCTAAATATCATTGAGTGCTTTCGCCACTAATATAATTAGAGTGATTGCGATAGTCACTCCAAAAGAGAGGGTTGTCTAATTTGTAGCAAATGCGGGCAGTCATAAGGTAAGAGTAAATTTTTCACTCAAAATTTTAAAGCCGCTACTCTACCGGAGTGACACGATCTCACTCTAAGGCTATAGCGAATCACAATTTATTAAAGATCGATTGATAAATGAATCTATAACAACATTGTAATGACATAATTCACTTCTATGGACACTGGATCTACTGCACTCGAAAAGAGTGCCCTTTCACTCAAATGGAGTGCGATTTTTCACTCCAATTTATAGAGCGCAATTTTACTTCTTCTTAGCGAATGACTCGAAGTGCACAGACTCAATATTCACTTTTTGTTAACTCGCACTTCACTCTCGTTTTGAGTGATATTTCTCACTCTTCGACTTTTTTTGGAGAGGAGAAGAAGGTAAGACGGTGTCCGTCGTAAAGCTCGATAGTATAGCTGTCGCTTGAAAAAAATCTCAATGAGTAAATGTCGGATAGTAAAAGCGAGATACAAGTAAGCTTACGTTTCTGACGACTTACGGATTTTAGAAAAATGCCTCTGCCCTT